>NC_135809.1:104314293-104647189 GCF_964213995.1 Mustelus asterias | reverse complement strand
AGGGGACGGGGGGGTGCGGGGGGAGGGGGACGGGGGGGTGCGGGGGGAGGGGACGGGGGGGTGCGGGGGGAGGGGACGGGGGGGGGTGGCGGGGGGAGGGGACGGAGGGGGTGCGGGGGAGGGGACGGGGGGGCGGGGAGGGGACGGGGGGTGCGGGGGGAGGGGACGGGGGGGTGCGGGGGAGGACGGGGTCGGGGGGAGGGGACGGGGGGGTGCGGGGGGAGGGGACGGGGGGTGCGGGGGGAGGGGACGGGGGGGTGCGGGGGAGGGGACGGGGGGTGCGGGGGGGAGGGGACGGGGGGTGCGGGGGAGGGGACGGGGGGTGCGGGGGGAGGGGACGGGGGGTGCGGGGGGAGGGGACGGGGATGCAGGGGAGGGGACGGGGGGGTGCGGGGGGAGGGGACGGGGGATGCGGGGGAGGGGACGGGGGGTGCGGGGGGAGGGGACGGGGGGTGCGGGGGAGGGGACGGGGGGGTGCGGGGGGAGGGGACGGGGGGGGCGGGGGGGGGGGGGGGAGGGGAGGGGGGTTGCGGACGGGGGGAGGGGGGGGGCGGGAGGTTGGGGTCTCTCTCTTACCCTCCGGCGGCTGAGGCCTGTCCCTGGTCGCCCGGGAGACGAAGACTTTAGCGAAGAGGACGGAGCAGCAGAGCACGATGCAGGAGACCAGCGCCAGGCTGTGCAGGATGGACACCATGATGGCGGCTGCAGCGCGGAGCCTGTGACCCCGCCCCCCCGGGCCTGGGAGCGGCGCGCGGCGCCAGAGCAACCGGAAGCTGCCGAATCACGTGCCCGCTGCTTCCGGTGGCCCCGGAAATATAAGTTGGGCCGGAAGCAGAGTGCGGTCTCTGTCCCTCGCGGTGTGGGTGAGTGAGGAGGGAGTGGCTCCGGGGCCTCACACCCCCTCTCCCCGGGGTAAGGCCCCGCTCTCTCCCCGGGGTAAGGCCGCGCTCTCCCCGGGCCCGGCCTCTCTATTGTCTCTCAACTTTGTGATTTCCTCTCATTGTCGTTGTTTTAAATCTTCACTTTGTTCTTTTGTTTTTAAATCGATGTCCAGGTTCCTGCTTCTCTTTCCCAGAGATGGCGGTGCTGAGGGTGCGGAGAGTTCACCGCGTGGCCGAGCCAGGATCCTGACTGACTGCAAAGTAAGACCCAGTCTGACCCCCCCCCCCCTTCATTCCCAGTCTCTGCTGTCTCCAGAATTACAGCTCAATGTTGTATAACTCTAAACACACAATAAGTATTATATAAGTAGCTTCTTCTGTTGTCTGATGGTCTGGAATCACTCGTGTATAATTTTCCCCAAAGGGATTAGAAGAAATTGATGTTTAATTTCCACAAGGGGGGTTAAAAATCCTGCAAGTTCTCAACCGAATACAAATTGAGTGCTCACTTTTAAAAAAACTTCTTGGTCATTTTTAAAAGCCAGGGGAGCACCAGTAATTTTGCTTTACATTAAGAGCTGGTAGATTTGATGATCTCTTGAGCAGTAAATGATGTTCTATCTCACGATGGTCTACATATTCTTTTGTGATGAGACTGCCTTAAGGCATTGCTGATTGCTGCTCGAGATTTCATCAGATCGATTTTTGCAGCATTGATTATTTGATGCTGGCTGTTGGAAGGTATGGAGTGCAATTTTTGTTCATTAATTCATTACAGATCGCAACCATCTTCTGAATCTCGCTGTTATCTCTTGATTTGAAAATTTAAGTGGTAATTCTTCATTCCCCCGTTGCACTGATGCTGTTGAGACTGACTGCAACTGATAAAATAATTTGGCTTGTGGTTTAAATCTGAATATTATCTGAACCATCTATTCGCTCTCTGCAGATTGCAGCTTTCAATTTTCATCTAATCATTGATCATGGGGGAAATCATGGAATCAGGAACTAGGTAAGACAAAATGATGGTAATGGGGCGAGTGAAGGGGAAAAAATGTAAACGCGGGAAGATTGTAAAGTTTTGAATCTAGAGAAATGGTGCCATTCATCATGTTTCACCTGGGAGTCGTTTGAGGCCCTGGGTGATAATGAGAGGAGTCAAGAGCATCTCTGCACTTTCATAAAATAGGAGCAATGATTGGGACTATAATTAAATTATGCAAGTCACTTATCTCGGAGTTTGGGTGCCTAACATAGATTCTCCATAAATGCATCTAAGTACTGTAATCGTGAAGCAGAAAGGAATAGGACAATGTTGATGAAGAGTGGATGGAAGCTTGTGTGGAGCATAATGAACATGTTGGGCTGAAGCTTGTGCTGTGAATGCTCTGTAATCACTGCTCATTGCTTTATCAAAACAGCCTTATTCAGTAGTGATAGTTTACCAACATCCCTATCTTGCCAATCGTTTCTTAAATTGGGTTTTTATTGTGGGACTTTAGCTGCTCTGTTATAGTAATTTGATTCGTATCTCTGAGCAGGAGAATCCGGTTGAAAACTAAAGCAAAATCTTTATGATGCAAGAGGCCATTCACTCACTCCATCGAGTCTGCACTGGCTCTCTGAAGGAGCAGTCTGCCTGGTTCCACTTGCCTGCCATATTTTCAACTTTAATTATTTCTGTATTGTAGTTTCTGACTTTCAGCTTGGTCTAATAGTTTTCAGTGGTGGTGATTGATGCTACTGCATTGCAACTGGCTTTTAGATAAAACCCTGACTCATGAAGCTCTTGCAGCAGAGCCTTTCCAGGTGCAGATTGGCCCTAGTCAGCTATGCACCCACTGTACCTTACCAAATACCCTCCATAATGAATGTGGTCATCTGAGATGATGCTTTTTGGAAGGTCCAATGCATGTAGGTATTATGCAGTGAATGGTAGAATCCTTGAGTGTATTGACAGGCAAGAGAGATCTGGGTGTACATGTCCACCAGTCAAAGTGGCAACGCAGGTGGATAAGATAGTAAAGAAAACATATGGCATGCTTGCCTTCATCAATCAAACGTTGAGAATAAAAAATTTTCAGGTCATGCTGCAGCTATACAGAAGCCTAGTTAGGCCTCATTTAGAATAGTGTACAATTCTGATCGCCACACTACAGAAGGATGTGGATGTTTTGGAGAGGGTACAGAAGAGGTTTACCAAGATGTTGTCTAGTCTGGAGGGTTTTGGCTACGAGGAGCGAATTGAATAAACTCTTCGTTCTCACTGGAACGACTGAGGTTGAGAGGTGACCTGATAAGAGGTTTACAAGATTGAGTGGCATGGACAGAGTGGATAGTCAGAGGTTCTTTCCTAGGGTTAAAAAAAGTCAACTACTAGGGTCCTGGGGGGGGGGGGGGGGGGTTTAGAGATGTGCAAGGTGAGTTTTTTGTTTCACAGGATGGTGAATGTCTTGAACATGCTGCCCAGAGAAGTGATGGGAGCAGGTATAATAGTGGCATTTAAGGGCCAACTAGACTAATACATGAGATTGGAATGGAAAGATATAGACTCCGTAAATGCATACGGTTTTAGTTTAGGCAGGCATGATTGGCACAGGCTTGGAGGGATGAAGGGCCTGTTCCTGTGCTGTATTTTGTTCTTTGCCTCAAAGGACCAACAGCACATGTTCGGGTTAGGGAGGTGGTATTAGTTTTTGAAATATTTTTAAATGGGAGAAATTTGCAAGTATTCCTGTAGATGAGTGCTTCCACATCTCATGCTGTAATTTGGAGTGGGAAGGTTGGGCCTTTTAGACGAATGGGTTTAGCTCCTTCTGTGTTTATCTTTCAATTTTACAAAGCTGTGCTCAATTAACATTTCTTTTAAATGATGGGTAATTTGTCTTCATTTCAGTTAGACACCTTGTGTAGTCTACACTACAAGTGTTTCTTTTCTACCAAAGAATCTCCACCTGCAGTGTTCCTTCATCAGGTAGGCATGAGTACAAATGTCCATATTCTATAATTGTACTGTTAAGTTGTCAATGACTTCAGACACTGGTAGCAGGTTGGTCACTGGAATCTTTTGGTGCCATTAAGTGTAGGCTTGGCTCCGAGTGCTTGTTCCCTTGTGGAATTCCCGATTGTTGGTGTGGCAGGAGCATGGGGAAGCAAAGATTGGAACTGTGCAAGTACAGGCTCCAATTCTGCTCTTCATAGTAATGCAAGTTTGCTTGAGTCTTTCTATTTTAAAAAAAAAACCCACTGGTTTTTAGCCACTACCAGAAATGAAATGTCCTACTATGCAGGAGTTTATTCCTAGCCTGCAGAATCTACATCCACACTAAGTGTAGAGTGTGTGGTTTGTAGCTATAGTGGTTGCAGTTTCTTTGTGCCAGTGTACTTTAATTATATACTCTTATGACATTCTCAACACAGCTCATCTGGTCCAGAGTTAAAATGATGTTTATACTCACGATGGTCTTCTTAGTGATTGTGCTGAAATTGCTTTTTAGCAGTGACTGATTACTCTGGAATAGAGATGAAGCAAATGATTAGTTGGTGCATGTAATGCATCGCATAAGAAAATGTCTAGTTTGCTTTTAACTAATTTTAATTCTTTCATTTGGTTACAACGGCCATCTTGGCATTTGTGACCAGTTCCTGAACAGTTCGAATAACTCCGGTTTAAATTGCTGAACTAATTGTGTGTGGTGTTAGAAAATATGTTTTGTGGAAACATGCCCTTTGTTGTTTCCTACCTCAAGATCAGTGTAATCACCTGCCCTGTTTGGCTGCAATGTGATGGTGAAAGGTGAAAATTCTATTTCCCGCAGTTTTGCTCCTAAAGACTTGTTGTTTATGCAGAAGATATAAAAACTCTTGCTTTTTAAGTAGTTCCTGAATGGCTCGTGTCGTCTAAATTAACACCCTGTTTGACATTTTCTGTTCCAGGCACATCTATATGGAGTGAATGGAGCTTTGAGGAGATACTTTACACACAGGAACTTCAATGAAAAGATCTGAATGAATTTCCAACACTAACTTGACCACATTCCCACCAGAGTTCCAAAGGCTAGGGTGCTATTTATGGCTTGTGAATATGCTGCAAGCACTTTTTAAAAATTCTATTTAAAATGATGTATAATCAAAGTTATTTATTAAAAATTCTCAAATTTTCTCTAACATTCATTGTTGTTTTTACTTCTGACTTTAACCAATTCTGACCTGGGTCTAGGTACTTTAATGCTGGAGTTTGGATCATGGCTGATCTATGATCTAACTCTGTGCCTGTCTTTGCCCCATATATCTACTATTGTTGTCCTAGGCCATACCATTTAGAACATCGAACAGCACAGGAGCAGGCCCTTTGGCCCACAATCTTGTGCTGAACATAATGCTAAATTAAACTAATTCCTTCTGTCTGTCCTTGCCTATTCATGTGCTTATCTTAAAGCCCCTTAAATACCCCTATCGTATCTGCCTGCACCACCATCCCTGGCATCATGTTCCAGATGTGTACCACTAAAAAAAAACCTTGCCCCTCACATCTCCTTTGAACTTCCCCTTCTCATAAGTGCATGACGCCTAGTACTAGACATTTCGACTCTATCTATGCCCCTCATAATTTTATAGACTTCTGTCAGGTTTCCCCTTGGCTTCTGCTGCTCAAGAGAAAACAAGCCTAGTTTATCCTGCCTCTACTTATAGCTAATACCCTCCAATCCAGGCAGTATCTTGGTAAACCTCTTCTGCACCTTCAAGTCCCCACATATTTCCTGTGATGTGGCAACCAGAGCTGTAACGTGATATCCTGACCAAGAAATTTAGGCATGCCATATGTTTGTCACCCTATCTACTTGTGTGGCTACTTTCAGAGAGCTATGGAATTGAACCCCAAGATCCCTCTGTCAATGATCTTCAGGGTCTTGCCATTAACTGGAAACTTGCCTTTGACATTTGCTTCATCAATGACCTTTTCCATCAAAGTTAAAGTGGATAAAAGCAAATTACTGCAGATGCTGGAATCGGAAACCAAAAGTGAAAATGCTGGAAAATCTCCGGTCTGGCAGCATCTAAAGAAAGAAAAGAGCTGACGTTTTGAGTCCAGAAGACCCTTTGTCAAAGCTGAGATATAAGCTTTGACAATGGGTCATCTGGACTCAATGTCAGGTTTGGCAGCATCTGTAAAGAGCTGAGATTTTCCAGTGTTTTCTCTTGGTTAAAGTGGGATTGTTTGTTGAATTGTTCAGTTGCATGCTCCGTAATGAGGCAATGTCTGTCAACAGGCAGAAAGCCTTGGACAATGGTCAGGTGCTGGTTAGTGGGAAGCAACATTGTGCTGCAAATGCCAGGTGATTACTGCCAATGAGAATCTAACCACCTTCCCTTGGTATTAATGCATTTAAATTGATGAATTCCTCCATCGCCATTTTAGTTACCAATGACAGCACAGGTTGAGAGCATTCAGAGACAGGATGTTGGGCTTCATAAAACTTCACTGCCCCCATCTAGAAGGCACGGATCAGGAGTGTGATTGAATGTTCTCCACCTGACTGGATGAGTGCCACTCAACACTTAACACCTTTCAGGACAAAATAGCCTGCTTGATTGGAACCCCATCCAGTACCTTAAACTTGTTGTTTTGTCTGCCATCCGTGTACAGGTTGCAGTGTGCACCTTCTATCATGGTTCTCAAGGTTAAAATGTCTTAATTTTCTGTATGACTTCATGATGTATGAACCTGGACAGTGAAACCCTTAACTTTTCACTTTAAAAGTACCCTATGTCATATCCCTTGTGTCCAAAGTGGATGAGTTTGCATTTGCCTACATACAAACTTGTAGTTTTATTCATTCACTTGCTGTATTAATATTTGTCATTGTCTAATTTGGATATGTGGCACTCTCACATATTCTGTTAATACAATGAATAGATGAGACCCTGCTACAGAACTTTGTGGGGCACCAGTAAAGAATGCTATCAAGTAATTGCCTATTCCTTACTATCTGCCCCTCAGCAACTTAACCAGGAGGTTGATAATTAGAGTCAGAGGTTTACAGTACGGAAACAGGCCCTTTGGCACAACTTGTCCATGCTGCCCCTTTTTTAAACCCCTAAGCTAGTCCCAATTGCTTGTGTTTGGCCCATATCCCTCTACACCCATGTAACTAAGTGCTTTTTAAAGACAATTGTGCCTACCTCTACTACCTCTGGCAGCTTGTTCCAGACACCACCCTCTGGGGGAAAAAATTGCCCCTCTGGACCCTTTTGTATCTCTCACCTTAAACCTATGCCCTCTAGTTTTAAACTCCCCTACCTTTGGGAAAAGATATTGACTGACTAGCTGATCTATACCCCTAATGATTTTATAGACCTATGCTCCAGAGAAAAAAGTCCCAGTCTATCCAGCCTCTCATAACTCGAGCCATCGAGCCCCAGTAGCATCCTAGTAAATCTTTTCTGTACTCTTTCCAGTTTAATATCCTTTCTATAATAGGGTGACCAGAACTGTACACCGTATTCCAAGTGTGGCCTTACCAATGTCTTGTACAACTTCAACAAGACATCCCAACTGTATTCAATGTTCTGACTGATGAAACCAAGCATGCCGAATGCCTTCACTCTGTCCACCTGTGACTCCACTTTCAAGGAGCTATGAACCTGTGCCCCAAGATCTTTGTTCTATAACTCTCTCCAATGCCCTACCATTAACTGAGTAAGTCCTGCCCTGCTTCGATCGATTAAAATGCATCATCTGGCATTTATCTAAATTAAACTTCATCAGCCCAGTAGCCCAATTGGTCAAGATCCTGTTGCAATCCTAGATAACCGCCTTCATTGTCTGCTATGCCACTAATCTAGGTTCATCTACAAACTTACTAACCATGCCTACTAAATTCTCATCCAAATCATTAATATCAATGACAACAGTGGACCCAACACCAATTCCTGAAGCACACCACTGGTCACAGGCCTCCAGTTTGAAAAACAACCCTCTACAACCACCCTCTGTCTTCTGTGACGAAGGAGCAGCGCTCCGAAAGCTAGTGACTTTTGCTACCAAATAAACCTGTTGGATTTTAACCTGGTGTTGTGAGACTACTTATTCTGTCATCAAGCCAATTCTGTATCCATTTGGCTACCTCACCCTGGATCCCATGAGATTTAATCTTTGCAACAAGCTACCATGTGTCACCTTGTCAAAGGCCTGCAATTCTATGAATTTTAGCTTTGATCAAACTAAACTCTCGTTTCTCAGCTTCACGTCCCAAATATGCCTTTTCTGTTGAGCATTCTGTACTCAAGGGTGGCACAGTGATTCGCACTGTTGACTCGGGATCTGGGTTCAATTCCGGTCTAGGGTCCATGTGGAGTTTGCACATTGTCCCTGTGCCTGCATAGCTTTCACAGTCCAAAGATGTGCAGGTTCAACTGATCAACTATGCTAAATTGCCCCTTAGTCCTGGGGGACTAGCAGGGTAAATATGTGGGGTTACGGGGATAGGACCTGGGTGCGATAATTGTTGGTGCAGGCTTGATGGGTCAAATGACCTCCTGCACTAAAGATTCTATGAAAATGGAGTGGTAGTGTGCAAAGTGGAATAACATTCCAATGTATAGTGAGGAGAAAATCTTGTTGACTATTTCACAAATGAACAAACTGTTCAACTCATGAAGCCTTGGCAAGTTGTGTGCTCTGCCCACAGCAGCCCTACTGTAGATGGCAAGTGCTTCAAGGAAATAATCCACTAGTACATGGTTACTTTGGCTCTCTACAGTTGGCTGCACGTCAAATGTTGGGTACAAAGATTCCATTCTGTACAAAGTGAATTTGTGCTGCCCAGACTATCTACACACGAGGGGCGAAGGTGCAAGTTGGAATTTTACTTTGCAGGTTTTCTGTTATCTGTATTGCACATCCTTTGTTAGTGGGACTAATTTGCCTGGGGGATTTTGTCTTTTCCAATCCAAGAAACAAATGTCAAGCAGCGAAAGCCTGGCAGCCATGAATCTGTTCAGGTGAGTTACAGGGAAATACTCAAGCAGGGGTGGGGAGAGCATAAACTTTCCTTTTTGGGTCTGGCTGATCCTATGGGGAAAGTAACAGAAAGATGGGCCTTGTCTTTACGTCCTGCTATCTTCACCTGGCTGCTAAAAATCTGTGTTTGTTCTGTTCAGCCAGCATTTGGAAAGTGTTCGAGAGTTATTTATCCTCAATTTGTTTCCACCTTTACCCTGGAGGAAACACCTGACCTTTGCTTGGTGTTTTCTTTTGTGAATGACAGCTGAGATTGATTTCCACGGTGACATCCAATAGTAAAGCAATGAGTCAATCTGCCAGTGAAATTATCCTAGTGATCAAATTACTAATATGCTGAAGACTTAATAGTACAAACCATACCTTGCCAATCCCAGAAGACAACTCGATCAGTGAATCTTGAGTGTTTCACCATTTTGACATCTTTTCAGGAGAACATGAGCTGCATTGGGGTAGTAGGTGTAGGGTAGAGTTTTTAGTGGGGCAAGTAACAATCGGTTAATCACTGTCCAGCAGTTCCTTTGAATTTTTATTTATTATCTCAACTGGTAGTAACGTGAAAGAAATATCAAAGTGGCATCTGATGCAAGCGTTATGGATGCGTTCCTGTAAGCTCACATACCTCCTTTGTCCATAAATGCTTCAAAGTGGTTTTTGATCCAATTCACTGAGCAGATGTAAGAAAACGGAAAGAAAAAACACAATAGTGAAAAATTATAAACAGGAGGTTTCAACGGCAAGTCCACACTAATAGGAGCATTTCCCCTTCAAGAGCACATATGTAGTTTTGTGCTACAGTATCCTGAATAGTTCAATTATACGGGTAGGACAGAGCAGCTTTCTGGGTTATTTCCCTATATAATAATGGCAACCGCACTTCTGACATTTCAAAAATTACCTTTTCGGTTTAAGATGCGTACGTCCCCCTGGATAAACACAAGTGATGTTTCTTTTTTTTTTCAGACGCATTGTCTGAGATTAAGTGAAGGCATCTCCAAATCCCATGCACAGTTTCCAGTTCTCTAGCCTTTTCGTTTTGTTATGCATCGCCAGAATTTAACGAGGAAGCTGAAGAATCCGACCCCTGCATGTTTGTGATAAGCTCTAAATACAGGACTTTCATTGATTGCTGGAATGAAGCATTTTGTATGCAAATGAAGTATGGATTGGCAGAGCGAATGCTGCCAGGATGGAAAATAACAAACATTTACCCCCTTGAATACACTGTTTGCATAAGCTTCAAGTAACTTTGAACAGGAAAGCGTTTTGCCTAATTGTAATGCACAATGCAAGTTCGAGCTTTTATTTTGTAATTATAAATGTTGGGAGAAAGATGGAATATAGTGCATTATTGATGTACCAGTTGTTCCCCAAAAATACAGTAACAATAGAACTGGACATTTAAATAACTGCTGTGTACATGCAAAGTAAGTATGGTGGAATCACAGAATCCCTACAGTGCAGGAGAAGGCCATTCGGCCCATCGGGTATGCACTGACTCTGACAGAGCAGTTTACCCAGGCCCACCACCCTGTCCTATCCCCATAATCCATGGCTAATCCATCTAACCAGCACATCCAGGGACACCAAGAGGCAATTTCAGCATAGCTAATCCACCTAACCTGCACATTTTTGGACTGCCGGAGGAAACTGGAGCACCTGGAGGAAACCCACGCTGGCATGGGGAGAATGTGAAAACTCCACACAGACAATGACCCAAAGCCGGAATGGAACCTGGGTCCCTGGCGCTGTGAGGCAGCAGTGCTAACCATGTGACACCGTGCCGTTCCCTCGTTTCTTTTCCCAACGCAAAAAGGTGGAAGAGAATACGTCTGGGGTGCATGGGCTTGATTCTGCTGGCTGCTTTTACGAGGCAGTAGGAAGTCACCCAAGGCTGGGTTTGAACCCAGGTCCCTGGCATTGTGAGGCAGCAGTACTAATCAGTGTGCTAACATGTCGCCCACCTGTACACTACATTGGGATGTACTCATTCCTCTAAATGCTAGTGTTGGATATTTGTAGCTATTTCATAAGTTATTCTTCTTCCTCTATCTTTTCCCCTCTCCTCACTTAAATATTCTGGCAAGAAAATGGCCATTTTTCAGCCTGATATAGTGATTGCCTCTGAGTTAGAAGATTGTGGGCTCAAGTCTCACTCCAGACACATACTTTGGGCTAACACTTCAGTGAAGTGTAGCGAAATGCAGTAAGCACATTGTCAGGTACTGGCATTCAATGAGACATTAAACCAAAGCTCTGGCTACATATTTGGGTGATAGTATTCAAATTAGAGCAAAGTAATTCTCCTGATGTTTTGGCCAATGTCTAACCCTCAAACAACATCATAAAACATATTAACTGGTCATTCACTTTATTATTATTTGTAGAAACTTGCGCAAAAAAAACCTGCCATCTACCTACCCAACAGTGACTCTTTCAAAACAGATTAGTTGTGAAGTCCTTTCGAATGTAAAAAAGATGCAAAATGCACTATGCAAGTGCAAATTCTATCAATATGTATGATCAGACAGTGAATGCTAGCAGATTATTGGACTGTAAGATGCAACATATCTGAGTCAACTCTTAATGCTACCCGATGCGAATATATGCCAACTTTCTGCCAGGCGTTATTTGATGCTGATTAGGACTAGACAATCCCTGGTTAGAGTCATTGACTCATAGAGGTTTACAGCATGGAAACAGGCCCTTCAGCCCAACTTGTCCATGCCACCCTTATTTTTTTTTAAAAACCCCTAAACTAATCCCAATTGCCTGCATTTGGCCCATATCCCTCTATACCCATCGTACCCATGTAACTATCTAAATGCTTTTTAAAAGATAAAATTGTACCCGCCTCTACCACTACCTCTGGCAGCTTGTTCCAGACACTCACCACCCTCTGTGTGAAAAAATTGCTCCACTGGACACTTTTGTATCTCTCCCCTCTCACCTTAAACCTATGCCCTCTAGTTTTAGACTCCCCTACCTTTGGGAAAAGATATTGACTATCTACCTTGTCTATGCCCCTCATTATTTTATAGACCTCTATAAGGTCACCCCTCAGCCTCCTACGCTCCAGAGAAAAAGTCCCAGTCTATTCAGCCTCTCCTTATAACTCAATCCATCAAGTCCCGGTAGCATCCTAGTAAATCTTACCTGCACTCTTTCTAGTTTAATAATATCCTTTCTATAATAGGCTGACCAGAATTGCACACAGTATTCCAAGTGTGGCCTTACCAATGTCTTGTACAACTTCAACAAGACGTCCCAACTCCTGTATTCAATGTTCTGACCTATGAAACCAAGCATGCCGAATGCCTTCTTCACCACTCTGTCCACCTGTGACTCCACTTTCAAGGAGCTATGAACATGTACCCCTAGATCTCTTTGTTCTGTAACTCTTCCCAATGCCCTACCATTAACTGAGTAAGTCCTGCCCTGGTTCAATCTACCAAAATGCATCACCTCGCATTTGTCTAAATTAAACTCCATCTGCCATTCGTCAGCCCACTGGCCCAATTGATCAAGATCCCGCTGCAATTGGAGATAACCTTTCTCACTGTCCACCATGCCACCAATCTTGGTGTCATCTGCAAACTTACTAACCATGCCCCCTATATTCTCATCCAAATCACTAATATAAATGACAAATAACAGTGGGCCCAGCACTGATCCCTGAGGCACACCGCTGGTCACAGGCCTCCAGTTTGAAAAACAACTCTCGACAACCACCCTCTAGGCTTCTGTCAAGAAGCTAATTTTGCATCCATTTAGATACCTCACCCTGGATCCCGTGAGATTTAACTTTATGCAACAACCTACCATGCGGTACCTTGTCAAAGGCCTTGCTAAAGTCCATGTAGACAACATCAACTGCACTGCCCTCATCTACCTTCTTGGTTACCTCTTCAAAAAACTCACTTAAATTTGTGAGGCATGATTTTCCACTCACAAAGCCATGCTGACTGTCCCTAATCAGTCCTTGAATCTCTAAACGCCTGTAGATCCTGTCTCTCAAAATACCTTCCAACAATTTATCCACCACAGATGTGAGGCTCACTGGCCTATAGTTCCCAGGCTTTTCTCTGCACCCCTTTTTAAACAAAGGCACAACATTTGCCACTCTCCAATCTTCAGGCACCTCACCCGTGACTATCGATGATTCAAATATCTCGGCTAGGGGACCCGCAATTTCCTCCCTAGCCTCCCACAACGTCCTGGGATATACCTCGTCAGGTTCCGCAGATTAACCTACCTTGATGCGTTTTAAGACTTCCAGCACCTCCTTCTCTGTAATATGTACACTCCTCAAGATATCAATATTTATTTCCCCAAGTTCCCTAATATCCATGCTTTTCTCAACAGTAAATATTGATGAGAAATATTCATTTAGGATCTCACCCATCTCTTGTGGCTCCGCACATAGATTACCTTGTTGATCCTTAAGAGGCCCTACTCTCTCCCTTGTTACTCTTTTGCCCTTTATGTATTTGTAGAAGCTCTTTGGATTCTCCTTTGCCTTATCTGCCAAAAAAATTCGTGTCCCCTTTTTGCCCTCCTGATTTCTCTCTTAACTCTACTCCTACATCCCCTATACTCTTCAAGAGATTCACTTGATCCCAGCTGCCTATGCATGTCATGTGCCTCTTTCTTCTTCTTGACCAGGGCCTCAATATCCCGGGTCATCCAGGGTTCCTGACTTCTGCCAGCCTTGCCCTTCACTCTAAGAGGGATGCGTTTACCCTGAACCCTGGTTCACACTTTTGAAAGCGTGCCACTTACCAGACGTCCCTTTGCCTTCCCACAAACTCCCCCAATTAACTTTTGAAAGTTCCTGCCTGATACCATCAAAATTGGCCTTGCCCCAATTTAGAATATTAACTTTTGGGACAGACCTATCATTCTCCATAGCTATCTTAAAACCAATAGAATTATGGTCACTGGTCCCAAAGTGATCCCTCACTGACACTTCTGTCACCTGCCCTTCCTTATTTCCCAAGAGGAGGTCAAGTTTTGCCCCCTCTCTAGTCGGGCCATCCACATACTGAATGAGAAATTCCTCCTGAATACACTCAACAAATTTCTCTCTATCCAACCCTCTAATACTATGGCTGTCCCATTCAATGTTGGGAAAATTAAAATCTCCGACTATTACCACCCTATTTTTCTTGGAGCTATCTGTAATCTCCTTACATATTTGCTCCTCAATTTCCCGCTGAGTATTTGGGGGCCTATAGTACAACCCTATCAAAGTGATTTCCCCCTTCTTATTTCTCAGTTCTACCCATATAGACTCAGTGGCCGAACCCTCGGATATATCCTCTCTCAGTACGGCCGTGATGCTTCCCCTAATCAAAAGTGCAACTCCCCCTCCTCTCTTACCTCCTGTTCTATCTTTCCTATAGCATCTGTACCCTGGAACATTGAGCTGCCAGTCCTGTCCCTCCCTTAGCCATGTTTCAGTAATTGCTATAATATCCCAGTCCCACGTGCCCATCAATGCCCTGAGTTCATCTGCCTTGACCGTCAGGCCTCTTGCATTGAAATAAATGCAGTTTAATCTGGACTTCCCTTGCTCTCTTTCTTGCTTCTGTCTGATCTGTCTGGTACTCGGATTACTGACACTGCCTTTACTAATTAATGTGCTCTCTTTAACTTCCGTGCTGTCCTCAAACTTCTCTTCTGTCTCCCTACTGCTTTGAATCCCACCCCCCTGCCAAACTAGTTTAAACCCTCCCGAGTGGCTCTAGCAAATCTCCCCGCCAGGATGTTAGTCCCCCTCCAGTTCAGGTGTAACCATCCCTCTTGAACAGATCAGCCCTTCCCCAGAAAAGATCCCAATGATCCAAATATCTAAATCCCTTCCCCCTGCACCAGCTCTCAAGATGTGGACGTGCCGGCGTTGGACTGGGGTAAACACAGTAAGAGTTTTAACAGGTTAAAGTCCAACAGGCTTAATTGGTAGCAAATGCCATTAGCTTTCAGAGCGCTGCTCCTTCGTCAGCTGGAGTAGATATCTGCTCTCAAACAGGGCATACAGAGACACAAAAGCAAGTTACAGAATACTGATTAGAATGCGAATCTTTACAGCTAATCAGGTCTTGAAGATACAGACAATGTGAGTGGAGGGAGCATTAGGCACAGGTTAAAGAGATGTGTATTGTCTCCAGACAGGACAGCCAGTGAGATTCTGCAAGTCCAGGAGACAAGCTGTGGGGGTTACTGATAGTGTGACATGAACCCAAGATCCCGGTTTAGGCCGTGCTCATGTGTGCGGAACTTGGCTATCAGTTTCTCTACCAGCTCTCGAACCAGGCATTCATCTGCCTAATCCTCCTGTTCCTACTCTCACTAGCATGTGGTATCGGTAGTAGTCCTGAAATTATTATCTTTGAGGTCCTGCACATTAGCCTTCTGCCTAACTCTCTATATTCACATTTCAGGACCTCGTCCCTTTTCCCACCTATGTCGTTGGTACCAATATGTACAACGACCTCTGGCTGCTCACCCTCCCCCTTAAGAATGTCCTGCGATCGCTCAGAGACGTCCTTGACCCTGGCACCAGGGAGGCAACACACCATCCTGGAGTCTCGATTGCGGTCACAGAAACGCCTGTCCGTGCCTCTAACTAGCGAGTCCCCTATTACTACTGCTCACTTGCTCTTTGCCCGACCCTGTCCCACAGCAGAACCAGCTGTGGTGTCACAGGCCTGGCTACTGCTGGTATCTCCCCCTGACAGGCTATCCCCCTCAACGGCAGGGGTGTTTCGCCCTACCCCCCGCTTTCCCTCTGGATGCTGGTGCCCCTACCATTGTCCACCTTCAGATCAACAGTATTTACAACTGATTATTTTATATTCAAATTGTAGGCTTGAAGCAGCAAAATACGTTTTTTTTATCCTATTGTCAAATTTCACACTATAATAATTTTGGAAATGGCTTTCGATGCTCCAAATGATGTAGGTCGACTTCAAGCTGTGACTTCAAGCATTGATAGATGATTCTTCTGATGATTTTTGGTGCATGAGCAGAATATAATACTTCATATTTGTCCAGGTGGTTGATATTCCGTGATGCACTGACTGGTTAAACAAAACAACCGCATGTGTGTATTATCATAACCACTGTTAATGAGATACATCTGTCATCTCAGTTTGAAATTATAGCAGGAAAAGGTTCAGCACTTCAGAGATTCTGTTGGGCTGCCCACTAGGGAATGCTAACTGCTTTTCCCTCTCTCCTAAAGGCGAAAGCTGATGTTCAGCTCCATGGGCACAAGCTGCCTTCTGGGCCCTTGCCTAATAAACATTTAGCTATTACTTTAAATGAGGAAAATTTTTGATCATTTTTGTTATGTGCATTTCCACAACACATTCTCTTGCAGTCTTTACAATTTTCCATGGTCCTTTATGAATTTCCTTCATGCAGTCTAGGTTCTGAGGTAGCTGCACCCACTTGGTTGTGTCGGATGCACCTACACCTGTAATAAAATTCAAGGGAGCTCCGGTTAAATGTGGCCGGTTAAATGAAATAATGTCCTCTTCACTTTAATCTATTCATGCCCAGGTGTTGGCTAAGCAAATGGAGAAAGGTTTGTGATGAGTGGGTACAATACCTGTTGAGTGATGCTGATTGCAGATGCAGTCTTGAAAGGTCTGGGGGTCTATGATGCACCATTGCTAGAACTTGAAGTGGTGAAGTTCAAGATAGTCTGTAATCCTATTTTGAATCAAACTGGCTTACCCTGAATTGAGATGGGCCAGAAAAATCACCCGGTAAATTGATCACAACTGACAGATCATCTGTGAATGCACAGTACATAACGTGCGGAAGTATTTACATCAAATATGATTGCTTGTGTATTGAACATGAGAACATCATGGATATGAAAAAGGGATCATGATGTGGAGATGCCGGCGTTGGACTGGGGTAAACACAGTATGAAGTCTCACAACACCAGCTTAAAGTCCAACAGGTTTATTTGGTAGCAAAAGCCACTAGCTTTCGGAGCGCTGCTCCTTCGTCAGGTAAGTGGGAGTTCTGTTCACAAACAGGGCATATAAAGACACAAACTCAATTTACAAAATAATGGTTGGAATGTGAGTCTTTACAGATAATCAAGTCTTGAAGGTACAGACAATGTGAGTGGAGTGAGCATTAAGCACAGGTTAAAGAGATGTGTATTGTTTCCAGACAAGACAGCTAGTGAGATTTTGCAAGCCCAGGCACGTCGTGGGGGTTACAGATAGTGTGACATGAACCCAAGATCCTGGTTGAGGCCGTCCTCATGTGTGTGGAACTTGGCTATCAGTCTCTGCTCAGCGACTCTGCGTTGTCGTGTGTCGTGAAGGCCGCCTTGGAGAATGCTTACCCGAAGATCAGAGGCCAAATGCCCGTGACCGCTGAAGTGTTCCCCAACAGGAAGAGAACAGTCTTGCCTGGTGATTGTCGAGCAGTGTTCATTCACCTGTTGTCGTAGCGTCTGCATGGTCTCCCCAATGTACCATGCCTCGGGACATCCTTTCCTGCAGCGTATCAGGTAGACAACGTTGGCCGAGTTGCAAGAGTATGTACTGTGTACTTGGTGGATAGTGTTCTCATGTGAGATGATGGTATCCGTGTCGATGATCCGGCACGTCGTGCAGAGGTTGCTGTGGCAGGGTTGTGTGGTGTCGTGGTCACTGTACTCCTGAAGGCTGGGTAGTTTGCTGCGGACAATGGTCTGTTTGAGGTTGTGCGGTTGTTTGAAGGCAAGAAGTGTGGGTGTGGGGATAGCCTTGGCGAGATGTTCGTCTTCATCGATGACATGTTGAAGGCTCCGGAGAAGATGTCGTAGCTTCTCCGCTCCGGGGAAGTACTGGACGACGAAGGGCACTCTGTCCGCCGTGTCCTGTGTTTGTCTTCTGAGGAGGTTGGTGCAGTTTTTCGCTGTGGCGCGTTGGAACTGTCGATCGATGAGTCGAGCGCCATATCCTGTTCTTATGAGGGCATCTTTCAGCGTCTGGAGGTGTCTGTTGCGATCCTCCTCATCCAAGCAGATCCTGTGTATACGGAGGGCTTGGCCGTAGGGGATGGCTTCTTTAATGTGTTTAGGGTGGAAGCTGGAGAAGTGGAGCATCGTGAGGTTATCCGTGGGCTTGCGGTACAGTGAAGTGCTGAGGTGACCGTCCTTGATGGAGATGCGTGTGTCCAAGAATGCAACCGATTCCGGAGAGTAGTCCATGGTGAGTCTGATGGTGGGATGGAACTCCATCCCCACAGTAAGAGATACGCACAGTAAGAGTTTTAACAACACCAGGTTAAAGTCCATTAGGTTTATTTGGTAGCAAATGCCATTAGCTTTCGGAGCGCTGCTCCTTCGGCAGATTGTCTGTACCTTTAAGACTTGATTTCTTGTAAAGACTTGCATTCCAACCATTATTTTGTAAATTGAGTTTGTGTCTTTATATGCCCTGTTTGTGGACAGAACTCCCACTTACCTGACGAAGGAGCAGCACTCCGAAAGCTAGTGGCTTTTGCTACCAAATAAACCTGTTGGACTTTAACCTCATGTTGTGAGACTTCTTACTGTGCTTACCCCAGTCCAACGCCAGCATCTCCACATCATGACTACCTGATACGCTGCAGGAAAAGATGTCCTGAGGCATGGTACATTGGGGAGACCATGCAGATGCTACGACAATGGATGAATGAATACCGCTCGACAATCACCAGGCAAGAGTGTTCTCTTCCTGTTGGGGAACACTTCAGCGGTCATGGGCATTCGTCCTCTGATCTTCGGGTAAGCGTTCTCCAAGATGGCCTTCACTACACACGACAATGCAGAGTCGCTGAGCAGAGACTGATAGCCAAGTTCCACACACATGAGGATGGCTTCAACTGGGATCTTGGGTTCATATCACACTATCTGTGACCCCCACGACTTGCCTGGGCTTGCAAAATCTCACTAACTGTCCTGTCTGAAGACAATACACATCTCTTTAACCTGTGCTTAATGCTCTCTCCACTCACATTGTCTGTACCTTCAAGACTTGATTACCTGTAAAGACTTGCATTCCAACCATTATTTTGTAAATTGAGTTTGTGTCTTTATATGTCCTGTTAGTGAACAGAACTCCCACTTACCTGACGAAGGAGCAGCGCTCCGAAAGCTTGTGGCTTTTGCTACCAAATAAACCCGTTGTACTTTAACCTGGTGTTGTGAGGCTTCTTACTGTGTGAAAAAGGGACACAGGCCTTGTGTGTAAAGAGTCGTAACCATTTCAAAGAAGTAATATTGACTGGTACAAGGGGATTTTAACGGTATAATTAGTGTAAATGGATGTTTACATGTGAATATTTTTGTGTTGGATACATTCATAGAATCATAGAATCCTACAGTGCAGAAGGAGGCCATTCAGCCCATCGACTCCACACCGACCACAGCCCCATCCAGGCCCTATCCCCATGTATTTACCCTAGCTAGTCCCCCTGATACTAAGGGGCAATTTAGCATGGCCAATCCACCTAACCTGCACATCTTTGGACTGTGGGAGGAAACCGGAGCACCCGGAGGAAACACACGCAGACACGGGGAGAACGTGTAGACTCCACACAGACAGTGACCCAAGCTGGGAATCGAACCCAGGTCCCTGGCGCTGTGAAGCAGTATTGCTAACCACTGTGCCACTATGCCACCCCGCCAGTTCAAAGATATGCAGGTTAGGTTGATTGGCCATGCTAAATTGACCTTAGTATCATGGGGATTAGGAGGGTAAATATGTGGTTATGGAAATAGGGTCTGGGTGGGATTGTGGGTGGTACAGACTCGATGGGCCGAATGGCTTCTTTCTGTACTGTAGGGATTCTATGATTCAATACTGAGGAATTGTTGCTATAGAATGATACTATAATTATATTTGTTGTGTTTTCAGGTTTGTCTGAAAATTGTATGTTTAAATGGAAAGACTGCACTGGACCGGCTTGACGTTTTGACCAGTGCAGACATAAAAGTCAGGCCTACCTCTAAACTATGAGCTTTTGGTGGTAACTTCAATCCCCACCTTCAGTCCCTGGGTCAATTGGACAGCTGGTGTCTCTTTGTAGTTATGCTCAGTTGCTATTAGCCCCAGTACTGACATTCTAATCAGAGTAAGAGCAACTCGGATTAAGAGCAAACTGATGAAGGTACAGATGAGACATGGGAATGCCAAATGAAGGATTCTCCTGGGGAATAGTGAACATAAAACTGAGGGAAGCAAAGTGCCAGAAAAAATATCTTTAAAAAAACAACCCGAATCTCGTGATAGAGCATAACTGGACTTTGGGCAACACATAGCTGAGGACAAAGTGAAAAGATAATTGAAGAAAACAAAATTAACGGCATTAGGTTGAAGTAAATTAGGTTGCAGATGTATGGGATTGGGGGTGATCTAGGAAATTGGATCAGGAATTGGCTAGCGGATAGGAAACAGAGGGTGGTGGTTGATAGTAAATATTCATCATGGAGTGCGGTTACAAGTGGTGTACCTCAGGGATCTGTTTTGGGGCCACTGCTGTTTGTAATATTTATTAATGATCTGGATGAGGGTATAGTTGGGTGGATTAGCAAATTTGCTGATGACACCAAAGTCGGTGGTGTGGTAGACAGTGAGGAAGGGTGTCGTAGTCTGCAGGAAGACTTAGACAGGTTGCAAAGTTGGGCCGAGAGGTGGCGGATGGAGTTTAATGCGGAGAAGTGTGAGGTAATTCACTTTGGTAGGAATAACAGTTGTGTTGAGTATAGGGCTAACGGGAGGACTTTGAATAGTGTGGAGGAGCAGAGGGATCTAGGTGTATGTGTGCATAGATCCCTGAAAGTTGGGAATCAAGTAGATAAGGTTGTTAAGAAGGCATATGGTGTCTTGGCGTTTATTGGTAGGGGGATTGAATTTAGGAGTCGTAGCGTTATGTTGCAACTGTACACAACTCTGGTGCGGCCGCACTTGGAGTACTGTGTGCAGTTCTGGTCCCCACATTACAGGAAGGATGTGGAGGCTTTGGAGAGGGTGCAGAGGAGGTTTACCAGGATGTTGCCTGGTATGGAGGGGAGATCCTATGAGGAGAGGCTGAGGGATTTGGGATTGTTTTCGCTGGAAAGGCGGCGGCTAAGAGGGGATCTTATTGAAACATATAAGATGATTAGAGGTTTAGATAGGGTGGATAGTGATAGCCTTTTTCCTCTGATGGAGAAATCCAGCACGAGGGGGCATGGCTTTAAATTGAGGGGGGGTAGTTATAGAACCGATGTCAGGGGTAGGTTCTTTACCCAGAGGGTGGTGAGGGATTGGAATGCCCTGCCAGCATCAGTAGTAAATGCGCCTAGTTTGGGGGCGTTTAAGAGATCCGTAGATAGGTTCATGGACGAAAAGAAATTGGTTTAGGTTGGAGGGTCACAGTTTTTTTTTTAACTGGTCGGTGCAACATCGTGGGCCGAAGGGCCTGTTCTGCGCTGTAATGTTCTATGTTCTATGTTCTATGTTCTATGTAAAAGCTCCTGAAAAACAGACTTACGCCATAAAAATTTGGATTCAAGTTGCTGCCATGATGTCTTTGAGAGAACTGGCAACTATTAACAACGCTTTGAGTCCACTGGTGCCATCACAAGCTGAAGGCCAAGTATCATTATTGGCATCATGAGACTATTACTATTAAGAAGCAGTTACAACACAAAAGAAAATATAATATAATAAAAATTAGGCAATGACCTGTATTAACATTACATAATTTATTATAATAACATACAATGAAGTAGGTTTTAGATAGCAAATCTAGCATGGCAAATCGATCTAGTATGCAATTTTTGACTTGTACAGGAGTCTGTTAAAGGCACTTTGGATATACTGCTTTCTCAACATTCACATCTAATAAAACTAGCTTACAACATAGTTAAAAGTTTGAAGTACTCATCTTTCATTCTCTCACCCTGTATTATAAATATCTTCCACTTTCTATGCCTTTTAGCTTTGACAAAGGATCATCTGGACTCGAAACGTCAGCTCTTTTCTCTCCTTACAGATGCTGCCAGACCTGTTGAGATTTTCCAGCATTTTCTCCTTTGGTTTCAGATACCAGCATCCACAGTAATTCGCTACTATATAGTCAAAAGTTTATTTATTAGTCACGAGTTGGCTTAAATTAACACTGCAATGAAGCTATTGTGAAATTCCCCTAGTCGCCACACTCTGGCGCCTGTTTGGGTACACTGAGGGAGAATTTAGCATGGCCAATTCACCTAAGCTGCACATCTTTGGACTGTGGGAGGAAACCGGAGCACCCGGAGGAAACCCACACAGACACAGAGAGAACATGCAGACTCCGCACAGACAGTGACCCAAGCCGGGAATCAAACCCAGGTCCCCGGCAACTGTGAGGCAGCAGTGCTAACCACTGTGAGTACAGAATTAAGTGTTTCGAATATCCATGAGGAAAAACACTCGGCTCTCAGCCCGATGTTTGACATTGCGCTGATGAGTGATGAGCAAACCGTGGAAGAAAGACCATTGACAAAATCAATCACCAGCCCATTCTGCCATTCTAAATACCATCAGGGCAAGAAGAGGAAGAAAAAAAAATGGTGTCAAAAATCAAACATGAACCACATATCAGTGGCACTAAATGTTCTGGTATCTACTCTGTGCACTCACAGAAAACCACAGCTTGGAGATGCGGACTGTGCCAGGATGATAATCGGGAACATTGTTCTCAGACATCTGGCTAGTAGATAAGGAACGTCTGTATACAGATGATAATGAAAGTAGGCATCTGCAGTACTGTGTCTTCGAAATTTTCCCTGAGTTTCTGAAAAGGTTTTATTTAGCCCACTGACCTTAATTGAATATTAATTAACTAATTACAGAAATATTGTTCTTCGCAAATCCTGAATAGGTGACTTTTTAAAAAAAATGCCATATTTTTATTAATGTTTGCACAGCGTATAATTGAATCTTTGTGGCTGCCAGCAATAGTCAGATGCACCTCTCAGCTTCTGCAATAACCAAATTTGAAAAAAAAAAATGCTGCGAGTACGATTCGTATCACTACAGCAAGCTTATTGTGGCTTTTGTATTTTAGATATCTTGTAAAAAAAAAACAAGTTTTTTGGTTCACAGATATCAACAAAATGGTCTGCAATCTTCCAAGGGATCTCAATGTTGTGGAGTAAAGTCTAACTTGACTTAAAGGTGGTTAAGACCAGGTCAGCTCCACACACACACACTGACTATGTTGTCTTTGGGTGGTGGCTGGTGTTGTTGCAGGAAATAGCGTGGTGATTATTTTGAGAGGTGAAAGTAAAATTTTAAAAATGAGCAGGCCCATTAACCTCTCTGTATTCAGTGGGAGTCTCATGGTGAGATAGTGATCTCCCACTTGCTTGTACTGTGCCATTATTTCCAGTACTTTTCTCAGTCCCTACAACAGGAAGCACATAAATCCCAGCAGCCAAGTGGGCCATAAAGAAAGAAAACAAAATACAAAAGAAAAGATGAGAAAGAGAAGAAATTGCTCTTATCTGCCTTCTGCAACTCATAGGAGATACAGCATGCCTTTTAGCCATGTTTATGGTGTTAGTGGACAACTCAGATATATGACCTTAGAATTTGTCAACATTAAAAGCTCTAGATAATGGATGGCTGAACCTGCGTCACTGAGAAGGTGATGAATAACTTTCACTGAATTTGCAAGACAGAGATCCAGTAGCAAAAGGGGTTTCAAATAACTTAAAAAGGAAGGTTAAGTAGCTGAGATTTACCATCCTTTGATTAAATTACTGCCTTTTCTTCACTAAAGTCACCTTTATTGTTTCTAAAATTCACAATGAGGAGGAAAATTATAATCAATTTATAAAAGTACATTTACAATTTCACCGCACCCTGATATTGTAACGGTGCTACATTTCTGTTCCTACACATTATCATTCTGTTCCAAAGCAAAGCAGGAAGGAATAGTTTCACCATATTGTAGCACCTGGAGAAATATCTCTGCTTTACTCTGTCTCTTCAGAAACCATGCCCTCAGAAGGCCAACCATGGCCTTCCATGCGTTGGTTATGCTCCAGTAAGGTTTTGGTGTGATTTGCCATTGCTCCACAGGTTCTGAATGACCAGGAGACTCCCACTCTTATTGTCTGCCATAGATGTACTGGCAGGAATTATGGGTTGATAATCGACTGTTTGGGCAAGTTATGAACGCTCCATCTGTGACCCCCATCAAGTCCAAGAGTGGGCCTCAAACTCAGAGCTTCCGGCTCAGAGGTAAGGGGTGCCACCATGGTGCCATAAAGGTAACCTCACTGGTATTGATGTATCTTAAAAAAATAGCTTTGTTATTATACAAGCTCTGGCGTGATAGCCAGGCTCAACTGGTAGCACTATTGTGAGAGTCACAGAATTGTGGGCTCAAACCCCACTCTGGACTTTGAGCACTTTTTGGTTTATTTGTGGTCATTGCTGGGCTGGCCAGCATTTCCTGCCATCCCTGTAATTGCGCTTGAGAAGCTGGTGGTGAGCTGCCTTCTTGAATTGCTGCAGTTTATGTGTAGACACACCCACAGTGCTGTTAGGGAGGAAGTTCCAGGATTTTAACCCAGTGTTAATCAAGGAATTATGATATATTCCCTAGTCCAGATGGTATGTGGCTTGGAGGGGACATTGCAGGGTGGTGTTCCCATATGCCTGCTGCCCTTCTCTTTCTAGGTGTTAGAGGTTGCAAGTTCAGGAGAAGCTATTGAAGAAGCCTTGGTGTGGTGCATCTTGTATGTTCTACACACTGCACTGGGTTTACACAATGCACTGATGGTGAAGGGAATGAATAAGGTAGTGGGTGGGTTGCCAATTGATCAGGTTGCTTCTTTCTGAATGGTATCAAGTTTCTTGACCAGTATTGGATCGCTACTCATCCAAGCAAGTGTAAAGTATTCCATCACAATCTTGACATTTGGTTTTTAGATGGTTGAAAGGTTTTGGAGACTCGAGGTGAACCACTCCACAGAATCATTGAATCCCTACAATGCTGAAAGAGGCTATGTGGCCCATAGAGTCTGCACCAACTCTCTGAAAGAACATCCCACCCAGGCCCTCCCTCTGCCCTATTCCCGTAACCCCCCGCATTTACCATGGCTAATCCATCAACCCATGCATCTTTGGACATTAAGAGGCAATTTAGCATGGCCAGTCCACCTAATCTGCACACCTTTGGACTGTGGAAGGAAACCGGAGCACCCGGAGGAAACTCACACAGAATGTGAGAATGTGAAAACTCCACACAATCACCCAAGGCTGGAGTCGAACCCAGATCCCTGGTCTGTGAAGCAACAGTGCAACCACTGTGCCACACATTGCAGAATTCCTAACATTTGCTTGTGTGACTACTGTATTTATGCTCAGTTAAGCTTTTAGCCAACAATTGACTCTCAACTAGTAGATTCAGCGATGATATGTCATTTGAATGTTAAAGGATAAGTGGTTAGGACCTCCCTTGTTGAAGGTGGTCATTTGCATTTAGCCTCATGTAAGCTACCACTTTCTGCAGTACTGAGGGAATGCTGCAATGTTAGAGATTCCAGCGTTTGGATGAGACATTAAATGGAACTCCTGTCTGCCTGTTCAGATAGTAAGAGTTTTAACAACACCAGGTTAAAGTCCAACAGGTTTACTTGGTAGCAAATGCCATTAGCTTTCAGAGCGCTGCTCCTTCGTCAGATGGAGTGGATATCTGCTCTCAAACAGGGCATACAGAGACCTGTTCAGATGCCAGTAAAGCTTTCATACCTTATTTGACACAGAGTAGTGAGTTCCCTCTTTATCCCAGTTGACATTGTTTCTTCAGCCAACACCTTCATGAGTCGGATAACTGATGATTACCCCGTTGTTGTCTGTGAGAATTGCTTTTGTAATATTTCTGAGAGATGTGATAGTTGCTATATGTATATGCAAGTTCTTCTTTCTTGAACATAATAACTCCGTTACCATATGAAAGGATGACAAGTGAGAATGTGAATCTGGGATACATCGTTCTGCTTTTCATGATCCTTTTCTCCTGGTCCATGGCTTTTTATAGCTTGAGCAGGTGTATAGAAACATAGAAACTGGAAGCAGGAGTAGGCCATTTGGCCCTTCGAGCCTGCCCCTCCATTCATTTTGATCCCCCCCTCCTTCCCCCTACTCTTTGATTCCTTTAGCTCCAGGAGTTATATGTAATTTTTCCTTGAAATCAGACAACGTTTTGGCCTCTGGCTGTCAGGCACCAGTCAACATGTAACATTGGCAAGTCAGTAGAATGCCTGTGCGATTCACTCTTTCATTCTGATTTCCCCCTCCCGCACCACAAGAAAAGATTTGCCTCCAATCATTACTTTACTTATCAGTTTTCTACTTGTTAAGATATCTCAGAACACTTAGGGCCCTATTTTACCATTCTGATTCTAAGTGCTGGGCAGATTTGAAACTTGAAACTAGGAAAGTCAGGAGCCAACTTTTAGACCCGTTCTCAGGCGACCCCATACGCACTCCGCCTGCAAAAATATCAGCGATTCCGAATCAGAAGCCTGTGGGCGGGGCTTAACGCGCCCAAAACCCTGCAGCACTGATCGGCGCCTCCAACTGCGCATGTGCAGAAAAACAAATGATGGAATGTTTCTCCCTGCACTTCCCCCGGGTTGGTAATGCCTCCCCCTGGCCCCCACAGACATTGCCCCACCCCTACAACATCACTGACCCTCCACCCCCTCCGCCACCCAGACCGATTGAGGGCCCCTCCCCCCCTTCCCCCCACTGATCTCAGGCGGAGTGGCAGTGGAACCGCCTCTCCCCCCCCCCACCAATATCAGAGTAGCAGCGGACCCCCCTTTCCCTCCACTGATCTCAAGCAGAGTGGCAGCGGACTCACCTCCCCCCCCCCCCCCCCCCCCCCGCCCCACTGCCCCCAGTCGCCGGACGCGAGGCACCTACCTCCTCACTAACTGGAGGGCCCGAATTGGACTTCTATGGAGCATATCCGTTTCGTACTGATTCTGGACGGGCAAACGCGGTGGTAAAGGAGGAAGTGTCGGTAAAGTTGGGCGTGCAGCCCATTAAGTCAATTTAAATGCATGCAAATGCATGCAAATGGCCATCGTGCCCCGTTTCGGGCGTGGTCTCGATTGTGTTCATTTTCGGGCCTTGGTAAAGGGGGAACCGGCGCAGAGGCCTCACGCCCAACCTAACCAAATTTTCGCGCCCGAAAACGGACACAACGCGAGGATAAAATCAGGCCCTTAGTGTACATTTTACACAGTTTCTCAGCTGGAGTGACAATTGGTCAGAATGTGCCTGGGGTAGAAAGGTGGCACAGTGATTAGCACTGCTGCCTCACAGTGCCAGCACCTGGATTCAATTCCAACCTTGGGTGACTGGTTGTTCTCTTCGTGTCTGTGTGGGTTTCCTCCTTGTGTTCCTCACAAAGTCCAAAGATACTAAATTGCCCTTTATTGTCCCAGGATGTGTAGGTTAGGAGGATTAGAGGAGTAAATACATAGGGTTAGATGGGGCTCGGCCTGGGTGGGTTGCTCTGTCAGAGAGTCATTGGGCTGAATGTCTTCCTTCTGCACTGTAGGGAATGTATGAAAATCATCCAGAACTCCTATAAGACTATAATACATAAAAGCAGAAGTAGGCCATTCGGCCCATCGAGTCTGCCCCACCATTCATCGAGGTCATGACAGATATGATGTTATAATCCTCCTGGTGATTTAAAGTTGGGTTGTGCTGTAAAGTGTAGGTGGAGCCTCTTGCAGGCCTCAGTATGGATATACGATAGAATGCAGGTAGTCTGTCAGTACTCCTGATTACAATTCATGTATGGAAATTGTCACCTGGTAGATAGCTGGAGGTTTCTGACGTGCATGGAACCTAACCTCAGAAAGTGTCATTGCTTTCAGAAGGGATGGAGAGAAAATGAGCCATTATAAACATTCTAGCGCATATTTGGGCGTTTAGAATCAGGTTAGCAGAATTAGAAGTCAGGCAAGAGAGTGACTTGCTTGTATTAAAAGATGCACGTCGGCAACATGGTGATGCATCAAGAATGTCATGTGACATCTATTCATGTATAACCGAATAGGAATTGCAGAGGATTAGAGAGTTATTTATGCCAATTTCTGTGAATGAAAGGATAACGCTCTTGGGAATGGTTAAGTATTATTTGGGAGGGGAGAATTCACAGGCAGTAGCTGTGTCGAAAAGGAAACCGGGGGCATAGGGAATGGACTAGATTTAAGGGATATCTTGGACAGATCGGGATAAGCTCACTTTTTATTTCTACTTTGCTCCAAGAGTGTGAATGATAATTTCACTGCCCAGTGATGTGATCTTATGTAGCAGTAAATTATAACTTAATAGTCAAATTCCAGAATATGTTAAGATGAAACCATGAATCACCTTGAAAACAGATAGATGCGGCAATGTTAATGGTGCATTACTGACATTCTCTCAGTCATGCCAGAGAGTATTAGAATTCATTTGCACTGGTGACTGATGAATTATTGGCCTACTCTCATTTCTGAGAACTTTGCCATTAAAATATCTCCATTTCTTTGTGAATTTTCTGTTGGCCTCTATTAAAAGTATCCTTGCCATCTGATACTAATTTATAATTTATTTGTATTCCCCCTTCCTTCCTTCCTTTGTTTCACACAAAATTTCCTATCCAAAGCAACAGAGATGGCTTCTGCTCCAAAGCCTCTGAAAATGCTGCTCTTGATCCAGCAGTTAGCAGCTACCCAAGTACTGTAGCCTGGCATAAGCATTCCAAGCAGCATCTGCTCTCTGCCATTCTTCTCATTCATTTCCATCTTTCTGCCCTCCAACCAGCACTGTAAGCCATAATTTGAGGGATCATTACTGCTCCTTGGCACAGTTCATTGGAGCTAGACAACACTGCCTATCTCATCCATAAGATATTATACCCCATCATGTCAAACTCTCCTCCCTGTTGGGTGAATGAAAGTAGCTGAAATTCATTTGAAGTAAACGTGGATGTTAATTGACAATCATATACCTTCAGGGTGAATCACATAATTGTTCTATGTTCTTATCGTTCATACAGTCACAATACACAGTGACATATGGGTGCACAACTTGCATTGATGAAATTGATCCTCGCCCTAAGAACTAAGAACATAAGAACATAAGAAATAGGAGCAGGAGTAGGCCGTCTAGCCCCTCGAGCCTGCCCCGCCATTCAATAAGATCATGGCTGATCTGATAGTGGTTTAGTTCCACTTACCCGCCCGCTCCCCATAACCCTTAATTCCCTTATTGATCAGAAATCTATGTACCTGTGACTTAAACATATTTAACAAGGTAGCCTCCACTGCTTTAATGGGCAGAGAATTCCAGAGATTCACTACCCTCTGAGAGAAGAAGTTCCTCCTCAACTCTGTCCTAAACTGACTCCCCATTATTTTGAGGCTGTGTCCTCTAGTTCTTGTTTCCTTTCTAAGTGGAAAGAATCTCTCTGCCTCTACCCTGTTGAGCCCCTTCATTATCTTATATGTCTCTATAAGATCTCCCCTCAGCCTTCTAAACTCCAACGAGTACAGGCCCAATCTACTCAATCTCTCCTCATAAGCTAACCCCCTCATCTCCGGTATCAACCTGGTGAACCTTCTCTGTACTCCCTCCAAGGCCAATACATCCTTCCGCAAATAAGGGGACCAAAATTGCACACAGTACTCCAGTTGCGGCCTCACCAGTACCTTGTGCAATTGCAGCAAGACCTCCCTGCTTTTATACTCCATCCCCTTCGCGATAAAGGCCAACATTCCATTTGCCTTCTTGATCACCTGCTGCACCTGCAAACTGAGTTTTTGCGATTCATGCACAAGGACCCCCAGGTCCCTCTGCACAGTAGCATGTTGTAATTTTTCACCATTTAAATAATAGTCCATGTTACTATTATTCCTCCCAAAGTGGATAACCTCACACTTGTCAACGTTATACTCCATCTGCCAGATCCTCGCCCACTCACTTAGCCTATCCAAATCTCTCTGCAGACTTTCCGCATCCTCCACGCAATTCGCTTTCCCACTCATCTTTGTATCATCCCCCTAACCCCATGCCCCTGGCTTTGGACAGCGGAACTACTGGAGGAATAAGTATCTCAAGTTAAAAACTCTTAGGATGGCATGGTGGCACAGTGGTTAGTACTGCCGCCTCACAGCGCCAGGGACCTGGGTTCGATCCCAGCCTTGGGTGACCGTCTGTTTGCACCTTCTCCCTGTCTCTGCGTGGGTTCCCTCGAGGTGCTCCGGTTTCCTCCCACACTCCAAAGATGTGTGGGTTAGGTGGATTGGCTCTTAGGGTCCCAAGGTGTGTAGATTAGCCATGGGAATTGGGTGGGGTTATGGGGATAGGGCAGGGGAGAGGGCCTGGGTAAGATGCTGTGTCAGAGAGTTGGAGAAGAACTGATGGGTCAAACGGCCTCTTCTGCACTGGAGAGATTCTATGATTCTTTACATATGATTAAGTGAACAGCCACAACAGGGAAACATTTAAATTTTGTATCATATATTAGGGGTATGGAATAAGAAAAATAGAGTTAAAGATTTGTTCAGTGAAAATCATTTTTAATTCAGGTTTGTAGCAGGGTTCCTCGGGGGTCAGTGCTGGGAGCTTTGTTCTTCCAGATAAATTAGTGACTAAGATCTTGATGTACAGGGTACAACTTTGCAATTTGTGGATGAGACGAAACTTGCAAACTGTGAGGAGGAAAATGTAGACTTTCAAAAGGACATTAACGAGTTGGTTGAATGGATGGAAAGTGGTAGATGAAGTTCAAAGTGGGGAAATGTGGGAATTTTGGTAGGAAGAACATGGAGAGACAGTATAAAAGAAAGGATAAAATTCTGAAGGGGGCACAGGAGCAGAGGGACCTGGATGTGTATGCGCAATTTGATTGAAGGTGGCAAGACAGGTCGAGAGAGTGGTTAATAAAACATACAGCATCTCAGTCTTTATTAATAGGGGCACAGAATATAAGAACAAGGAGGTTGTTGTTGAAATTCAGCCTCAGTTGGGGTATTGTGACCCTCTAGACATCACATTTTAGGAATGGTGTGAAGGTATTGGAGAGAGTGCAGAAAAGATTCACTTGAATGGTTGCAGGGATGAGGAACTTCAGCTATGAAGATAGATTAGATACATTAGAAAGAAAAGAGAATGCTGGAGAAACTCAGCAGGTCTGGCAGAAGGAGAGCAAACAAAGTTAACGTTTCAAGTCTGTTTAGTTCTTCGTCAGAACAAAGAGAGGGGGAAAATCGGTTACATACTGTACTGTAGCTGGAAGAGATTGGAACAAAAGCATAGCAAACTTAAGAACAAGAGATTAATGACGAGGTGCTGGAGAGCAGGAAGGAGTCCATTTTCATTGAGACAACAATGTTTGGCATATTTTAAAAGGGAGTTAAGATGGAGGAGGAAGGTCATTTCTGAAGTTGTTAAACTCAATGTTGAGTCCTGAGGGCTGTAACGTGCCTAATCCATCTGGTGTAGACACAATGGGCCGAATGGCCTCTTTTGGCACAATAACAATTCTGTGAGGTACAGATCGGCATAATCTGAAACCCTTGAGGACCTCGATGTCTTATGTTCCTATGTCCCCATAAAAGCATTTGCTGAGTTTAATATTGGGTGTATCATACTTTCCGAGCACAGGGTGCATTAGTGAATCATCTTTTCTGAAAGCCATTTTGTTTTTGGCAATGATAAAAGTGGAAAGTTGTCTAGCCAGCAGCAGCGCTGTATAATTTGGGAGCAGAGGTAATTCTGCTGTTGACTTTTATGGGACGTGCTGTGAATTTGACACTTTCTTCAGTTCAGACAGCCATTCATCCAGAAAAGTACAAAAACATACAGCACACAAACAAGCCATTCAACCCTATTGGTCTATGCTGCACTCTAGCTTCCGTCTACCCAGCTTCATTTAACTCCATCAGCAACACTTCCTATTCCTTTCTGCATCATGTATTCATCTTGTTTCCCTTTATTGCATCTATGCAAAGTGATTGAGATTTTCACATTCTAATCACTCGCTGGATAAAAAAGCCCCGAATTCCCTTTTGGATTTAATTTAGTTACTGTTTACATTTATGACCCCTAATTTTGCCCACCAGTGGAACCATCTTCTCTGTGTCTACCCTAACCATTGCATGATTCTAGAAGATCTCTATCAGATCATCTTCTTTTCAAGAGAAGAAAGCTCCAATCTTTCCTGATAAGTATAATCCCACAGGGCTGGTACCATCTGTATGAATAATAAACCCAACTCCACATATAGGTGTAGCAAGTAGAAGAGCCAATATTCCCCCTTTGCCCTAATCACAGTTATTTGTGTAGAACGCTATTCTGTTATGAGTACAAAGACACACTTTAGGTGAGATTCTTGAAGCAGATATTACCGTGTATAGATTCTGCCAATTAGAAGCACACGATAAGTGTACCTTTGCTACTTCTGGGCCCCTGGAAGAAACTGTGCATTACATTCTTGTAAACTGCAGTGACAGTGATTGCAATACAATTGCTGTTCATAGAATCCATACAGGAGGCCATTCAGCCCAATGAGCCTGCACTGACAACAAACCCAACCAGGCCCCATTCCCGTAACCCCACGTATTTACCCTGCTAATCCCCCTGACACTAAGGGTCAATTTAGCAAGGCCAATCAACCTAACCCACACATCTTTGGAGTGTGGGAGGAAACTGGAGCACCCGGAGGAAACCCACGCAGACACAGGGCGAAGGTGCAAACTCCACACAGTCAGCCGAGACTGGAATTGAACCCGGGTCTCTGGTGCTGTGAGGCAGCAGTGCTAACCACTGTGCCACTGTGCCGTGCTGTTGTTTTGATCATCATTAAATGTACTAAATATCAAGTAAAATGAATGCAATGGGACAAACCACTTATTTGCAACTAGTAAAGTTGCCATAGCCCAGATGACCATAGGCTGCTCTCTCCTTTGAGAGGGGGAGATGACTCGTGGTGATTTAGCCTGAGGATCACCACACCTCAGGGGAGGGGCATATTTGAGAAGGCAAAACACTTGACTTCATAGAAGGGATCACCAGGTAGCAACCTCACCATTTTATTCAGACAATTGTTACTATGTAAACTGCCTAAGCTTATGATATCAGCTGACATTTGGAGGAGACTGCGTTTGTGGTTTCCCTGAGTACTCTCTTGTGTTCTGCTATTTGTTACATAGGCTGGGATTCTCCGACTTCCCCCGCAGCTGGGATTCTCCAGTCCCGCTGCTGTGAACGGAAATTCGGCTGAGCGCCAAATTTGCCATTCTCACTGGCAATGGTGGCGGGGCGAACGACTGGAGAATTCCGGCCATGACGTTGACAAATTGAGACATTTTCAAACAACGTTAAACTTCCAGCAAAATTACAGTTCCATCATTCTGAAACTTGCTGGGCATGGACAGGCTGCAGAGAAGATTCTCACCTGCCCAGCTGGATTCTCGATCACCTGAAGGACAGTGACAATTTGCAGATTATATGATCAGGGCAAAACGAGGAGCAGGGGTTTAAGGGTGAATGAGAGTAACTGCCATGATAAATAAGTATTGCTGAAAAATTAGACATGTCGCAGTTTTCCATCTTGCACTCATCAGAACACTTCGCATGAATACCCGTATGAGGAGAAAACAATTTAAACTGTATGAGAAGAGAATTCTGATTGGTTGGCAAGTGGACTCTGATTGGTAGAGGCTTTGTCATGAATAATGCACCAGTTGATAGTGACTGACAGATAACTGTCAACCACTCACATTAAATTAAAATCTTTTAATTGAAAAACCCTGATATGGGGATTCAGAGTCACTACCTTTCATGATGCATTTCTGTATGATTTATATTGAGTGTTTTTTTATGTCTAATTTAGTTACATGGGAATTATAACATATAATCAGTCATTCAGTCCAAATAATTTGTTCTGTGTTCATGCACCACGGGAGAACTAGTCCTAATCCCATGTGTTCCTCTATCTCTTTATTCCTTTATCCTTCAAAAATCTTATCTAACCTATTCCTAAATGTCAGAATGATCTATGCTTCAATCACTATCTCAGGTAGTGCAATCTGCTTCTATCTACTGTTCATAATTTTCAATGTTTCTATCAAGTTACCACATAATCACTTTTTTTGTAATGAAATCAGCCCTAGTCTAACAAATCTTCCTTCATATTTGTATCACCTCACACCAGACAGCAGCATCCTTTTGAATCTGCAGCAGAAACTGTCAACATCCATTCTTGGAACCCAGAACCACAGAGAATATACCAACTGAGGCCTTACTCAGGGTCAGAAGTTGGGTGGGTGGGTGGGTGGGTGCCTAGAGCTCGCTGCCAGGGGAGGTAGCGGAAGCGGGTACGGTAGTGGTTTTTAAGGGGCGTCTTGACAAATACATGAATAGGATGGGAATAAAGGGATATGGTCCCCGGAAGGGTAGGGGGTTTTAGTTAAGTCGGGCAGCATGGTCGGTGCAGGCTTGGAGGGCTGAAGGGCTTGTTCGTGTGCTGTAATTTTCTTTGTTCTTTGTTCTTTGTTCAGATAATCCGCAATCAGTAAGAATAAGCAACACCACCTTCTCCACGATTATCCTCAACACCGGTGCCCCACAAGGCTGTGTTCTCAGCGCCTAACTATACTCCTTATACACTAATGACTATGTGGCCAAATTTCTCTCCACCTCGATTTTCAAGTTTGCTGACGACACCACCATAGTGGGTCAGATCTCAAACAATGATGAGACAGAGTACAGGAAAGAGATAGAGATTCTGGTGAACTGGTGTGATGACAATAATCTCTCCCTCAATGTCAGTAAAACGGAGGAGATCGTCATGGACTTCAGGAACATAGTGGAGGACATGTCCCTGTCTACATCATAGAGTCATAGAGTCAGAGGTTTACAGCATGGAAACAGGCCCTTCGGCCCAACTCATCCATGCCGCCCTTTTAAAAAAAAAAACCCTAAAGCTAATCCCAATTGCCCGCATTTGGCCCATATCCCTCTATACCCATCGTACCCATGTAACTATCTAAATGCTTTTTAAAAGATAAAATTGTACCCGCCTCTACTACTACCTCTGGCAGCTGGTTCCAGACACTCACCACCCTTTTTTTTAAAAAGTGCCCTCTGGACACTTTTGTATCTCTCCCCTCTCACCTTAAAACTATGCCCTCTAGTTTTAGACTTGGGAAAAGACGTTGACGATCTACCTTGTCTATGCCCCTCATTATTTTATAGACCTCTATAAGGTCACCCTTCAGCCTCCTACGCTCCAGAAAAAAAGTCCCAGTCTATTCAGCCTCTCCTTATAACTCAATTCATCAAGTCCCGGTAGCATCCTAGTAAATCTTTTCTGCACTCTTTCTAGTTTAATAATATCCTTTCTATAATAGGGTGACCAGAATTGCACACAGTATTCCAAGTGTGGCCTTACCAATGTCTTGTACAACTTCAACAAGACGTCCCAACTCCTGTATTCAATGTTCTGACCTATGAAACCAAGCATGCCGAATGCCTTCTTCACCACTCTGTCCACCTGTGACTCCACTTTCAAGGAGCTATGAACATGTATCCCTAGATCTCTTTGTTCTGTAACTCTCCCCAATGCCCTACCATTAACTGAGTAAGTCCTGCCCTGGTTCAATCTACCAAAATGCATCACCTCGCATTTGTCTAAATTAAACTCCATCTGCCATTCGTCAGCCCACTGGCCCAATTGATCAAGATCCCATTGCAATTGGAGATAACTTTCTTCACTGTCCACTATGCCACAAATCGTGGTGTCATCTCAAACTTCCTAACCATGCCCCCTATATTCTCATCCAAATCATTAATATAAATGACAAATAACAGTGGGCCCAGCACTGATCCCTGAGGCACACCTCTGGTCACAGGCCTCCAGTTTGAAAAACAACTCTCTACAACGACCCTCTGGTTTCTGTCAATACACATCTTTTTAGCCTGTCTTGATGCTCTCTCCACTCCCATTGTTTTGTTTCTTAAAGACTGGATTAGTTGTAAGTATTCGCATTCCAACCATTATTCATGTAAATTGAGTCTGTGTCTTTATAAGTTCTGTTTGTGAACAGAATTCTCACTCACCTGAAGAAGGGGCTTAGAGCTTCGAAAGCTTGTGTGGCTTTTGCTACCAAATAAACCTGTTGGACTTTAACCTGGTGTTGTTAAACTTCTTATTCTGTCAAGAAGCCAATTTTGTATCATTTAGATACCTCACCTTGGATCCCGTGAGATTTGACCTTATGCAACAACCTACCATGCGGTACCTTGTCAAAGGCCTTGCTAAAGTCCATGTAGACAACATCAACTGCACTGCCCTCATCTACCTTCTTGGTTACCCCTTCAAAAAACTCAACTAAATTTGTGAGACATGATTTTCCACTCACAAAGCCATGCTGACTGTCCCTAATCAGTCCTTGCATCTCTAAATGCCTGTAGATCCTGTCTCTCAAAATACCTTCCAACAATTTACCCGCCACAGATGTGAGGTTCACTGGCCTATAGTTCCCAGGCTTTTCCCTGCAGCCCTTTTTTAACAAAGGCACAACATTTGCCACTCTCCAATCTTCTGGCACCTCACCCGTGACTATCGATGATTCAAATATCTCGGCTAGGGGACCTGCAATTTCCTCCCTAGCCTCCCACAGCGTCCTGGAATATACCTCATCACGTCTCGCAGATTTATCTGCCTTGATGTGCTTTAACACCTCCAGCACCTCCTGCTCTGTAATATGTACACTCTTCAAGACATCACTATTTATTTCCCCAAGTTCCCTAACACCCATGCTTTTCTCAACAGTAAATTCTGATGAGAAATATTCATTTAGGATCTCACCCATCTCTTGTGGATCTGCACATAGATGACCTTCTTGATCCTTAACTTGGTTGAAAGAGGGACAGGACTGGCAGCTGAATATTCCAGGGTACAAGTGTTTTAGGCGAGACAGAGGAGGGGCCAAAAGAGGTGGGGGAGTAGCGGTATTGGTTGGAGAGCATATTACAGCGGTGCAGAGGGAGGACAATTCGGAGGAGTCGTGTAGCGAGTCACTCTGGGTGGAGCTTAGAAACAGGAAAGGCGCAGTCACTATGTTGGGGGTGTACTACAGGCCCCCCAACAGCCCAAGGGAAGTGGAAGAATGGATATGTCAGGAGATACTGGATAGGTGCAGGAAATATAGGGTTGTTGTAGTGGGAGACTTCAATTTCCCTGGTATAGACTGGAAATCGCTGAGGGCAGGGACTCTGGATGGTGAGGCATTTGTAAAATGTGTACAGGAGGGTTCGTTGGAACAATATGTGGACAGCCCAACTAGAGAGGGGGCTATACTGGACCTGGTGCTGGGGAATGAACCCGGTCAGGTCTTCAAAGTTTTGGTCGGGGAACATGTGGCAAATAGTGACCACAATTCTGTTAGCTTTAGGATAGTGATGGAAAAGGATGAGTGGTGTCCCAAGGGTCAGGTGTTGGATTGGGGGAAGGCTAACTTTATTGGGATCAGGCAGAAATTGGCAGCTCTTGATTGGGAGAGGCTGTTTGAGGGTAAATCCACATCTGGTATGTGGCAGTCTTTTCAGGAACGGTTGTTAGGGCTACAGGACAAGCATGTGCCTGTAAAAAAGAAGGATAGGAAGGGTAGGATTAGAGAACCGTGGATAACCAGGGAAATTGAGGGACTGGTCAAAAGGAAAAGAGAGGCGTATGTTAGGTCCAAGCAGCTAAAAACGGAGGGAGCTCTGGAGGAGTATAATGAAAGTAGGAAAATACTCAAACGGGGAATTAGAAGAGCAAAAAGGGGTCACGAAATGTTCTTGGCAGACAGGATTAAGGAGAATCCCAAGGCATTTTATTCATACGTTAGGAACAAAAGGGTTGTAAGGGAAAAAATCGGACCTCTCAGGGACAAAAGTGGGGACTTATGCTTGGAGCCCAAAGAGGTAGGGGAGATCCTAAATGAATACTTTGCGTCGGTATTCACTAAGGAGAGGGATGTGTTGACTGGGAGTGTCTCGGAGGGGAGTGTTGAACCGTTGGAGAAAATCTCCATTACAAGGGAGGAAGTGTTAGGTTTGTTAGAGAATATAAAGACTGACAAATCCCCAGGGCCTGATGGAATCTATCCAAGGCTGCTCAGGGAGACGAGAGGTGAAATCGTTGGGCCTCTGACGCAAATCTTTGTCTCGTCACTGGACACAGGTGAGGTCCCAGAGGATTGGAGGATAGCCAATGTGGTCCCGTTATTTAAGAAGGGTAGGAAGGATAACCCGGGTAATTATAGGCCGGTGAGCTTGACGTCCGTGGTGGGGAAGTTGTTGGAGAAGATTCTTAAAGATAGGATGTATGCGCATTTAGAAAGGAATAAACTCATTAACGATAGTCAACATGGTTTTGTGAGAGGGAGGTCATGCCTCACGAACCTGGTGGTGTTTTTTGAAGAAGTGACCAAAATGGTTGACGAAGGAAGGGCCGTGGATGTTGTCTATATGGACTTTAGTAAAGCGTTTGACAAAGTCCCTCATGGTAGGCTAGTGAAAAAGGTTGGATCCCATGGGATAAAGGGGGAGGTGGCTAGATGGGTGGAGAACTGGCTTGGTCATAGAAGACAGAGGGTGGTAGTGGAAGGGTCTTTTTCCGGCTGGAGGCCTGTGACTAGTGGTGTACCGCAGGGCTCTGTATTGGGACCTCTGCTGTTTGTGATTTATATAAATGATCTGGAAGAAGGAGTAACTGGGGTGATCAGTAAGTTTGCGGACGACACAAAACTGGCAGGACTTGCAGATAGTGAGGAACATTGTCAGAGGCTACAGAAGGATATAGATAGGCTGGAAATTTGGGCAAGGAAATGGCAGATGGAGTTCAATCCTGATAAATGCGAAGTGATGCATTTTGGTGGGAATAATGTAGGGAGGAGCTACACGATAAATGGAAGAACCATAAAGGGTGTAGAGACGCAGAGGGACCTGGGTGTGCAAGTCCACAGATCTTTGAAGGTGACGTCACAGGTGGAGAAGGTGGTGAAGAAGGCATATGGCATGCTTGCCTTTATAGGACGGGGCATAGAGTATAAAAGTTGGGGTCTGATGTTGCAGATGTATAGAACGTTGGTTCGGCCGCATTTGGAATACTGCGTCCAGTTCTGGTCGCCACACTACCAGAAGGACGTGGAGGCTTTGGAGAGAGTACAGAGGAGGTTTACCAGGATGTTGCCTGGTATGGAGGGGCTTGGTTATGAGGAGAGATTGGGGAAACTGGGGTTGTTCTCCTTGGAAAGACGGAGGATGAGGGGAGACTTAATAGAGGTGTATAAAATTATGAAAGGCATAGATAGGGTGAACGGTGGGAAGCTTTTCCCCGGGTCGGTGGTGACGTTCACGAGGGGTCATAGGTTCAAGGTGAAGGGGGGGAGGTTTAACACAGATATCAGAAGGACATATTTCACACAGAGGGTCGTGGGGGCCTGGAATGTGTTGCCGGGCAAGGTGGTGGAGGCGGACACACTGGGAACGTTTAAGACTTATCTAGACAGCTATATGAACGGAGTGGGAATGGAGGGATACAAAAGAGTGATCTAGTTTGGACCAGGGAGCGGCGCGGGCTAATTGTTCCTGGTTTCTCGTTTCAAGGCTTCATTCTACGATCATCTTGCTGGTGCCAGTACAGAGTGAGACTGCGGATAGTTGGGAACCTGTCTCGGGGGCAGGGGATTCATATGGTGTTCGTGGAAGTGGAAATGACTAGGGTTGGGAAGCATTTTCCGATCGGGGCCATTGTGATCTCCTGGACTCGTTTCGATCGCCTCAGGGGGTCGGAGAGGAATTTCCCAGATTTTTTTTTCCCCATATTGGCCCTGGGGTTTTTCACTCTGGGTTTTCGCCTCTCCCTGGAGATCACATGGTCTGGAATGGGGGGGTGGGGGTAAGTTAATAGGTTGTAATGAACAAAGCATCGTAGCTGTGAGGGACAGCTCGGTGGATAGGATATTGGTATGTAGATAGGCTGGAAAATTGGGCGGGGATCCTGGATTCAGGATTCAATCCTGGACCGGGGAGCGGCGCGGGCTTGGAGGGCCGAAGGGCCTGTTCCTGTGCTGTATTGTTCTTTGTTCTTTGTTCTTTGTTCTTAAGAGGCCCTATTCTCTCCCTTGTAACTCTTTTGCCCTTTATGTATTTGTAGAAGCTCTTTGGATTCTGCTTTGCCTTATCTGCCAAAACAATCTCGTGTCCCTTTTTGCCCTCCTAATTTCTCTCTTAACTCTACTCCTACACCCCCTATACTCTTCAAGAGATTCACTTGATCCCAGCTGCCTATGCATGTCATGTGCCTCTTTCTTCTTCTTGACCAGGGCCTCAATATCCCGAGTCATCCAGGGTTCCTGACTTCTGCCAACCTTGCCCTTCACTCTAAGAGGGATGTGTTTACCCTGAATCTGGTTAACACATTTTTGAAAGCGTGCCACTTACCAGATGTCCCTTTGCTTTCCCACAGACTCCCCCAATTAACTTTTGAAAGTTCCTACCTGATACCATCAAAATTGGCCTTGCCCCAATTTAGAATATTAACTTTTGGGACAGACCTTTCATTCTCCATAGCTAACTCAAAACTAATAGATTTATGGTCACTGGTCCCAAAATGATCCCTCACTAACACTTCTGTCACCTGCCCTTCCTTATTTCCCAAGAGGAGGTCAAGTTTTGCCCCCTCTCTTGTCGGGCCATCCACATACGGAATGAGAAATTCCTCCTGAATACACTCAACAAATTTCTCTCTATCCAACCCTCTAATACTATGGCTGTCCCATTCAATGTTGGGAAAATTAAAATCTCCGACTATTACCACCCTACTTTTCTTGGAGCTATCTATAATCTCCTTACATATTTGCTCCTCAATTTCCCGCTGAGTATTTGGGGGCCTATAGTACAACCCTATCAAAGTGATTTCCCCCTTCTTATTTCTCAGTTCTACCCATATAGACTCAGTGGCCGAATCCTCAGATATATCCCCTGTCAGTACGGCCGTGATGCTTTCCCTAATCAAAAGTGCAACTCCCCCTCCTCTCTTACCTCCTGTTCTTTCTTTCCTATAGCATCCGTACCCTGGAACATTGAGCTGCCAGTCCTGTCCCTCCCTTAGCCATGTTTCAGTAATTGCTACAATATCCCAGTCCCATGTACCCATCAATGCCCTGAGTTCATCTGCCTTCCCCGTCAGGTCTCTTGCATTGAAATAAATGCAGTTTAATCTGGACTTCCCTTGCTCTCTTTCTTGCTTCTGTCTGATCTGTCTGGTACTCGGATTACTGAGACTGCCTTTACTAATTAATGTGCTCTCTTCAACTTCCGTGCTGTCCTCAAACTTCTCTTCTGTCTCCCTACTGCTTTGGATCCCACCCCCCTGCCAAACTAGTTTAAACCCTCCCGGGTGGCTCTGGCAAATCTCCCCGCCAGGATGTTAGTCCCTCTCCAGTTCAAATGTAACTCATCCCTCTTGAACAGATCAGCCCTTCCCCAGAAAAGATCCCAATGATCCAAATATCTAAATCCCTGCCCCCTGCACCAGCTCTCAAGCCAGGCATTCATCTGCCTCACCTTCCTATTCCTACTCTCACGAGCATGTGGTACCGGTAATAGTCCTGAAATTATTACCTTCGAGGTTCTGCACGTAAGCCTTCTGCCTAACTCTCTATATTCATATTTCAGGACCTCATCCCTTTTCCTACCTATGTCGTTGGTACCAAAGGTACAACGACCTCTAGCTGCTCACCCTCCCCCTTAAGAATGTCCTGCAATCGCTCAGAGGCGTCCTTGACCCTGGCACCAGGGAGGCAACACACCATCCTGGAGTCTTGATTGCGGCCACAGAAACGCCTGTCCGTGCCTCTAACTAACGAGTCCCCTATTACTACTGCTCGCTTGCTCTTTGCCCGACCCTGTCCCACAACAGAACCAGCTGTGGTGTCACAGGCCTGACTACTGCTGGTATCTCCCCCTGACAGGCTATCCCCCTCAACAGCATCCAAAATGGTATACCTGTTTGAAAGGGGAATAGACACAGGAGACTTCTGCACTACCTGCCTGCCTGTCCTGGCCACCACCCATCTACCTGTCTGAACCTGTGGTGTGACAACCTCCCTATAACTAGTGTCTATCACACTCTCTGCCTCCTGTATGCTCCGCAGTGCATCCACCTGCCGCTCCAACCGAACAATGCGGTCTGTGAGGAGCTGCAACTGGACACACTTCCTGCAGACAAAGTTGTCAGGGAGACTAGATTGCTCCCTAATTGCCCACATTTGGCAGGAGGAGCATGCCACTGCCCTAACTGCCATATTGCCCTTATACAGATAAAGGGATAAAAGAATTGCAACTCACCTCTCCCTTGCTTGTGGTCCTCCCATCCTCAATGGAGATGAAGTGGAAATGGTCGAGAGCTTCAAGTTTCTATGTGTCCAGATCACCAACAACCTGTCCTGGTCTCTCCACGCCAATGATATATAATTAAGAAAGCCCATCAATGCCTCTACTTTCTCAGGAGACTAAGGAAATTTGGCATATCCGCTATGACTCTTACCAACCTTTATAGATGCAGCATAGAAAGCATCCTTTCCGGTTGTATCACAGCTTGGTATGGCTCCTGCTCTGACCAAGACCACAAGAAACTACAAAAGGTCATGTACGAAGGCCAGTCCATCATGCAAACCAGCCTCCCATCAATTGACTCTGTCTACACTTCCCGCTGCCTCGGGAAAGCAGCCAGCATAATTAAGGACCCCACGCACCCTGGACATACTCTCTTTCACCTTCTTCTGTCAGGAAAAAGGTACAAAAGTCTGAGGACATGTACCAACCGACTCAAGAACAGTTTCTTCCCTGCTGCCATCAAATGGACCTCATATTAAGTTGATCTTTCTCTACACCCTGGCCATGACTGTAATACTACACTCTGCACCCTCTCCTTTCCTTCTGTCTGTACTGTATGCTTTGTCTGTATAGTGCGCAAGAAACAATACTTTTCACTGTATACTAATACATGTGACAATAATAAATCAAATCAAATGATCTTATTGAATGGTGGAGTAAGCTTGAGGGGCCAAATGGCCTATTCCTACTCATAATTCATATTTTCCTATTATATCCTGTATTTCTTGATTTAAATCCAACATCCCATTAACTTTTATAATGGGCTTATGCATTTAAAATGCAACTTTTAATGCCTTGTGAACCAAACGTCCAAATTCCTTTGCTCCCTCACAGCATCCATTTTTCCCCATTTACAGCTGAATGGCCACCTCCAGTGTTGTTAATATCTACAGTAGCAGTGACTGAGTTTACAGGCACCTGTTTTAACAATCTGGCTGTGCGTAAAGTAGATAATGGCATTTCATGCAAAAGTGATAATGTATCATGTGTATGGGTTGCTTGCTAAATACTCGTGTTGTTGTAAAACAGACTATTAGCTTGCTATGAAGCGGGTTGTGGGAGATTCATTAGATTGCATATCATGAGGGGTTTCTTTGGCTCTTCACTTTCCTGGCCTGCTCCTGAAGTCACTGGATCAGATTTCTACAGCCAACAGCCTCCCCCCAGTGCACCAGCCAAATTTTTATTCTTGTTGTAGTCAGGGTCTCTGAGATATTACAGCAGCATCCAATCCTATCATTAGACCATAAGACCATAAGACATTAGCCGACATCCACCTTGAATGGTGATTGGAAACAGAAATCCTGGCTCACCTTTGGGTGTTGCGGGTAAATATAGGACCCATATTGTCACTCATACTGCCACCTTAACTGGCACTGGCCAATTCAGCACTAATTGGTGCTGTTCCTTGTTCTAAGGAATTGTCCTGGGAGCTGCGTATGCTTTACTGTATTACAATTATCCCTTAATGTTACCTTTTAAAATAATTAATTCACGAGGTTTTCTCCGCAAAATTACTCAGCCATTTTTTCAATAAGCATAGCAATGTTTCATAGCACATAATGAGCAAGTGTGTTTGCCACCGCAGCTGATATGGGAACTCTTTGCATTAATAATTAAAGTGCTGAACAGTTACATCTAAACATTTTAATTAATCCACCTTGTGTAAATAATTAAAACATTTCAGTTACGCACAACACTCAAACACTTTAATTTATGTGCCCTGCTCTTCCAGGAGTGACACCAAGTTGCGCAAATAGAGGTAAAATCGTGATCAATCATGGATCAATCATTTCTCTTCTCCGGCAGGCTACCAACCGATAACCTGGTAACTCTAGTAACCGGATTTTCTGTCGGGTCTTGTTTTTTGATCGGTGATGTCATTCATTCCTCAGAAGCTGATGCTAACTTATTCGCCATCAGTCGCACTCTCACACAATGCCTCTACTTTCTCAGAAGACTAAGGAAATTTGGTAACTACGACTCTCACCAACTTTTACAGATGCACCATAGAAAGCATTCTTTCTGGTTGTATCACAGCTTTTTATGGCTCCTGCTCTGCCCAAGACCGCAAGAAACTACAAAGGGTTGTGAACGTAGCCCAGTCCATCACGCAAACCAGCCTCCCATCCATTGACTCTGTCTACACTTCCCGCTCGGAAGAATAGCCAGCATAATTAAGGACCCCACGCACCCCGGACATTCTCTCTTCCACCTTCTTCCATCGGGAAAAAAATACAAAAGTCTCAGGTCACGTATCAACCGACTCAAGAACAGCTTCTTCCCTGCTGCCATCAGATTTTTGAATGGACCTATCTCGCACTAAGTTGATCTTTCTCTACACCCCAGCTATGACTGTAACACTACATTCTGCATTCTCTCCTTTCCTTCTCTATGAATGGTATGCTTTGTCTGTATAGCACGCAAGAAACAATACTTTTCACTGCATGCTAATAAATGTGACAATAATAAATCAAATCAAATCAACTGCTAAAAATTGTCAAATACGTTATTTGCGGCCTACCCTCACTCTGGTCTCAGCCTCCCACTGTTCTGCAGCACCGTGTCCCATTGGTGCCACTCACTAGATTCACGTGCTCCCCCCCCTACCTCCCGCAAGATTGCAACACCCACATCAGCCCATAGCTTCCTGGTTCGATGTGGAGCTCTGAGGTAAGTGAGCCAGCGCACGCCAGTGGGAGAGAGACTGCAGCCGGAGTGAGTTTCAGCCAGAGTGAGGGCTTCGGGAATTTGGAGCTGAGTGGGAATTCGGTGCCGAGGGGAAAGAGGTGCTCATCCTCAGGAGAGGCGGATCTGCGAGGGGGGCTCGAGGGCAAGTGAGAGGTAGAAGGAAATCGAACCGTGCCGTCACAGCCAGCAGGTAAGTGATTTTTTGGTGACTGGTAAGTAACATTTTTCTTTTTTACTCTTGGCATTGTAGTTGTTGTTGTTGTTGTTGTCCACTACAACAGTGTTTCTGTGTAATTGCTGTGGTTTATAATTTGTAAAGGTTATATTCAGTAATGATGAGGAGCAGGAAAGAAGGGGTCCAGAGAATTGGATATAATCTGAAACAAAACATCTTTCAAAAGTTTAATTTAAAGGGGTAAGAATGACAGGAGAGCTCCAGGCCGTAATTTGCTCCTCTTGCTCCATGTGGCAGGCTGGGGACAGTTCCAGTCCCCTGGGTCAGCATGTGTGCAGGAAGTGTCTCCAGCTGCAGCTCCTGGAAGCTCGAGTTCCAGAGTTGGATTGGTGGCTGGAGACACTGTGGAGCATCCGCAGGTCAGAGTATCGTGGATAGCACGTATAGAGAGGTGGTCACACCGCAGGCTCAGACTCTGCAGGAAGGGAATGGGTGACCACCAGACAGAGCAAGAGGGATAGTCAGGTAGTTCAGGAATCTCCTGTGGCCATTCCCCTGCAAAACAGATATACCGCTTTGGATACTGTTGAGGGGAATGAACTCTGGAGAAAGCAGCAGCAGCCAAACCCGTTGCACCACAGTTGGTTCTGCTGCAGAGGTGAGGGGTAAAAAGTGTGCCAGTGCAATAGTTATAGGGGATTCAATTGTAAGGGGAGTAGACAGGCGTTTCTGTGGCCGCAAACAAGACTCCAGCATAGTATGTTGCCTCCCTGGTGCTAGGGTCGAGGATGTTTTGGAGCGGCTGCAGGACATTCTGAAGGGGGAGGGTGAACAGCCAGTGGTCCTAGTACACATTGGTACAAATGACATAGGTAAAAAAGGGGATGAGGTCCTAAAAGCAGAATACAGGGAGCTAGGAAGAAAGTTAAGAAATCAGACCTCAAAGGTAGTGATCTCAGGATTACTACCAGTGCCACGTACTAGTCAGAGTAGAAATGAGAGGGTATATCGGATAAATATGTGGCTGAAGAGATGGGGCCCGATTTTACCAATCGGAGCCGAAGGGCAGGATCTGGGCGTAATACGGATCCGAGCCCGGAATCCTCTTCCCAGCGCGCCCAAATGCGTTTTGCCGGCTCTGGTCCGATCCGCGCTGTGGAACGATCGGAGCTCTGAACTGCGCACACGCAGTTCAAAAAGAATCTGAAGCAGCACGCCCGGGCGGGGAGAAAAAAGCAGAGAGAGCGGCTCTCTGACCCAGACCAACTGGGGCTGGGGGGGGGGGGGGAGGAGAGGGGGTGTGACGTATCATCCTCTGCAGGGGGTACCGCTGCCACTCTGCGGCTGATCGGTGGGAAGGGAAGAGGCAGCGTTCCGCTGAGGTGAATAATGACAGTCGTGGTGTTTGAAGTATGCGGCCACTCCGGGAGGAGGGATTCGTTCCTCCGGTGGGGAGGAGGGATCAGCCGCAGAGTGGCAGTGGAACCGCCTGCCCCTTCGCTCCCCACCGATCGGCCGCAGAGTGGCAGTGGCGCCCCCCCCCCCCAGAGTAGGAACGGTCACACCCCCTCTCCTCCCATCCCCCCCCCCCCCCCGCCCCCAGAGGATGATCGGTCACACCCCCTCTCTTCCTCCCACCCCCCCCCCCCCCCCCCCCCCCCCCCACCCAGAGGAGGAGCTGGGTCAGAGAGCCGTTGCAGTCTCTGTCCCCACTCTTCGGAGGCTGCAGCGGCGACTTCGGATTTTTATTCGGCAGGTCAATTAGAGTGCGGATCCGCATCGGACCAGAAGACGGTAAAGTGGGATTTGGCGGTAGAGTTGGGCGAGCGGTTCATTAAGATTTGGATGCGGGCCGGACCCGTGCCCGAATCGGGTGTCGGTAAAGCCACGATCTGCTCGGAATCGGGTGCAGATCGTGGTATAGGCCCGACGTCCAACTTTACCGCAAATTCGCACCCGAAAACGGGCGCAAAGTTTTGGTAAAATCGGGCCCATGGTGTCAAGGGGAGGGTTTCAAATTCCTGGGGCATTGGGACCGGTTCTGAGGTGGGACTTGTACAAATCGGAAGGGTCACACCTGGGCAGGACTGGGACTGATGTCCTTGGGGGACTGTTTGCTAAAGCGGGTGGGGAGGGTTTAAATTAATATGCGGGGAGATGGGAACATATGTAAGGAGTCATAGAAGGAGGGAGCAAGGACAAAAACAAAAGGTAGAAAAGAGAATAAGAAAAGTGATAGGCAGAAAAACCAAGGACAAAGTTCAAACAGGGCTATAGAGTAAAATATTAGGAGCAAGACAAACAATGTTAAAAAGACAAGCTTAAAGGCTCTGTACCTTAATACACAGAACATTTGCAATAAAGTGAATGAACTAATCATGCAGATAGATATAAACTGGTACGATATAATTAGGATTATGGAGATATGGCTGCAGGGTGACCAGGGGTGGGAATTGAATGTCCCAGGGTATTCAATATTTAGGAAGGACAGGCATAAAGGAAAAGATGGTGGAGTGGCACTGCTGGTTAAAGAGGAAATTAACACAATAGTGAGAAAGGATATTAGCTCTGACAACGTGGAGTCTATATGGGTAGAGTTGAGAAATACCAAGGGGCAAAAAACATTAGTGGGTGTCATATATAGACCCCCAAACTGCAGTGGTGATGTTGGGAATGGCATTAAACATGAAATTAGTGATGCATGTGATCAGGGAATATCGGTGACCATGGGTGATTTTCATCTGCACATAGATTGGGCAAATCAAATTAGCCACAATGCCATAGAGGATGAATTCTTGGAGTGTATACGGGAGTTTTCTTGAACAATATGTGGAGGAACCAACCAGAGAGCAGGCCATCATAGACTGGGTACTGTTTAATGAGAAGGGAATCATTGCCAATCTAGCTGTACAAGACCCCTTGGGGATGAGCAACCATAACATGATAAGAATTTTTTATCAAGATGGAGAGTGAAGTAGTCGATTTGGAGACTAGGGTGCTGAATCTTAATAAAGGAAACTATGAGGATATGAGGCGTGAGTTGGCCTTGATTGATTGGGGAGAGTTACTTAAAGGGATGATAGTGGATAGACAATGGCAAAGATTCAAGGAACGCATGGGAGAACTGCAGCAACTGTTTATTCCTGTCTGGCACAAAAGCAAAATGGATAAGAGGGCCAATCCATGGCTTACAAAGGAAATTAGAGAGAGTATCCGATCTAAGGAAGAAGCATACAGATTGGCCAAGAAAAATAATAGGTGTGAGGATTGGGAGCAGTTTGGAATTCAGCAAAGAAGGACCAAGGGATTGATTAAGAAGGGGAAAATACAATATGAAAGTAAGCTTGCAGGGAACATAAAGACTGACACTAAGAGTTTCTATAGATACGTGAAGAGAAAGAGGTTGGTGAAGACAAATGTAGGTCCCCTACAGACAGAAATGGGGGAATGTATAATAAGGGACAAAGAAATGGCTGAGCAACTGAATACATACTTTGCTTCTGTCTTCACAAAGAGGACACAAATCAGATGCCAGAAATGTTGGAGAATGCAAGATTTAGTGAGAGGGAAGAACTGAGGGAGATCAATATTAGTAGAGAAATAGTGCTGGGAAAGTTGATGGGATTGAAGGCGGATAAATCCCCAGGACCTGATAATCTACATCCCAGAGTACTTAAGGAAGTGGCTGTAGAAATAGTGGATGCATTGGTGGTCATCTTCCAGGATTCTATAGACTCTGGAACAGTCCCTGCAGATTGGAGGGTAGCAAATGTCACTCCAATATTCAAAAAGGGAGGTAGAGAGAAAACAGGGAACTATAGACCAGTAAGCTTAACATCGGTATGGGGAAAATTCTCGAATCCATTATCAAGGACTTTATAGCAGAGCATTTAGAAAGCAGTGGCAGGATCAGACAGAGTCAGCATTGATTTATGAAGGGGAAATCATGCTTGACAAATCTGTTGGAATTCTTTGAAGATGTAACTCGTAGAGTTGACAAGGGGGAACCAGTAGATGTGGGATATTTGGACTTTTAGAAAGCATTTGACAAAGTCCCGCACAAGAGATTATCATGCAAGATTAAAGTGCATGGGATTGGAGGAAGTGTATTGAGATGGATAGAAAACTGGTTGGCAGAGAGGAAACAAAGAACAGGAATTAATGGGTGCTTTTCAAATTGGCAGGCAGTAACTACTGGGGTGCCACAGGGATCGGTGCTGGGATCCCAGATATTCACAATATATATTAATAGTTTGGATGAGGGAACAAAATATAACATCTCAAAGTTTGCAGATGATACCAAGTTGGGTGGGAGAGTGAACTGTGACGAGGATGCAGAGATCCTTCAGAATGATCTGAACAGGTTGGGTGAGTGGGTTAATCAATAGCTGATGCAATATAATTTTGATAAATGTGAGGTTATTCACTTTGGAAGCAAAAACAAAAAGGCAGATTACTACCTGAATGGCTGTAAATTGGGAGAGGGGAGTGTGCAGCGGGGCCTGGGTGTCCTTGTGCACCAGTCACTGAAGGTAAGCATGCAGGTGCAGCAGGCAGTAAAGAAGGTAAATGGCATGTTGGCCTTCATTGCGAGAGGTTTCGAGTACAGGTACAGGCATGTGTTGTTGCAACTATACAGGGCCTTGGTGAGGCCACACTTAGAGTATTGTGTGCAGTTTTGGTCTCCTTTTCTGAGGAAGGATATTCTTGCTCTTGAGGGAGGGTAGCGAAGGTTTACCAGGCTGATTCCGGGAATGGTGGGACTGATGTATGAGGAGAAATTAACTAGGTTAGGATTGTTTTCACTGGAGTTCAGACAAATGAGGGGGGATCTCAGAGAGACTTATAAAATTCTAACAGATCTAGACAGGATAGACGCAGAGAGGATGTTCCCGATGGGGGGGTGGGGGAGTCCAGAACCGGGGCCACAGTCTGAGGATTCAGGGTAGACCATTTAGGACGGAGGTGAGGAGACAGTTCTTCACCCAAAGAGTGGTGAGCCTGTGGAATTCATTACCACAGGAAGTAGTTGATGCCAAAACATTGAATGTATTCAAGAGGCGGCTGGATATAGCACTTGGGGTGAATGGGATCAAAGGTTATGGGGAAAAAGCAGGATTAGGCTAGTGAGTTGGATGATCAGCCATGATCTTAATGAATGGCAGAGCAGGCTCGAAGGGCAAAATAGCCTTCTCCTGCTCCTATCTTCTATGTTTCTATGTAACCGGCATTTCTGATGAACTGGAACCACCCATTCCCCAGGCATGACAGACAATGTAAGTTTTACCATTATATGGCTTACATACCAAGAATGGTGTCAGGAAGTGACAGCTCTTTCTCTTTTCAAAATCTTTAACTGAAATTTTGGCAATTTAAAATGAGACATTACAAACTGCTTTAAAAAGGGCAGCACAGTGGCACAGTGGTCAGCACTGCTGCCTCACAGCGCCAGGGACCCGGCTTCAATTCCTGGCTTGGGTCACTGTCTGTGCAGAGTCTGCACTTTCTCCCTGTGTCTGCGTGGATTTCCTCCGGGTGCTCCGGTTTCCTCCCACAGTCCGAAAGACATGCTGGTTAAGTGCATTGACCTAAACAGGCGCCGGAGTGTGGCGACTAGGGGAATTTCACTGTAACTTCATTGCAGTGTTAATGTAAGCCTGACTTGTGACTAATAAATAAACACTACTTTACTCTTAGTAACTTCATTGCTGTTTTAATGTCAGTCTACTTGTGACATTAATAAATTCACTTTAAAAAATGCAAGGTGAGAACCACCAAAAGGGATGATGAAGACGGACATTTCACATTTTAACAGACATCCAAAACCCATCTCCTGCTGATCGATATCTCAATGTGGACATGGTTGGAGGTCAAAGAAAACTGACTCTGGAGGGAAAGATGTCGTCTGTTCCCTTTCAGGAAAACATAGGGATAGAAAGGTAGCTGTAGGTGTAGTCAGAGTGCTGTTGGAGTGTCAGTATTTGTGACACAGAAACAAAATGAGACAACACTCAGTCACCCCTGCAAATACTTTGTGGGAGAAAGATTGCTCTCTCTCTCTCGTTGCAGGAAAGCTCCTCAAAAGCCACAATCTAAAGGAAATTAGACAGCCTTTCACCCATCTTGCAGAATCCAGTGTATCCAATCTAACTGCTAACCTGCCAAAGTCAGCAATTGGAATCACCCACCTTAACAGCCACAATAGAAACATAGAAAACTACAGCACAAAACAGGCCCTTCGGCCCCACAAGTTGTGCCGAACATATCCCTCCCTTTTAGGCCTACCTACAACCCTCCATCCTATTAAGTCCCATGTACTCATCCAGGAGTTTCTTAAAAGACCCTATTGAGTTTGCCTCCACCACCACTGACGGCAGCCGATTCCACTTGCCCACCACCCTCTGTGTGAAAAACTTCCCCCTAACATTCCCCCTGTACCTACCCCCCAGCACCTTAAACCTGTGTCCTCTCGTAGCAGCCATTTCCACCCTGGGAAAAAGCCTCTGAGAGTCCACCCGATCTATGCCTCTCAACATCTTATATACCTCTATTAGGTCTCCTCTCATCCTACGTCTCTCCAAGGAGAAAAGACCGAGCTCCCTCAGCCTATCCTCATAAGGCATGCCACTCAATCCAGGCAACATCCTTGTAAATCGCCTCTGCACCCTTTCAATCTTTTCCACATCCTTCCTGTGTGCCAGGAATGTGCCATCATCTACATTCACGGACAAGCCAAAGACTGATTCGTATAGTTTTCTGGCCTTTTAACATCTCACCTGATCAGTCTGCGAATGGGTGTGTTGTGTTTGTTATTATTTTCTCAATTTTTTTTGGAACTAATAAACTTACTCTACCTTTGACTCAAGAAAGCCTGGTTAAATTGGTTCCTTCCAAAAAGAAAATATATTTGCACTGGGAAAAGATATTCACGAGGGAAGGGAAGGGAAGGGCAGCACGGTGGCACACAGGCAGCACGGTGGCACAGTGGTTAGCACTGCTGCCTCACAGTGCCAGGGACCCCCGTGTTCAATTCCAGCCTCGGGTGGCTGTGTGGAGTTTGCACATTCTCCCCGTGCCTGTGTGGGTTTCCTCCGGGTGCCCCGGTTTCCTCCCACAGTCCAAAGATGTGCAGGTTAGGTTGATTGGCCATGATAAATTGCCCCTTTATGTCAGGGGGAATAGGTGGGTAAATATGTGGGGTTACGGGGACAGGAGCTGCGTGGAATTGTTGTCTCAATGGGTCAAATGGCCTACTTCTGTACTGTAGGGATTCTATGATTTTATGATTCTTTCAAATGAACTTTGTTGCAACCAACTAAGGGTGGCGATGGGGTGGCCAGCTAATTCCTCCTCACCTGTGAGTACAAGAAAACTGGGGTCCTGTTTGGGAAGTTAATCCGAGGGAACCTCACCTGGTGAGCAATTGTAACAATGACTAACGTGATGGCTTACAGGGCAGCATGATTTTATTTTCATTCGGGCTCAGGTCCTGAAGGAGTTAACAGTGGACTACTCTAAAAGTTAGAGGCAAGATTCCATGTAGTCGCTGAGAATAACTTGTCCTAAAGAAGACACAAAAAACTTTTACTCTTGAGAAATCAAGGCCAAGGCCTGTAGTATAGGTCCATCAATGTTCAGATACACATGTCAAACTTAGTGACTGGCCTGCATATGATGATACAAAACTGTGAGCTGACATACAGAAAAGAACAAGACCTCTCAGACATGCAACTTGCATCACCCAGCACATCCATCTCTGTGGAACACTGCCATCCATGCCAATTATAGAGCAGACAGCCTCTTCATTTACCTTATTGAATGATTCTTGACTCTTCGTCACACAGATTTTATCACCATCTCCAATATTTTTATAAAAGAACAATTGATTTTAACACTAATGATTTTGCACCCTGGTTGTTCACAATAGTGTCTCTCCAATTCCTGGAGACTCCCGGGCCAGTCTTGGATGCTTGGCCATGCTATTTGAGTTCCATGTGTGCAAGTGGTCTTCCAGTTACTTGCTCAAGTGAGCTTGCATTTATTTTTACTTGTGTGAACACATGCGGCGAGAATCTGATCTATTGTCATTAGACAAATGTGAAGCTGGCAGCAGGAGTTACTGAGCCAAGAAATGAAAAACCCTTACTGAATTCTTCCTTCCCGAGCACCAGGAATGCTAAGGTCAATTCTAGCTCCCTTATGACTGTCTTTGCTATAGGTCAGCTAATTTAGCACAGACCAGAGACTGAACTTGGGAAGTTCCTGCTCTGCATTACTCATTGCTCCAACACATAGTGCATTTCTGTTTTATTTTTAAACTGCTGGGTGGGTAACTGCTGATTTCACTATATAGAAAAGAGTTATGGATTTAATATACATATTCTTAAAGAAACCCTGACCTCTGTGGACCTATGCAGACCTTCATTCCATTGATTTTCCTTTCAGCTGCAGCCCTTACTTCCTGTATCCAATGCACTTATTCCTGAGGCAGTACCTTCCTTGTTATTGTAGTTACATTAAAAATGTTTTGGAAGGCAGCCTTCATTTATCTTGCTTCATTTATCCTGCTTATTCAGAGCTCTATGTTCATGCTTTGAGCATTTGCCACGGCCATCTCTTTGTGTGGCAGGAGCGCAGAGGGGTGAAAAGCTGAACTGGTGCCTCCAATGTTTACATTTTACAGCTAAGTGCACTTACTGGCCTTATCTCGATTAACATTAAATCTCATCCACTTTCTATTTGATTGCTATCCTAATTTTAAATGATTGATGGGAGTTTATAACTTAACCGGGTTGCGTTCCCAGACAAGAGTTTCCAATGTGTTTAGTATTACAAAGGGAATTGTAAATTTCCTGCAAAATTGTTCATGTGGGATGCAGGTTGTTCATGAGTGAGTGTGAATGAGAATTGGAGGTGGCAAGTATGTTCCATTGTTGCTGCGCTGGACAAAAACAGAATGGTGTCTTCAGGGGAGACGATGGCCTAGTGGTATTATTAATAGACTATTAATCCAGAAACTCAGCTAATGTTCTGGGAACCCGGGTTCAAATCCTGCCACAGCAGGTGGTGGAAATTGAATAAAAGATATCTGTAATTAAGAATCTACTGATGACCAGGAAACCATTATCGAGTGTTGGAAAACCCCAACTGGTTCATTAATGGCCTTTAGGGAAGGAAATCTGCCATCCTTACCTAATCTGGCCTACATGTGACTCCAGAGACACAGCATGTTGTTGGCTCTCAAATACCCTCTGAAATGGCCTAGCTAGCCACTCAGTGCAAGGGCAACTAGGGATGGGCAATAAATGATGGCCAGCCAGCGACGCCCGTGTTCCATGAATGAATAAAGAAAAAGGCACTAAGGTGTTGGATTCAGAAGTAAATTGCATCAAATCCCATGTCCTTATTCAAAAAGAATGTTCTTTTTTTTCCTTGCTTCCAATCCTGAGACTTTGAAAGACATTATATAAGTCTTTCCTTTGGGAGAGTGTGGACGCTATGCTGTGTCACAGTTGCCGGTTGTCCTCTAATACTTCTGAGCTACTCTTCATGTGTGAATCTAGACCATTGGTGGGCAACCTGCAGCCTGGGGGCCACATGCAGCCCATGTGGCTTCTGAGAGTGAACCATGAGACATTTTGTTGACGGTTGCCCATGTGCAGGGTTGCCACGTTCCGCTGGTTTCCAATCGCATGGTTTTCCGACTGGTATGATGGAAGTGATACGCACATGAAGCAAGGGCAAGTGAAGTGAGGTGTGTGCTGATTGCGAAACATTGACTGTGAGAACTGTGTGCTCCCTCTGTGCACAAAGCGTAAATATTTCTTTTGTTTTTGCCATTTGAAGTTGATTACAGTTATATTAATATATAAATGATTAAGCATTTTTTATAACTCGTGATGAAATATGTATCAAATGTACTTAATATATTTTATAGAATCCCTATCGTGCAGAAGTAGTCCATTCAGTCCATCGAGTCTATACCGATCCTGTGACAGAGCATATTACCCAGGTGATTGTGGTGAACCATTGTTGGTTCCCACTAGATAGTACTGAGCCAGGGTCTGGCCAGTACTACAAGTATGTATATATGTTGCTGTTGGGTTAGGGATGGGTTGTTCTACTTGTTGCTGTTGGGGGTTAGGGTGGGGTTGTTACACCTTTGTATTGTAGTGTTGTGGTACATCCCAGTCGGGCTCCGCCTCCTGCGAGAGGTATAAAGGTCCCTGCTCTGGCTGGGACCCCTCAGTCTGTGATTGTGTATATAATTGGTAGCTGCCTTGTTACAGCAAATAAAAGCCTTTATTTCCTGAGCATCAAGCCTCGTGTATGATAACGCGCATCAATTTTATTTGCTGTAAATAAACTCTCGTCGAAGAAAAAAAGAGTATGGAGCAGATACTGAAGCCTGAACGCCTTACACTAGATCCACGTGCGGTGGGCGCCTCTAACACCTTCGACCACTGGCTGAAGTGTTTCGAGGACTACCTGGCAGCCTCCGCAGCGGTCACCACAGATGATGACAGACTCCGGGTCCTCCATGCGAGGGTAAGCGACACTGTCTACCTCGCGATCCGTGCGGCCACCGATTACACAAAGGCCCTCGAGCTTCTGAAGAAGCGTTATATTAAACCGCCCAACGAAATACACGCTCGTTACCTCTTAGCCACTCGACGACGGCAGTCTGGCGAAACGATGGAGGAATACGCGAACGAGCTCCTACAGCTAGCCAGGGGCTGTAACTGCAAAGCTGTGTCGGCTGAGCAGAGTATGAACGATCTCGCCCGAGATGCGTTTGTGGCGGGAGTCGGATCGTCGTACATTCGACTCAAACTACTGGAGAAAGGTAACCTTGACCTTACCCAGGCAATAGAACTAGCGGAGATGCTGGAGACGGCCTCCAAAAGCCTAGTATTGTATCCGGAAGACCACGTGGAGACAACGTGGCAGGAGCAGTCGCCAATCCCTCCTCGTCCCTCGGGTTCGAAATGCTGCGTAATGGCGTGCTCACACTCGGGCCAGACGACGGCAGCAGCTCCGGGCGGCCCGCGGTGTTACTTCTGTGGGGGAGCGAAGCATACTCGGCAACGGTGTCCCGCTAAGGCTGTGTTGTGCTCCGCCTGCAGTAAGAAGGGGCAATATTCGAAAGTGTGCCGATCTAAATCTGCTTCTAGGAACAGCAGTGCGGCCTGCGATTCCTCAGAGCCCAGTTCTTCGTCGTCGAAATCGTCGAGGGTTTCGTCCACGTGCGAGGCCAGGACGACGCCATTACGGTCGACGGAGTCGGAGATGTGTGACCACCAGGGGTCGCTGAGTTTGGCGCCATCACCCACGTGCGAGCTATGGGAGCGGCCATGTTGGTCGGCACTGACCGCGAACGACCAGCAGGGGTCATCCTCGTCAATTTCAGCTGCCTGCAGTGGTGCTCATGAACCAACGGTGGCGTCGATCATCCTGGACCAGGCCAAGCCTCATAGGCTTGACAAATCTATGATGGACATTCAGGTAAATGACCACTTGATTTATTGTCTGTTTGACAGCAGGAGCACTGAGAGCTTTATCCACCCAGACGCTGTGAAGCGGTGTGGACTCCGGATTCAACCTGTCAAACAGACAATTTCTATGGCATCAACGTCCCGGTCTGTCACCGTGCTAGGGAGTTGCGTGGTAACTTTAACGGTGCAAGGCACAGTTTACGAGCGTTTCAAGCTCCTAGTGTTGCCGCACCTTTGCGCGCCAATACTTCTCGGACTAAACTTCATGGTCCACTTGAGGAGTGTAACCCTACAGTACGGTGGACCACTCCCTTCGCTTTCAGTGGGAGAACAGCAGCCTCCAAATTGCCCCGCCTGTAGCCTCTCGACGCTGAAGATTACCACACCCTCCCTGTTCCAGAATCTTGTGCCAGGCTGCAAGCCCATTGCGACTAAGAGTAGGCGTTACAGCGCTGAGGATCGGATCTTCATTCGATCTGAGGTTCAGCGGCTCCTCAAAGAAAGGATCAAACAACCCAGCGCTAGTCCGTGGAGAGCGCAGGTCGTGGTGGTCAAGAGCGGGAACAAACCCCGGATGGTCATTGACTATAGTCAGACCATTAATCGATACACGCAGCTGGATGCGTTTCCCCTCCCGCGCATATCTGACATGGTCAATCAGATTGCGCAGTACCGGGTGTTCTCCACCATAGACCTCAAGTCTGCCTACCACCAACTCCCCATTCGCCCAGAGGACCGACAATACACGGCTTTTGAGGCTGATGGTCGCTTGTATCACTTTCTCAGGGTTCCCTTTGGTGTCACCAATGGGGTCTCGGTCTTCCAGCGTGCTATGGACCAAATGGTGGACCAGAACGGGCTGCGGGCTACCTTCCCGTACCTGGATAATGTCACCATCTGCGGCCATGACCAGCAGGACCACGACACAAATCTCCTGAATTTCCTACGCACTGCATCTCGCCTGAACCTGACCTACAACAGGGAGAAGTGTGTGTTTCGTACGCGCCGTTTAGCCATCCTAGGATACGTGGTGGAAAACGGGGTCATTGGCCCTGATCCAGACCGTATGCGCCCCCTTTCTGAACTTCCCCTGCCCACTAGTGCAAAAGCACTGAGAAGATGCTTAGGCTTCTTCTCTTATTATGCGCAGTGGGTTCCCAATTACGCGGACAAAGCCCGTCCGCTCATTAAGTCCACTACTTTTCCCCTAACACCAGAGGCCCGATTGGCCTTTGATAAATTAAAAGCCGACATCGCGAAAGCTACGATGCACGCGGTTGATGAGTCCATCCCCTTTCAGGTGGAGAGCGATGCATCTGATTTCGCCCTGGCCGCCACACTTAACCAGGCGGGCAGGCCCGTCGCCTTTTTTTCCCGCACCCTCCAAGGCCCCGAAATCCGGCATTCAGCGGTGGAAAAGGAGGCCCAGGCCATTGTGGAGGCCGTCAGGCACTGGCGCCATTACTTGGCGGGAAAACGGTTCACCCTGATCACGGACCAGCAGTCCGTGGCGTTCATGTTTAATAACATGCAGAGGGGCAAGATCAAGAACGACAAGATCTTGCGGTGGAGAATTGAACTCTCCACCTATAACTATGACATCATGTATCGTCCAGGGAAACTCAATGAGCCCTCGGATGCCCTCTCGCGTGGAACATGCGCCAGTATACAGGAGGACCGTTTGCAGGCTCTCCATAATGACCTATGCCATCCTGGGGTCACTCGGCTCTACCACTTTATAAAAGCCCGCAATCTGCCCTACTCAGTGGAGGACGTCAGGTTCGTAACAAGAAGCTGTCGGGTTTGCGCGGAATGCAAACCGCACTTTTACCGACCTGACCGGGCACATTTAGTCAAGGCCACTCGTCCCTTCGAGAGACTGAGTGTCGATTTTAAGGGCCCCCTTCCCTCAACAGATCGGAATGTGTACTTCCTCAACATCATTGACGAGTTCTCTAGATTCCCTTTTGTTGTTCCCTGCTCTGATACATCCGCTGCCACGGTTATCAAGGCATTCCGTGATCTTTTTACCCTGTTCGGGTACCCCGGCTACATTCACAGCGACAGGGGCTCGTCGTTCATGAGCGATGACTTGAGGCAATATCTGCTCTCATACGGGATTGCCTCTAGTAGAACCACGAGCTACAACCCTAGGGGTAATGGACAGGTGGAACGTGAGAATGCTACAGTCTGGAAGGCTGTCTTACTGGCGTTGAAGTCAAAATGCCTTCCAGTCTCCCGTTGGCAAGAGGTGCTCCCTGATGCGCTCCATTCTATACGCTCACTCCTGTGTACGGCAACCAACGCGACTCCCCATGAGAGGATGTTTTCATTCCCTCGGAAGTCTTCCTCGGGGACCTCATTACCGTCTTGGTTGACGTACTCAGGACCTGTCCTCCTGCTGCGACATGTAAGGGCCCGCAAGTTCGACCTGTTGGTCGAACGGGTCCATCTCCTCCACGCCAACCCTCAGTATGCCTGTGTGGCATACCCTGACGGGCGAGAGGACACGGTCTCGATCCGAGACCTGGCGCCAGCAGGGGACGTAGCAACCCCTGTCGCTCCCATACCCCCTGTTACAAACCCCATAACTCTTGTTTCCCCTCCGGACACGGCGCGGGCAGCATCGGGACCATTACTTAACCCTTTTACTCCCGTGTACAGCTTGCCTGAGTCCAGGAGATGGTCGCCACTTCAGGGCGTGTCGGAACTCCATGGATTACCGTCACCTCAGGGTCAACCGGCCTGTGAGTCCGTGGAGGAACAGTTGGACATCGCCTTGGGGAGAACGCCACCGCAAGTGCCTACTCCGGTGTCATCGCCGGTATTGAGGAGGTCACAACGATGGTGCGGTCCCCCTGACCGTCTGAACTTATAGACTGATGACAAATTATTCTGTTTTTGTACCCCGCCGGCCTTTGTTTTCAAAGGAGGGGTGAATGTGGTGAACCATTGTTGGTTCCCACTAGATAGTACTGAGCCAGGGTCTGGCCAGTACTACAAGTATGTATATATGTTGCTGTTGGGTTAGGGATGGGTTGTTCTACTTGTTGCTGTTGGGGGTTAGGGTGGGGTTGTTAGTATTGTGGTACATCCCAGTTGGGCTCCGCCTCCTGGGAGAGGTATAAAGGTCCCTGCTCTGGCTGGGACCCCTCAGTCTGGGATCGTGTATATAATTGGTAGCTGCCTTGTTACTGCAAATAAAAGCCTTTATTTCCTGAGCATCAAGCCTCGTGTATGATAACGCGCATCAGTGATCGAAGCTATTTCCATAGTCTTGTGCATGTACCATGGCTAATCTACCTAAACTGGATTAGCCAGAGCACCCGGAGGAAACCCACACAGACACGAAGAGAACGTGCAGACACCACACAGAAAAGCACCCAAGGCCAGAATCGAACCCAGGCCCCTGGCACTGAGAGGCAGCAATCCTAACCACTGTGCCACAGTGAACATACCCAATTTCAATCTGGCAGCCCACTGAGATGAAGGAGGGCCACTCAGCAGTGTAGGTTGTCCATCACTTATCTAGACACTGAGAATCTGCAAACTCTTTGGCTGTTGGTGAGCACAGCTGAAACTGATCTTTCCTTCCCAATGTCCATCGGTGTGTATTTGTAACAAAGGTCACTGTATAGTGGTGGGGAGTGGAAACACTCACCCATTCATCCCTCGCTAACCCAGTAATGATGAGGCTGAGAGGCCACCTCCCTGGGTCAGATCAGCTACTGCAGTACAGGACGGGAATTAAATCCGTATAGCTCCGCCCACCGAATTCCAGAGAAAATTCAGAGCATAAGCGAGGAAGCTGAGAGAGAAGCCTCTTTAATTAAGTAAAAGCAGTCTCAAGATAAGTGCTTGTTAAATGCTTGTCAAAAGAAAAGGAAACAGAAAAAAAAATAACTGAAGAACCATTACCCATCACTTAACCTTTCAGACAGCATTCTTTGACTGCAGGTTATATGCATTCTTCAAAAAGATAGCTCCCCATTATTAAAATTCTCCTTTAAAGTGCACTTTGTGCTTCACTTTTCAGTTTGTTGTTCTTATGTTGTTATGATACATGACAGCATGAATCACACTAAATCACATTCCACCACTTGAATACGTTGCTATCGTGATTCACTTTCTTCTCCCTTCTCAAACACGGAAAAGCTTTGCCACAAACATTAGGAAGACCGCACCTATTTGAAAGCCTTCCTTCAACTTCTAATTCAGAAGCATTTCAAGGCTTCCCTGCCAGTGTAATGTGCTTGTACAAATATCCTCACGTTGTAGTTCATTCGAAAACATGGGGCAGTTTCCCCGAAAAGGGGACAAACTTGCCAAAAATATTTGAAGTGCTGAACGAACGTGAAAACAGGCAAGTGAAAAAAAAGTAATCTCACGGCACTTAGTCAAATAAAAATGGCAGGATGTGTTTCTCCCCGGTAGGGGGGGGCGCAGGTCAAAGCTGAATCTCATCGGTGAAACTGCTGAGTTCTGGTGGCACCATTGGTGCAGGTGGCTCAATCTCCCAATGTACTGTGTAGATCTCCCGTCACTCCCACCCCACGCCTTTCACAGACATCAGGACCCACCGCCGATCACTTCCTATGCCGGGCTCCCCCCCCCCCCCCCCACCCCCCCCCCCCCACCGCACTGGACATTGCCCCCCACCCCACTGTTGGCTGCCCTACCGATCAATCCCCCCCTCTATTGTTCCCCCCCTTCCCTGCCCACCTATGGTGCTCGTCCCCTGCCTCCCATGTCATGGCCCCACTCTCTCAGACCCTGCCCCCTCATGTCCCACCCTCCCAACCCCTAGGCCCCACCCCTTTGGCACTGCCCAGTGGGGGCAGTATCATTTCACGTGACAAAACCGGTGTGATTTTAAAACGACGCCCCAATCTCAAATTGAAATTGAGTGGATGTTTACCCACACTCTTCCTCAATCAAGGTACCGCCAGCATTGGGACATTGGGACCCTCTCAATGGATCCCTCTTTATGACCCCCAGATCATGCCCCAACCCCATTGGCACTGGCCCCTGGCACCCCGGATGGGCAATGCCCAGCCATATCCCTGACCACCCAGAGATTTCAATGGTCTCCAAGCCCCTCTCCCCTGGCATGGCCATCGCTTCTGGTCTCTATTTGTGGAGACCAATAATGATTCCCACCAAGCTACCGCTGGGCCTGAGGGGTCAGAAGCTCTCAGGAGCAAGGAAGACCCAACCTCGAATGGATTTTGCATATTTAAATGCTCATTTAAATATGCTGATCTTATTCCCACCCAGTAAGGGTGGCGTGGTGATATAAACAGGGCCTAGTTTTAAGGCTGATAAAATTGGATATCCTAAATTAAAGAATTGGGCACATTGAAATCAAACACAGTCAAACCTCAGGCAGGCCAATTGTACAATACACAAATGTGTCAGGGCCTGACCCATCAACCACCCATCAAAGGTCGTTACACTCTACTTGAGACTTGGCAGGAGATCATGGCACCTCATTGAAATGCATCGGTCTATTGTTAGAAGCCCAGATTGGGCCAGACTTTCTGGCCCAAGAGATCTTGTAGAAACCTTACCTGATAACAAGTTCATGTCACACTGTTGGGATTTATGTCATGTCACAATATTGGGTTCATGTCACACTATTTGTAACTCCCACAGTTGCGTGGACCTGCAGAGTTTCACTGGCTGTCTTGTCTGGAGACAATACACATCTTTTTAGCCTGTCTTGATGCTCTCTCCACTCACATTGTTTTGTTTCTTAGAGACTTGATTGGTTGTAAGTATTCGCATTCCAACCATTATTCATGTAAATTGAGTTTGTGTCTTTATATGCTCTGTTTGTGAACAGAATTCCCACTCACCTGAAGAAGGGGCTTAGAGCTCCGAAAGCTTGTGCGGCTTTTGCTGCCAAATAAACCTGTTGGACTTTAACCTGGTGTTGTTAAACTTCTTAACAAGTTCAACAACATGGAGATGGACACCTGGGGGGCGGACCCTGGTGTCCTGTCAGGCAGACATCAAGAAACCCACTGGGTATTGGAACCCCCTCCTGGGACCTCATTGGCCAGAAGCCAGAGAAGTTTCTGGAAAGGCAAGCAGGCTGGGGATAAAGGGACACACTCAGAGGCACACTGCAGTGAAGACTCGACAGGGGAGACAGCCGTGACCATTCGGAAGACTGACCAGAGAAGGAAGGAAGGAAGAAGCGGCCATCGAGACTCACCTTCGTGACGACAGACCAGAGGGACTCAGAGAATCGGGCCTGCAGTTTAACCAAGCCATTTTTACGGGTAGTATACTTGAACCTGGGGTATCCTCTTGTTTTATGTGGGTAATTTAAGGGTTAAATAGTGTTATTTAATAAACTTGTTGAACTTTTACTTGTGTTTGTCCTTTGTCCACCTTGCAAATAAGGGGTAAAACCTTGGAGTAAGTAAACTGGTTGAAAGTATCTGAGAATTAACAGGTACAACAGTGGAAACCAGATTACTTCCAGTAGTGGTGGGGGGAAGATACCGACAAGGCTTTGTACCAGCGCAGAATGCGCTAAACCACTCACCCATGATTCACTGACCCAGGTCGGTTCTGCCACGTTCTGTGTCGGGTGCGATGTGGCTGGAAAATTGGAGCCATTTTTTATACAATAGAAGCAATTGTTACAAAATCATACTTCATCAACAGGCTTTGCATGAACAGCATGAGACAAAACCATCTGTGAAATTCACACTTTCTATTGTCTATGGATTTACCAAAACCCATGGGGCGCAATCTTAGCTGCGGTTCATGCCACGCTCCCGCTGCAGTGAAGTCGGAGAATTTGGTGGCGAACCAAATCTCTATTCACTGTGGCAGGATGGGAAAATCCTGCTGGCGTGAACGGTGGCCTTGGACTCCCAGATTTATTGCCCCTGAATCAAAACATAACGCGAGATGTAGAGAAACCAGTTCATGATAAGTGGGTGTGAATAGGCACCATCTATCCCCAGTGTGTAGAAATGGCCTATACTTTCACCTCATTTATGTGGGCTATGGAATTATTGGATCAGGTGATCCGCTGATTGAAACTGACGTCAGATAACCAACCTTACTTATTTGCAAGCAGCTGGGATAAAGAAGCCAGTCTGGAAACAAACAACATCTCTGTGTGGGTCTCTCTCTTGTCCACCGATTTACAAGCTTGAACCCTGGCTGCTAGTTTTGACTATCCATATGCCCAGGCAGATATATTTTTAAAGAACTCAACAGCATCTGTTGAATCCAGAAAAACAGATAAATCATCAGTCTAAACTTTACACCACCTTGATGTCAAAACCAGAAGGACCATTGAGCTCAGCCTGGATCCATCCAAGTCATGGACCTATGGGAACCAGATTACTTTAATCTTTCTTGGACTTTAAATTTACCCCTTATCTATCCTTCCATTTTGTAATCTGATTTTCTTTTGTGTGTTTTATGGTGTGTGTGAACCTGAGTTTACATGGGAGTTGGGATGCTTTCATTATTTCCTCAGGCTGGGTTATAAAACTATCCTCTTTTCAAAAAAACCTGCCTGTTTGTGTCTTTAACAGCCACAGCACAGAAACAGTTAAACATTCACAGAATTGGCAAGCATACCTTTTTTTAAACAGTTGTGGTGAAGCGAGGAATGGGAAAAGAGGGGAACCATTCTATCCCTCCTCACCTTATCATAACACAGTAATTGGTTTTCCTAGGTACAAGAAACATAAAGAACATACCTATGATAGACAATTTTCATAGGAGTTAGAAAGCTTTGCCATACTTGTCTAGAATGATTTTGTTTGGTAGCTTAAACAAATTAATGTTTTTCTTTAAAATAATAGATAATTTAATTTCATTTGGTTGTGTTAAGCATCTGTCTGTTAATGTTGTGCAAATCACTTCTGGATTGGAAGTTTTCAAAAAGGCCTATCGGTTTTGAACTTTTTATTCTTCCCCTCACAATTCTTCCAGATGTTGCTCTGGTTGTCAAACCTGAATAAATAGCTCTAAAATTGTAAAGACAGTTTCAGAGTCTACCAACCATGAGACGTCTTTTTGCTATCTTCCTGTTCCTGATGTTTATCGCCAAGGCTGTGTGCAAAGGACATTTTAAAATAATCTTTACTCACTTAAAAACTTGTTTGGTAAAATGATACTGTAAACAGGAGCACCTATTTCAGAACTATTAATTTAGTATGCATGCCCAAGACCAGTTTTTCACATCTGCACATCAAATGGCTTTCATAGTGCACCCATATAAGGGTGGCACGGTGTCGCAGTGATTAGCACTGCTGCCTCACAATGTCAGGGACCTGGGTTCGATTCCTGGCTTGGGTCACTGTCTGTGCAGAGTCTGCACATTCTCCCCGTGTCTGCGTGGGTTTCCTCCGGGTGCTCCGGTTTCCTTCCACATTCTGAAAAATGTGCTGGTTTAGCCATGCTAAATTCTCCCTCAGTGTACCCGAACAGGTGCCGGAGTGTGGCAACTAGGGATTTTCACAGTAACCTCATCGCAGTGTTAATGTAAGCCTACTTGTGACTCTAACAAATAAACTTTTAAAAATATAGGGGGCGATTCTCCCAAAAATATTCTGAGTGCCAAACCTGCGTGAAAACTGGAGTAAGTCCTGTCGATTTTTTAGCGTGATTTTCAGAATGAATCTCCCATACTCTGAACACTGCAGAGTGCCCTAATGAAATTCTCTCTGAAAATCAGTGGATGGGGTCTATTCCCACTGGAGAGGCCGGCAGCATAGCGCTGAACGGGCCACTGCGCATGGACAGTGGCCCCCCACTGCTGGCCTCCCAATCGCTAGCCAGCCTGACCGCAGGCCTCCTCTAACAATCCCCCATCACTGCCCCTCTAACCCTCCTACCTCCTGATTGCAGATCTCCCGGATCTTTCTAGCCTCAATCTCCCCGGACCCTCTCCCCTGGCAGTCTCGACCCCCCTCCCTCCCCACTGACAGTCCCAACATCCCTCTGCCGCAGACCTGACTGCCCCAGCAGCCTGACCCTCCAGCAGCCCCTCCCCTACCACCTGGATGGCCAGCCCTGATCACCCTCTTTCCTCCCCCCGCCCCCCAGTGATCTTCTGGCAAAGTGGCAGCAGGAACCCCCAACAATCACCCTGCCCCCTCTGGCCCCGCCACGTTGGCACTGCCCAATGACCAGTGGGCAGTGTCAAGGTGCCAGACTGGCACTGCCCAGTGGGCACCCCCCCTTACCCCAACCTCCTGGGGGGACCTCAATGGCCTCTGTTTGGGTCATCTGTTCCTCATTAGTGGGGAGCAGTTGTAAATCATGCTGGAGTGAACCATTCCTGGTTGGGTGGGGGAGAGATGCTAGCAGGTCCGGAGACTTCAGTCCTGTGCCTGTTAATGGGATGCAAATTGGGATTTTAACATTTAAATCCCAAATAGCTCCAAAAGACTTAACGGTAGAGACACACAGAGGCCCGGGGCCCAGTGGAGAGCTCGCTAAATGGCCTCCGCTGATGTCTCCTAGCCTGTTTCACTGCTGGAGTAGTGCAGCGGGCTGGACGAATTGCCCCCATAATGTTTAAAAGTGAAATCTTCTGGGTTTATATCGTATATTTTACTGTTTTCCTCACTTAAGTGAACTTTTTGCTTAGTTTGGCTGCTGACCTATGACATCATAGAAACAGACATAGAAACATAGAAGATAGGAGCAGCAAGAGGCCATTTGGCCCTTCGAGCCTGCTCCGCCATTTACTATGATCATGGCTGATCATCCAACTCAATAGCCTAATCCTGCTTTCTCCCCATAAGCTTTGATCCCATTCACCCCAAGTGCTATATCCAGCCACCTCTTGAATACATTCAGTGTTTTGGCATCAACTACTTCCTGTGGTAATGAATTCCACAGGCTCACCACTCTTTGGGTGAAGAAATGTCTCCTCACCTCCATCCTAAATGGTCTACCCTGAATCCTCAGACTGTGGCCCCCGTTCTGGACTCCCCCACCATTGGGAATGTCCTCCCTGCATCTACCCTGTCTAGTCCTGTTAGAATTTTATAAGTCTCTATGAGATCCCCCCCTCATTCATCTGGGCGGCACGGTAGCACAGTGGTTAGCACTGCTGCTTCACAGCTCCAGGGACCTGGGTTCGATTCCCGGCTTGGGTCACTGTCTGTGTGGAGTTTGCACATTCTCTTGTGTCTGCGTGGGTTTCCTCCGGGTGCTCCAGTTTCCTCCCACAGTCCAAAGATGTGCGGGTCAGGTTGATTGGCCATGCTAAAATTGCCCTTAGTGTCCTGAGATGTGTAGATTAGAGGGATTAGTGGGTAAATATGTAGGGATATGGGGGTAGGGCCTGGGTGGGATTGTGGTCGGTGCAGACTCGATGGGCCGAAGGACCTCTTTCTGTACTATGATTTCTATGAACTCCAGCGAAAACAATCCTTACCTAGTCAGTCTCTCCTCATACATCAGTCCTGTCATCCCCAGAATCAGCCTGGTAAACCTTCGATGCACTCCCTCGAGAGCAAGAACATCCTCCCTCAGAAAAGGAGACCAAAACTGCACACAATAAAGAACAAACAATACTCTCGGTGTGGCTCACCAAGGCCTGTATAATTGCAACAACACATCCCTGCTCCTGTAATTGAAACCTCTCGCAATGAAGGCTAATATGCCATTTGCCGTCTTTACCACCTGCTGCACCTGCATGTTTACCTTCAGTGACTGGTGCACAAGGACACCCGGGTCCCGATCCCCCTCCCAATCAGTTGAACTGGTTGTTGACAGGAGCACAGATGAGATTAATGGTGATAGATGGAATGGGGGGAGGGGCAGTCCAACACTAATGTCTGGGAATGTCCTGCAGGATTTTAGTCTCACCTATTTTGTTAAAGTTAAAAATATTGACGTTTTGTGAACTCTGTCTATTGGGTAGCGCTGATATCAGTCAGCAACTATCACCCAGTGTGCTCCTTGCAGTTATCCATTTGTTTCCCATTCTGTAACTCAGAAGGGGAGGGGGCACGTTAATTTGACGATTAGCATTTGTAGTTTTAATATTGCCACGTAGTTTGTGCAATCTGTCTTTAGACAATTGAATGCAAAAGCAATGTGGCCGGTACTTGAGCAGTAATTCCACTTAGTTACGCAATAGTGAATTGAAGTTTCTGATTCTGTACATGTTAACATACAGATGGAGATATTTTAAGGTATTGGATAGCAAATTGAGTATTTCCATATATACCACTTTAATAATTAATCCACATTCTGTATCAATTTTAACAATAAATCAGCATTTCTTATAGCTCACCGATCGCAGCCAGGATTTTACACTCCCCCGCTGGCAGGATTTTAGGTGGTGGGAAAACGTGAAAATGAAGGGATAGGTTTTCCTCTGGGTCCACATCCCGTCCGACCACACAGTGATTTTATGTTGGGGCAGGCAAGAACTGGGACAGGAAATCCACCCTTGCCCCAATTGAGGCCTTACATGGCCAAGGGCCATTTCCCACACAACCTCAATTTTAAGGTTAGCGAGAGGATTGATCTTCCATGGGACGGGGGGGGGGGGGGGGGGGGGGGGCTGGGGTGGGGTGTAGAATAAGGAGCTAGAGTTAGATCTTGGACAAGAAGGGTGGAGGGTAGCTTCTATCAGGAGCTCCCTTCTGAAGTCTGGTGGCCTCCGGATCTCCTTTGTGCCCACCCCCTGCCACCATTCCCCTGAGACTCCATTGTCCCCCCCCCCCCCGCCGCCTCCAACACCCACTCAAGACGTTCCCTACCTTCCCTGCCCTGGGGTCCCTTGGACTTAACTGGATCTCTGGTGTCCAGATTTAGTCTCTGACATCCCCCCAAACATCCATTTCTGTCCACTGCAGCACTGTTCCTGCAGTGACTAGAGAGCTGCGAGCCAATCCGATTGTCCGGCAGCTTTCTAATGTGGGACTTCCTCCCGAGTGAGGGGCAGAAGTCCTGCCTGCAGCCACTTAACACTCACTCGAGACCCCACCATGTGGAACGTTTAGACCCATGTTTCAATGACTGAATTGACATGCTTTTAATCAAAACACATTCAAAGTCTCCTGGATAGTGTCAATCTTCTTGCGCATTGTTGAAGCTGCACTCATCCAGGCAAGTGGGGAATATTCCATCACACTCCTGACTTGTGCCTTGTAGATGGTGGACAGGCTTAGGGGATCAGGAGGTGAGTTATTCCTGGCAGAATTCCCAGTTTTTTCTATTGTTTCCACAGTATTTATATGGCAGGTCCACTTCAGTTTCTGGTCAATGGTAACTCCCAGGAATGTTGCTAGTGGGGAATTCAGCAATGGTAATGCCATTGAATGTCAAGGGGAGATGGTTAGATTCTCTCTTGTGGGAGATGATCATTGCCTGGCACCTGTGTGGTGCGATGGTTACTTGTCACTTATCAGTCTACACCTCAATACTGTCGAGGCCTTGCTGCATTTGGACATGGACTGCTTCAGTGTCTGAGGAGTTGTGAATAGTGCTGAACATTGTACAATCATCATGAACATCCCCATTTCTGACCTTATGATGGAAGGAAGGTCATTGATGAAGCAACTGAAGATGGTTGGACCTAGGACACTCCCTGAGGAACTCCTGCAGTGATGTGCCATGACTGAGGTGATTGACGTCCAACATCCAAAACCATTTTCCTTTGTGCTCAATGTGATTCCAACCATTGGAGCATTTTCCCCCCTGATTTCCATTGACCTTGGTTTTGTTAGGGCAACTTGGTGCCACACATGGTCAATTGCTGCCTTGTTGTCAAGGGTTTGTCATTGCTTTCCACTAAGTTCAGAGGGCAATAAACAGCACTTGTGCCACACTGCCACTCCTAATGTAGACTTGTTGAATTTCCTGAATTGGAACGGATTCCCTCAATGTTGAAATTCCTGTGATCAACTGCAACAAATCCAAATTTTCTGGGTACTTGCAGCATTTTCTGCTTTTGTTTCAGATTCCCAGCATCCACAGTATTTGAGTTTGCTATGACTGAGAAAAGGCAGCTTAGATTCAATTTCTTGACATGCTGAATGGTGACTGAACTGCCTGGGAAGGCAGTGGAGAAGGATTATGTTGGTAAATTCAAGCGAAAACTGGATGAATCTTTGGTGAAGGATGTAATGGAGAGTTATGAGACAGCGTATGTGATATTTTACAGACTTTAATGAAAAGAAAAAGACAGGCACAATTTGCAACCACTGATGTCACATTTACAATAGCTAAACGTTTTGCACATACTCCATTAATAACTGTTGGTTCCTTTTTCTCTATTTTTATTTTTCTTTCCCTAGTCTTGCTTTTTGTTCCCTTCATTTGTTTTTGAAAAATTATTTTTTTACTAGTTTGCTTTTTTCTGTCGGGCTCCCATCCTCTATTTTAGAGTTGGGAATGGCTGCCTTTTCAGCTCAAGTTTTGACTTATTTCGACAGAATTTTACCGCCCCACCCATCATGGGAATCGGAGCGGGCGAGGGACAGACAATAGAAAGATCTGTTGACCTCAGATGGGATTTTACGGTTTCGGGACGAGCAAAGCCATAAAATCCTGCCCATTGTATCAGAGCTATCATCAAGTTTAATCTCCGACAAATGAAACATTCAAAGTAGGATAGGTTATTGCCAGTAACAGACCAGAACTGCAACCAAATAAGTATATTCGTTGTAGTTGCTAAGGATTAAAATGATAAATTACAATCAAGTTTTGCATGACTTACAAGATCAGAAAAAGGAAAACTCAAGCGTCTCCTTCCTATAAAATTGTCTTTAACTTTCGAACTCAAAGAATTAGAGCTCTGACCATTAATACATGATGTACAGGTAATTTCAGCACTTTCACACTGATGATGTGTATAATTGAAAATAATCAGTAGATATAGAAGAACAGTTATAATTCTTTGTGATTGCGTTTTACAAGGGGCAACAACAGTGTGAATATCACTTTAAGGATAAGACAGACATTTACCTGCACCTTATACGTTATAGCAAGACAATAAGAAGGGTTTGCCTTTGATTATGAATCTAATCCCTGTATTGCTGATGGCACATTAATCTGTTTGTATCCTGAGGGGGATGGTCTTAATGTAATCTGAGCAATATATACAGAGCAGTGTTATTACCATAAATTGAGTTTTTATCATAATCTCAATATTATGGGGTTATTATATTAAGATACAATATTGAAGCAATAAGGCACAAAAAGTTTTAAACTTATTGCGTGTTTTAGCAAGGCAGAAAAACTGGCAGATTTCATCTCCACAATTTCAATAAACTGAATTCTTTTCATAGCTTCCAGCATGTGAGAATGTTTCATCACCTAATATTTTTAATAATAGTTTATAAAACCTAAACGCTGACTGCAATATAGAAGAACAGGATAAGGGGAGTGGGGGGCGGTGGGGGCTGGGGGTGGGGGGGGAGGGGGGTGCGGTGGTGGAGGGGGAACAAATAAAACATTTCTAAGTTTGAGTGTATGTAATATTTTTGGAAGAAAATTACAAACCAAAATTCCAAACTTTTTATGCCTGTTTGCAGGAACGTTGACCCCACTTTCTTTGTGTTTATTAGAACACTTAGTGGGAGCGAGTAGTGAGATATGGGATTTGTGCACATTGTTCCGCAGCTGCTGCGTTTTCACCACTCCAGGCCCTTCTTCAGGCACATGGAGAAAAGAATTGGAGGGGTCATCACTCTAGGACAATTATGTGCTTTCCATTTGGGTTACTCTTTAGGGATGGTGCTGTGGAGTGGGGCAGAGGCAGCCCTCCTTGCAAGTACCTTATGCAACATTACTTCAACTTCAGCCATCAAACAAGGTAAAGGATGTTAATGTGCTCTCTCTCATTTCCCTTGGGCCTTGATCTTGCAATCGCTACATGTCTGACTAGCAGTTCTTAATGCTTTTACACTTTAGCCTTGACAAAGTGCTAATGGGCTGGGGTGCGTGCTGAACCTTTCTAAAATATTTTGAGAATTGTGCACCCCTATTTTGGCTTTGACTCCCTTTAACTGTTTCCCTCCCATTAAATTTCATGACCATGCAATTTTGTAGCCACAAGTTCCTCGTCAGTATAGTGCTTAGTATCTCCACCTGGCACGCAGGAGAGCAGGGGTTCAATTCCCCGACGGGGAGCTTGGAAGTTGTGTCAAGGCTGAGTTCTTGCTGATGGCCGATTAGCTCAGTTAGTTAGAGTGTGGTGCTAATAACGGCAAGAACATGGGTTTAATCCCCATATTGGCCAGTTGCAATTACATGTGTTTCTACAAACTATTAGTGTGCTCCCTGCATCCATACAATGCTGCAGCTGATGCAATGCAAGTGAACTAATATGGTGAATTGTCTACACTTCCCACTGCCTCGGCAAAGTGGCCAGCATAATTAAGGACCCCACGCACCCCGGACATTCTCTCTTCCACCTTCTTCCGTCGGGAAAAAGATAGAAAAGTCTGAGGTCACGTACCAATCGACTCAAGAACTTCTTCTCTGCTGTTGTCAGATTTTTGAATGGACCTACCTCGCATTAAGTTGATCTTTCTCTACATCCTAGCTATGACTGTAAGACCACATTCTGCACTCTCTCATTTCCTTCTCCATGAACGGTATGCTCTGTGCGCATAGCGCACAAGTAACAATACTTTTCACTGTATGTTAATACATGTGACAATAATAAATCAAAATCAAATTGGGTACAAAAAGCACATCTCCACTTGAATCTGTCTTAAACTCAAAGATCTAACCATTTGTGTCTAAACAATATCATTAGAAGAAAATCTATGCATTAGGAGGTTATCACAGGTAGCCCATGTAAATCACACATGTGATTTTCAGCAAAGGTAACAACAAAAAGCTAGAACATGTGCCACTTTTTCCTCTCTGCAGTCAGGTGTTGTTAGCCACTCAGTCTCTGGGAAAGCTTAAGCCATACATATTAATATTTCAACATATATTCCTGTTAACTACATAATCTTGAAACAAAGCATTGTGACGTTTAACTGCAACCAATTCAGGGTCCATTCACTGCAGAGTTGCTGCCACACAAACACATACTAGGAGATTAAACGTTGCTCCTGTGGATAAGTTTCCATTGCATGTGATCCATCTTACTAGATTCTTTTATTTATGAGTGGACAGAGTTACAGTGCAAATGTTCAGTCAAACCTGTATTTCTCCCATGAGTTCTTCGACACATATGTTCAGCTGGAGTGGGTATTACTTCGGAACTGGCTTGGTTTGGAATCTTTGGAATTCTCTGCCCAATGAAGCAGTAGAGGCTACCTCGTTAAATGTGTTTAAGTCACAGGTAGATAGATTTTTAACCATTAAGGGAATTAAGGGTTATGGGGAGCGGGCGGGTAAGTGGAACTGAACCCACTATCAGATCAGCCATGATCTTATTGAATGGCGGAGCAGGCTTGAGGGGCTAATGGCCTATTACTGCTCCTATTTCTTATGTTCTTATGTTCTTCTGTATCGTTATCAAGTTTGAACATTTCTGAACTTCATTGTGCAATGATTTCATCTTTTTACTCGATAGGTAATTGTCACTGAAACATTTGATTTGTGAAAAACTAGTAATTTATTTTACTGGTAGAGTATCTGTTAGTACTAAATACCAGCTAATAAAGAAGTATTATGATATTTCTACTCAAAATCTTATTTGTACAGTTAAGGTGGCACAGTGGTTAGCATAACTGCCTCACAGTGCCAGGGATCTGGGTTCTATTCCCGGCTCAGGTCACTGTCTGTGTGGAGTCTGCATGTTCTCCCTGTGTTTGCGTGAGTTTCCTCCGGGTGCTCCAGTTTCCTCCCACAGTCCGAAAGACGTGCTGGTTAGGCGCATTGGCCATGCTAAATTCTCCCTCAGTGTACCCGAACAGGCACCGGAGTGCAGCGGCTAGGAGATTTTCTTTGCGTAACTTCATTGCGGTGTCAATGTAAGCCGACTTGTGACACGAATAACTAAACTAAATTTAAATGCTGATCATCTTCACATTTGTAATTTCTTCAGTGTGCTTGAAGACAGATAACAATCTAATTGAAAATAGAGAAAAAAAACATTTATATTCCTTGCAGCATGCCGTGACATAGCCCTAACAGGATTGCGATGGCATAATGAGAAAGCTCTGCCCAAGGGTCGCCCCATTTAATTTCATGGACATTTAAGGATTGGCAATAAATGCTGGCCTTGCCAGCAATGCCCACGTCCTAGGAATGAATGGAAAAGAAAATTAAGTTTCTCACCTATCTGTCATCGAGGCGTACAATTTTTGAGTATGAAAAATACTCAAAATCTAAACACTAGAGAGGCCAATCTTCCAAGTTTGTGGCAGTCTCATCTGCCAGCCAGGCACTATTATGCACTACAACAAAAAGCTAGAACATGTGCCACTTTTTCAGAAGAAATCTCAGCAGGTCTGATAGCATCTGTGGAGAGAGAATAGAGCCAACGTTTCGAGTCTGGATGACCCTTCATCAGAGCTGAATAACGCTCTGACGAATGGTCATCCAGACTCAAAATGGCTCTAATCGCTCCCCACGGATGCTGTCAGATCTGATGAGATTTTCCAGCATTTTCTGTTTTTATTTCAGATTCCAGCATCCACAATATTTCGCTTTTAACATATTATGCACTATTTGCCACAGATGAGACTTGCAATGGTAAGACAAAGTCAAGTTTTTAAAACACTGTTTCTTTCAAAAAGAAGTAAAAGCATGATGTAACATAATCTAATACAAAAGCTTCCTTCTGACAACCATCTATCTAAAGAAACTCTTCTTATTCATAATGCTAGCTCGTTTTATGGATTGCTATCCTGTAAAGTGAATTGAGATCTTAACATGAGTAATGTGGCATACTTTATTATTTTTTCATGTCATCTAGAATGCTCTAAAATAGGTTGAATTTCTCTGAAAATAACATTCTGCTTTGTCTTGGACTTTATGTAAAGTAAACCAGTTTCTGTGGTCACAATCATCCTTGCCCCAAGAAATGCACCGGGGGGGGGGCAGGGGGTGGGGGGGGGGGGGGGGAGAGCCCATGCAAGATGTTATTCTGTGAGGTCTCATTATTATGGTTGTCAGCTGTTACTATTTTAATGTTTAATACTAGCCCATAAAGATAACCAAAAATTTGGACTCTGGAGTATCAACAGTGAGGAGTGTACATAATTGTGGTATCTTAAAACCCACTTAGAAAAATGTTCACTCAAGAAATTGTCTTGGAAATGTGTAATGTTGAAAGGAAGCCCAGCACTGCTGCATCTGTGAGGCTGGCACTTAAATTCTGTCCATTATATCATGTTTAAGTGCTCTTCTCCATATTAAAGTAAATCTATTTTAGGTATCACAACTATGTTTAGCACAATATCTGAACTTGCTATTGAAAGGGACTGGCTACATTCAAGTAACTGAAATCTACTTTAAGCAGTAAAGAGTCCTCTCCCTCTTTCCCATTGGAAATAGGATAACGTTTCTGCAATTTCTGTGTATAGATATTAGTAATCAATATTTTTTGCTCTCTACCTATTTAACTGGGCATTAGATTTACCCCACTTGCTTTTTGAAGACACTATCGTCACCTGCCCCACCACACTCTCTCATCCAAGCAGAATGATCTGGCATCATTAACGGACATAGCTAGTCTAATTCATAGAATCATAGAATCCTTACAGTGCAGAAGGAGGCTATTCAGCCCATCGAGCCTGCACCAACAGCAATCCCACTCAGGCCCTAACCCTGTAACCTCACGTATTTACCCTGCTAATCCCCCTGATATTAAGGGGCAATTTAGCATGGCCAATCAACCTAACCTGCACATCTTTAAACATTAAGGGACAAAGTAGCACGGCCAATCCACTTAAATCACACATCTTTGGACACTAAGGGTCAATTTAGCATGGCCAACCCACCTAACCCGCACATCTTTGGAGTGTGAGAGGAAACTGGAGCAGCCGGAGAAAACCCAGGCAGACAAGGGGAGAATGTGCAGACTCCACGCAGACAGTGACCTAAGGGCAGAACTGAACCCGGCGCTGTGAGGTAGCAGTGCTAACCACTGTGCCGTCTGCTGATTTAGATAAAATTAGATTTATTTCTGGCTTGATTTGTAATGGAGTATAATTTATTTTGCAGTCACTTAAATTGGCTACCATGGCACGTAGGTCAACCCAGTATATTAGGCAACCCCATTTTTCCAGGGCCCAAAAATCACGGTTTTGTATATGCCTGGTGTATAAGTCGACTACCCACCCCTGACATGCTGTATTTGCATTAATAGTCAGCCTCGATGTTTCATCCCATAAATGCATGTTTTATTGCTGGTACCACATAACTGGGCACAAGAGGCAATACCGGATGTGCTGCAAAGATGCATGGGAGATTATTACACGCCCACAAAGAGCAGATTATGTATGGAAAATAATGAAGAGAAATTAGTCTTCTAACAAAATGCATGAAGTATGAAACTGCTTTCAAGTTAAGAGTCATAACTTCTGCTAATTTGTCAAATAACTGTGCCAGAGGAAGGGAATTCTGTGTTAGTGAAAAAACTAGTGTGAGAATGGGGCAGCATGGTGGCACAATGGTTAGCACTGCTGCCACACAGTACCTGGGACCCGGGTTCGGTTCCTGGCTTGGGTCACTGTCTGTGTGGAGTTTGCACATTCTCCCTGTGTCTGCGTGGGTTTCCTCCAGTTTCCTCCCACAGTCCAAAGGTGTGCGGGTTAGGTGGATTGGCCATGCTAAATTGCCCCTTAGTGTCAAGGAGACTAGCTAAGGTAAATGCATGGGGTTATGGGGATAGGGCCTGGGTGGGATTGTGCTCGGTGCAGACCCGAGGGGCCAAATGGCCTCCTTCTGCACTGTAGAATTCTATGATTTGATGATTCTATGAGAATGGTAAAAGAAGGAGCCCACCCTGAAGAAAATGCCCAAGACCAATTGTGTCTTGAGGACAGGAAGCAGCCATTGGCCTGATCTTGAGAAGCATGTGTTGTAATGGGTCTTTGGAAACCGTCGCAATGACTCCATCATCACTTGAAATGCAATGCATATATACGCATGTAAGTGCCCAAATCAAACCCTGAGTCCAGCAAAGATTTCAGAGCAACAACTGTCTGGCAGAGTTTCTTTATAGAACTAAAATATCTAGTGCTGTGGCAGAAATTCAAGATCACTCAGACAGTACCAAAAAGATGCCAAAATTACCAGTGTACAATGATTTATCATTAGGGAGTAGCACCTATTATGTTACATCAACGACGTGGATCAAATGTCCATGAATTTCAATATGTCTAACATCCAAACTGTGGAGGATATTGGACATTGTTGTGAAAACATGTTTTATGAAAAATGACTTCATGAATTTACTGACTGAAAACTCCAAATTGATTTTTTGAGAAGGCTGCAGCCACATTCAAAGGATTTGAGTTCACAGTCAAAGATGGCTGCACATATGTATCACTGTACCTTCCACATTGCAAGGCCATTAAGTAGGGCCATCCTGTCTGCAAAGCCTCACTAGGAACGATTGTCTCGTAAGAGTATGAATGGGAGTCATCTTCTATTCCATTAACAAAGCATTCAGATAATCTTCTGGATACTCAACTGAGTGGAGACAAACCATGAGACATAATTACTTGGATAATGGCACCCTGGCTGAGAAAGGAATTCCCAGTCATGATCTGTTTAAGTTACAACTGGATTACATTGTCCATGACCAGATATGGATCATTGACCATTTGGAGGATCATGTGACACTCCTTTAAGCGGTTATACACTTGTTTTCTCTGCAGACCAGGAAAAGCAACTGAAAGGAACAAAACCCTGACTGGGTTCCTTCTCTCTCTCTTCATCCAATTTGCAAATTTTGAGCCCTGTCTGCTGATTTTAACTGTCCATGTACCACAGAGAGATTTTATAAAGAACTCCACCCCACAGCTGTTATCTTCAGATGAGATAAATCATCCATCTACATCTTTGAACCACCTTGGTGCCAACCCAGAATGAACACCAAGTTCAGCCTTAAACCAACCGAATCACCAGCCTTCAAGGATTGCATACTCCTTTAACTTTCTTGGTCCTTATTTTGCTATCCTCCCACTCTCTAATCTATTTTTGTGGGTGTGAATTTCGAGTGTGTGGGTGTCTGTGTGAGAAAGTTGGGCATTTTTATTAGTGTTTTTAGACTAGTTTTAAGTTTAATAAATACTATTCACTTTCTTAAAAACTCAAGGAAACCTGTCTGTTTGTGTCTTTTAGAGTCACGGTATGTAAACAGTTAACACTCACTGAACTGACAAGCATATCCTTTTAAAAAAAACCTGTAGGTGGCAAATGAGGTGTGGGAAAAAAGGGGAGCCATTTGACCCCCTCCTCACCTGATCGTAATACATGAGAAGAGATGATTCACAATGGCCAACAGATCAAAATTAAAACCTGTGGTAACTTTCAAACATGAAACCAGTACATCTTTCACACTGTTAAGTTTAAGTTTTAAGTTAACTTTTTCGTGTCACAAGTAGGCTTACATTAACACTGAAATGAAGTTACTGTGAAAATCCCCTAGTCGCCACACTCCAGTGCCTGTTCGGGTACACTGAGGGAGAATTTAGCATCGCCAATGCACCTAACCAGCACATCTTTCAGACTGTGGGAGGAAACCCACGCAGTCATGGGGAGGATGTGCAGACTCCACACAGACAATGACACAAGTCAGGAATCGAATCCGGGACCCTGGCACTGTGAGGCAACAGTGCTAACCACTATGCCACCATGCCACCCATAAGTCTTCAGTTCCTGACTGGGAATCGAGCCCAGGACCCTGGCGCTGTGAGGCAGCAGTGCTAACCACTGTGCCACCGTGCCACCCATAAGTAAGTCTTCATTCCCTGACTGGGAATCGAACCCGGATCGCGGCAGTAAAAGTGCCAAATCCTAATCACATGTGGTGTTTGTCATTGCATCGTGGGATGTTATTAATGCACAAAATGTCATCAGATCTTTCAAAAAGTCCAACTGAATGGATAGAGAGGAAGGTGATTTGTTGTGGAGGGGTGATTCTGAAACCAAAAGCACCAAATCTGCTCCAGAATGGGATCCTCACGATTGTGCCGCAGCCAAAGTGCCTCAGACCGAACCTGATGAAATCTTTGCATCGGATGTCAAAACAATTTGATTGTGGTTAAAGATACCTTTGTAGAATTAATTGATTCAATAAAGCTGTTCTAGTATCTCAGTACTTCTATGATTACTAGTTCATGTCGGCATCATACGCTGGAACCCACTGTTATGTAAGATCATAAAAATATCACACAATTATACTGGAGGGATGAACTCCAGCTGGGAATACCAAGCGTTTTAATTCCAAACTCACACACAGCTGTCTTGGTGAAGAGAGATGTATTTAATCAATTATTATTGCTTTCAATTTACATTATTTCTCAATTACTCAATTATTGGCTAAATACCTCAGAACTTCTGTAATTTTTGCTTCTGGAAATGTCAAGCGTTGCTCACCCGTGGCATTTTCAAAATTAATTGTGGGATTAATGGGAGTTGCTAGCAAGACCACCATTTATTACTCATCCATAGTCCTCCTCCAGAAAGTGGTGGTCTTGAACCGATCCATACGTGAAGTTCCTCCTCACTGTTGTTATGGAGGGAGTTCAAGGATTTTAACTTAACAACCATGAAATAAAGCAATATCTTTCTAAGTAGGGATGGTTGGTGAGTTGGTGGAGCTGATGTTGTCTCCACGCATCTGCTACCTTTGTCTGACTTGGGAGATGCCATCAAAACATTTGTGAGTTGCTGCAGTGCATCCTGTAGATAGTACGCACTGCAGCTGTGGTGCGTTGATGGTGGAGGGCGTGAATGTTTAAGGTGGTGAATAAAACATTGATCAAGTTTTATGGCACTTAGGTCCATTTGCGAAATGTAAAAATGCCAGCTTCTTACAGTAAGCCTCATTCAGTTCACACAATAGAGTATTATAGTGTACATACTGCAGAAACTAATTTGCATTCCACATATTCCACCAGAAGGCAGGCAAATATTATATTCAAATATGTCATTGCCACATGCAAGATTTGCAACCGTGTGCTTTACCTTGGTTTGAACCCAACCCGAACTGTTGGATTACAGTTTTCTCGCTCTCTCACAGTGGTTAGCACTGCTACCTCACAGCACCAGGGACCCAGGTTCAATTCCTGCCTTGGGTCACTGTCTGTGTGGAGTTTGCACATTCTCCCCATGTCTGCGTGGGTTTCCTCCGGGTGCTCCGGTTTCCTCCCGCAGTCCCAAGATGTGAGGAATAGGTTGATTGACCATGCTAAATTGATCCTAGTGTCAAGGAGATTAGCAGAATAAATGTGTGGGGTTACGGGGATAAGGATTGTGGTCGGTACAGACTCGATGGGCCGAATGGTCTCCTTCTGTACTGTAGGGATTCTATGAATCTTGCTTATAAGGGACCAAAACGAAATGTGTTGGTGTAACCAGTGAAAACTCACGCCAATGCAGGGAAATGTTATATTAGTGCAGTAGGTGGTGCTGTTCTGAAGTGGAGGTAAAGTTGCATGGCTGGAGCAGAATAGAGGGAATTTTACATTTGTCCTGCAATGTATCCAGATGTGCATGATGTTCACAGGTGGGAAAGGTGTGAATATGTTCCATTTCTCACGTTGCTCAACACATAATTCTCAATACAGTAATAATCCAGCAGCCGGGCTGGGAGGAATGAAGCAAGAGGAAGGAGGTCATTATAACACACACCTCTCCACGTTATATTATGCAACATGTTGCAATAAGTAGAATCTTATTAAATATAAAAGCTGTTTTTATTATCTTAATTATATGAAAGCAAAATATCAACTCTTCCTTCCTCCTCGACCCAATAAGGATATTAATGCACCAATCACCACAATTGTTTACAATTGGGGCATTTACCATCACTAATAAAGATTAAAGTATTACCACTCTTTTAGCAGCAAGTGATTCATGTTTCATTGAACAAGCACATTTTGGTTTCAAATTGCAAATTTGGTATATTGCAAATGTGCAGCAATGTCTGGACATTTCTTTCCCATAGTTTTCAGAGACAGAGGGTTGGGTTTTCATAGATCATAGAGTCATAGAAACCCTACAATGCAGAAGGAGGCCATTCGGCCCATCGAGTCTGCACCGACCACAATCCCACCCAGGCCCTACCCCCACATATTTACCCGCTAATCCCTCTAACCTACGCATTTTAGGACTCTAAGGGGCAATTTTTAACCTGGCCAATCAACCTAACCCGCACATCTTTGGACTGTGAGAGGAAACTGGAGCACCCGGAGGAAACCCACGCAGACACGAGGAGAATGTGTAAACTCCACACAGACAGTGACCCGAGCCGGGAATCGAACCCAGGACCCTGGAGCTGTGAAGCAGCAGTGCTAACCACTGCGCTACCGTGCCGCCCTAGTGCAGGTTTTATAGGGGGTGAGTCCCTGCTACCCGGCCTAAACTTCAGCACGGGCTGACTCGCCCTGCAGCCATTTAATAACCATCTGGGAAGGAAGTCCTGTCACTAAGAACTGCCGGCCAATCAAATGGCTGGCAGCTCGCTGGTCCCTCAAGCGCCACCGGGAACGATAGCCATTTCTGGGACCACAGCCGGTCCCAAAGAAACCGGGAAGCAACGAATCATAGAATCCCTACAGTGCAGAAGGAGCTCATTCGACCCATTGGGTCTGCAGCAACTCTCCTGCAGAGCATCTTATCCAGGCCTTATCCTGTACTCCATGTATTTAACCTGCTAATCCCTCTAACCAACACTTCTTGAGACTCTAAGGGACAATTTACCATGACCAATCCACCTAACCTGCACATCTTTGGACTGTGGGAGGAAACCAGAGCACCCGGAGGAAACCCACGCAGACACGGGGAGAATGTGCAAACCCCACACAGACAGTGACCCAAGCCAGGAATCGGACCCAGGTCCCTGGCGCTGTGAAGCAGTGCTAACCACTGTGCCAGCGTGCTACCCTCAGTGTAATGGAATCGGGGTTTTAAGGCAAGTCCATGGTCTCGGCAGGGTTGAGTGGCAGCCTCCAGCAGGAGGAAGAGGGGTTGTGAAATATAGGGATCAGAATTCCAGAGGGTGAAGAACTTCAGGTAGGCACAGGAGGTACCCTCTCCCCCATAATAGATTACTGAGAGAGACAAGAGATGAAATTGCTGGGGCTCTAACAGAAATCTTTGTTTCTTCATTGGACACAGGTGAGGTCCCAGAGGATTGGAGGATAGCAAATGTGGTCCTGCTATTTAAGAAGAGTAGCAAGGATACCCGGATAATTATAGGCCAGTGAACTTGACGTCCGTGGTAGGGAAATTGTTGGAGAAGATTCTTAGAGATAGGATCTATACACATTTAGAACTGAATAGTCTCATTAGCGATAGACAACATGGTTTTGTACGAGGGAGGTCATGACTCACAAATTTGCTTGAGTTTTTTGAGGAGGTGACAAAAATGATTGACGAGGGAAGGGCCGTGGATGTCGTCTACATGGATTTTAGTAAAGCATTTGACAAGGTCCCTCATGGCAGGCTGGTGCAAAAGGTTAAATCTCACGGGATCAAGGGTGAACTAGCTAGATGGGTACAGAACTGGCTTGGCCATAGAAGACAGAGGGTAGCAGTGGAGGGGTCCTTTTCTGATTGGAGGTCTGTGACTAGTGGTGTTCCGCAGGGCTCTGTACTGGGATCTCTGCTGTTTGTGATATATATAAATGATTTGGAAGAAGAGGTAGCTGGTCTGATTAGTAAGTTTGTGGACGATACAAAGATTGCTGGAGTTGCGGATAGTGATGAACATTGTCAGAGAATACAGCAGGATATAGATAGGCTGGAAAATTGGGCGGAGAAATGGCAGATGGAATTTAATCCAGATAAATGCGAAGTGATGCATTTTGGTAGATCTAATGCAGGGGGGAGCTATACAATAAATGGCAGAACCATCAGGAGTATAGACACACAGAGGGATCTGGGTGTGCAAGTCCACAGATCCTTAAAGGTGGCAACACAGGTGGAAAAGGTGGTGAAGAAGGCATATGGCATGCTTGCCTTTATTGGACGGGGCATAGAGTATAAAAGTTGGCATATGATGTTGCAGTTATATAGAACGTTGGTTAGGCCACATTTGGAATACTGCGTCCAGTTCTGGTCGCCACACTACCAGAAGGACGTGGAGGCTTTGGAGAAAGTGCAGAAAAGGTTTCTCTGGTGTTGTTAAACTTCTTACTGTGTTTACCCCAGTCCAACGCCGGCATCTCCACATCAGAAAAGGTTTACCAGGATGTTGCCTGATATGGAGGGTATTAACTATGAGGTGAGATTGAGTAAACTAGGGTTGTTCTCCCTGGAAAGACGGAGGTTGAGGGGCGACCTAATAGAAGTTTATAAAATTATGAAGGGTATAGATAGGGTGAACAGTTGGAAGCTTTTTCCCAGGTTGGAAATGACAAACACAAGAGGTCACAAGTTCAAGGTAAGGGGGGCAAGGTTCAATACAGACATGAGGGGGACATATTTTACACAGAGGGTGGTGGGGGCCTGGAATGCACTACCAAGCAAGGTGGTTGAGGCAGACACACTAGGATCATTTAAGACTTATCTAGATAGCCACATGAACAGACTGGGAATAGAGGGATACAAACAGATGGTCTAGTTAGGAACACATGATCGGTGCAGGCTTGGAAGGCCAAAGGGCCTGTTCCTGTGCTGTATTGTTCTTGGTTCTATAACACTCGACCAGCCACCAGATGAGCAATGAAAGCTGCCGTTGGTTTTGGTCATCCCTACCCCAGAATAAAACTGAGTGGCAGCAGGAGGAGGTCTTTAAGTGAACCAATTGCCCACTTAAGGGCCTCAATTACCCACAGGAGGACTGACCTCCTGATGCCTCCTCTACCACTGATTAAGTGGTGGTGGGTGCAGGGCAGGGGTTAGGTAGGCGGTGGTAGCAGCACCAAGGCATGTCACCCAATTTTATGGCCCGACCACCAGGCCTGCCAACCTGTCCCTGGCTGGAGAGCTAGAAAATCCAGGCCGTAGTGTGGGAGATACTGCTGCCTTAACAGCTGTGACAATGAAGATACAATGTACCAAGGTGTCACGATTAAGGGCATGAAATGTGGTTCCCTTTCCAAAACAAGTAAAAGGCATTGCTTTGTGACTAGGCTCTTTTGACTAGCAAAACAGTGTCAGGGTGTGGGTGAAATTAGCCCTTGCTTTCCAGGTGCAAAAATATGATAAATAAGAACAGATGGGCAGCACAGTGGCACAATGGTTAGCACTGCTGCCTCACAGCACCAGGACCTGGAGTTTGTTTCCCGGCCTGGGTCTGCCCGTTCTCCCTTTGTCTGCGTGGGTTTCCTCCGGGTGCTCTGGTTTCCTCCCACAGTCCGAAAGATGTGCTGGTTAAGTGCATTGGCTGTGCTAAATTCTCCCTTAATGTACACAGATGCCAGAGTGTGGCGACTAGAGGATTTTCAAAGTGACTTCATTGCAGTGTTAATGCAAGCCTACTTGTGACATTAATAAATAAACGGTAAACTTATAAAATTTATTAGATTTATTGGAAAACCAATTCCCCTAATCTATGTCTGGGTTCTGGGCAATGCCTTATTAGTAAAGGCAGCTTCCCTGGAATTCAGGATCCCTGCCTGAAATGAACATGTAGGGTCTTTCCATATGTAAATGAGGAGTCTAACACCTATTTCAAGAGCCTTTCAGTAAATCCGGCACTTAGCTGCCTCTACACTTCCTGGTTTACATGCAATCTAACCAGCGGCCCTTCATTGAAGAGACTGTTGGAGGCCTTCACAAATTTTTTTTTGGCTTCTGTTTGCTGGGAAGGGAAGGCTTGGCTCCTTCAGTTCCACAGCACCACTGTGAGCCTCTGCTGGTTCAAACAAACATGGTCCCACCCTTCCCCAGGGTTTATATGCTGCTGGTGAGATGGCCTACCCAAATTGGTCCCGGCAAATGGGTGGACTGCATGTTTGAAGTATGTTTGAAGTCTCGCCAAGGCCATCCCCACACCCCCACTTCTTGCCTTCAAACAACCGCACAACCTCAAACAGACCATTGTCCGCAGCAAACTACCCAGCCTTCAGGAGAACAGTGACCATGACACCACACAACCCTGCCACAGCAACCTCTGCAAGACGTGCCGGATCATCGACACAGATGCCATCATCTCACGTGAGAACACCATCCACCAGGTACACGGTACATACTCTTGCAACTCGGCCAACGTTGTCTACCTGATACGCTGCAAGAAAGGATGTCCCGAGGCATGGTACATTGGGGAAACTATGCAGACGCTGTGACAACGGATGAATGAACACCGCTCGACAATCACCAGGCAAGACTGTTCTCTTCCTGTTGGGGAGCACTTCAGCGGTCACGGGCATTCGGCCTCTGATATTCGGGTAAGCGTTCTCCAAGGCGGCCTTCGCGACACACGACGGCGCAGAGTCGCTGAGCAGAAACTGATAGCCAAGTTCCGCACACACGAGGACGGCCTCAACCGGGATATTGGGTTCATGTCCCACTATTTGTAACCCCCACAGAGTTTCACTGGCTGTCTTGTCTGGAGACAATACACATCTTTTTAGCCTGTCTTGATGCTCTCTCTACTCACGTTGTTTTGTTTCTTAAAGACTTGATTAGTTGTAAGTATTCGCATTCCAACCATTATTCATGTAAATTGAGTTTGTGTCTTTATATGCTCTGTTTGTGAACAGAATTCCCACTCACCTGAAGAAGGGGCTTGCAGCTCCGAAAGCTTGTGTGGCTTTTGCTACCAAATAAACCTGTTGGACTTTAACCTGGTGTTGTTAAACTTCTTACTGTGTTTGAAGTATAACAGGCACCAGAAGCTCGCCAGTATTATTACAATGATGACCAAAGCCCAATTTCTGTTGAGTCTCAGACCTCCTAGTTTGAGTGCATATTGGGTCAGTCAGTCACTCAAAATGTGCCATAATTAATCTTTAGCTATCTGCGTCTTTGTAGTTCAGATGGAAGGTAATATCACAGCATTTTATTGGGTGAGAAAGGGGTCACAGAGACCTAATAGCATCACTCCTTCCCCAATTGATTGTAAGTGACCCACAATCTGAAGTGAAGGTCTTGTGGGTTAGTGGATAGTCCCCCTGCCTCTGAATTATTGGGCTGAATCTTGAGCCCAGACTCTCCGTGTGCAGGCGCACTGGCGGGGGTGCAGAATCCAGAGAGAACCTAATCCGATTTTCCCCACCCCTCACCGGCAACTTAATCAGATGATGGGCGTGAACCTGATTTTAACTCATTTTGATAAATGTAGATATTATTAACAGGCCTTCCCACAACATGATTCCCTCCTCACTAAATATTCATACCTCGTCGATGTGACCAGTCTGGCTAGCTGTCAACCTGTCAAGGGGATCGATCCCTCCAGGGGTACAGAGGTAAATATAGCCCCTGGGGGAAAGGGACATGGCCAGGCAGTGCCCTGGCAGTGCCAATTTGTTCCAGGGGCAGTGCCATGGAGGGGGGGTGGGTGGTTGGGAGCCCAATGGGGTGGGGGCATTTATGTGCGGTGAGGGGAAGGACAGCGGTCACTGAGGAATTGAAATGCTGGTCATGATTTTTTTTGGGGGGGCAGGTGTTGGGGGAGATGCTGGTGATTATTGTGGGGGGGGTGGGGGGCGCAGGGAGCCTCTAATAGCTCCGAGGTGAGTAGGGAGTGCGGAGAGGGGGTACGGGGGTGGGGGGGAGGTAGATTTATTTTTATTTCTGATTGGGCATCTCTGTGAAGCCTGTTGCCAGCTCTAAGAGTACCCGTCTCTCCACGCCATACATAAACTCACGCCCATTCATTATTTTTAGAGGTTAAAATTTGGAGAGAAAACTGGTCTGTGCAACTGGAGAGTTACACGCCAGTTTTCTAACTGAGCCTGACATTGACAAATTCTGGTAAACACCCCCACCCCAAGAGATTCTAGGTGGCACAGTGGCACAGTGGTTAGCACTACTGCCTCACAACACCAGGGACCCAGGTTCAATTCCCGACTTGGATCACTGTCTGTGTGGAGTTTGCACGTTCTCCCCATGTCTGCGTGGGTTTCCTCCTGGTGCTCCGGTTTCCTCCCACAGAGCGAAAGACGTGCTGGTTAGGTGCATTGGTCATGCTAAATTCTCCCTCAGTGCACTTGAACAGGCGCCAGAGTGTGGCGATAGGGGATTTTCACAGTAACTTCATTGCAGTGTTAATGTAAGCCTACTTGTGACACTAATAAATAAACTTAAACTTAGGTTCAGGCCCCACTCCAGGACTCATGGGAGGAGCATTCATGGCGCAGTTCAGAGGGTAGGCTGATAATCAGCCTGCTAATCCTTCCGATGCTTCCCCAATATTCCCCAAGAGGAAAACAAGTGTGTGTAGATACAAAACAAACAATCTGAAATAAAAATATGATCATTGGTGCATGAATTATACATTTTTTCCCAATTCATAGCGCTTTCCATAGGTGACATTCACAAATCAGTTAGATTGGTCAAAGTGGGGTCAACCAGCAAGGGTTCCATCTTCTACCAACAGATTAAAGAGATGTTCATATATATTACTTTGTAAATGTAGTTTGAATGGAGGTTTCAAAGCCCAGATGGTGATGGCAGAGAGACAAAAGTAAGTATAATTCTCTATTTTAAAGCAGAGCTGCCTTTGATGTAACTTCTCAGACATGCTGTTGGATTGTAGAGTCTGTTATATTTAGAACTTATAAGTACCTGATTTGGAAAAATTTCATAACTTTTGCTGCTGTGTTCCCATATATTCTTTGAAAAAAAAAGCTGAGTTTCAATGCAATGAAACTGTGAAGGCAACCTCCTTCGTGTTTCTTTCTATTAGGGCGGCATGGTGGCACCGTGGTTAGTACTGCTGCCTCACAGTGCCAGGGACACAGGTTCAATTCCCAGCTTAGGTCACAATTTGTACGGAGTCTGTACGTTCCCCCTGTGTTTGCATGGGTTTCCTTCAGGTGCTCCGGTTTCCTCCCAGAGTCCAAAAGACGTGCCGGTTAGGTGCATTGGCCATGCTAAATTCTCCCTCAGCGTACCTGAACAGGCGCTAGAGTGTGGCGACCAGGGAATTTTCACAGTAACTTCATTGCAGTGTTAATGTATACCTACTTGTGACAAATAAATAAACTTTAACTTATATATTTCCTATATGGACCTATTATATATTAAGCTAATCTTTCTTTTCACCCTATCTGTAACTGCTTTACTATATTCTGCACCCCCTCCTTTCCTTCTCCACTATGTACTCTATGAACGGTATGTTTTTCTCTTTATAGCACGCAAGAAACAATGCTTTTCACTGTGTCCCAATACAAATGACAATAATAAATCAAATCAAATCAATGTTCGATTTCACATATCCTCAGAATCAACAAGAAGCTCCAGCTTGCTTGCTCCATTTTCTATTTAATTAACATCAGAAATTCATGCATTCTCTGGAATCCTTCCAAGGAGAAGGAAACAACGTTATTAGAAAAAAACATGTATTTTGCATAGTGTGCATACATTTTGGAATGCAAGGCCAATGTCCCAGAGCATGGGAAAGCAGAGAGATTTGACCTGGTAACAGTTGTAGAAGGAAGGCAGTGCCATTCCTTTGTCCCACGCCTTTTTAGTAACCCTGGGTTATTATTCCCTGTTGAAATCAGTGGAATGTTCTGAGCTTGTTACATGTGCAGCAAATTTGTACACTCATATTTCAGCCCATTGGAATTACTGTTCGAGGGCGACATTTCATAAGAGGCTTGATAAGCACCAGCAACAAGAGGAATTGTGAGAGCAATAAAGCTTGGCTCCAACACTACTGGAAAGATGGCCCTGGCTTGTCGTCAAATGGCAATTAAGAAGGTTTGTTCATTGAGTAGTTGAAAACTGCACCCTAACTACAGCCATAAACTTTACTCTAACCCTAATGCCATGACAATGAAATGGAAGTAAACAATTTTAATTTGTTGCCTTGTCAATACTGTAGTCACTGAAGCACGCAGATGGCCAGTCCTGTCAATAATCATTGGGTTTTTAGTGTTACTTGAAAGAACTTCCTCTCTCAAAACCACTGTCCATTTGTCTATGTATATGTGTGTAATTGAGACTGATAACAGCCAGAATAAATCTAACCTAAATAGGTGACATTTTGAGAAGCACCAGATCAATAAAGGCAGACTGAGGTTCAAGTTTCAACAATTTCTGCTTATGCGACAGTCACACATAAATGTCAATAATGTGATATTATTATTGATTGGCTCTATTTCCCTTTGCTACAGGTACAACAAGCAACAAAATTCAACATGCGGGTGTTTGTAATATCAATAGTTGTGCAAGAAGGATTGCTTGCTGTAAACCGATATATATTAAGAGGAGTAACAAGAAATCGGTCCTCGAATAAAGATTAGTCTCCACTTGTCAAGAGAAATGCTAGTTATATAGATAGGAAAAATCAAAGGGATGCCTTCCCCTTTAAAACATTATCAGCCAAAGAAAGCAAAGTGATCTATAGAATCTCAGTTGATCTTGAAAGGTAAATAAACCCCATGCTTGTATATTACTAAGACGGTCAGTGTAGAAGAATACTTAATTGATACATTTCTTATATACAGCTGAGTTTACTCTGAGCCATTAAAATTGAAAAGACCTTGAAAGATCTCTCTACATTAAAGACTTGTATATACATGCCTGTGCTGTGACACACAAAATCTTCCAACGTTCTCCTGTCATATTATTTATATATGCCTTTCTTGCCACAACTGAAATGACCAATTAGTTCTCTTTATGTCTTATTGAGTCCTCTTCCCCTCACTCATTGAAGTTGTCCTTCCTTCTTCAGTTGGCTGTTGAATTTGATGGCCTGGCAGATTGGTCAAAAGCTGCTGGCTGATTGGTAGAAAAAGTCAAAGGCACCAGTGAGAGATGAGTGTGTTTTTAACGAGCAGGAAATGGTTAGCACTGCTGCCTCACCGTGCCAGGGACCCGGATTCAATTCCAGCCTCAGGTGACTGTCTGTGTGGAGTTTGCACGTTCTCCCTGTGTCTGGGTGGGTTTCCTCCAGGTGCTCCAGTTTCCTCCCACACTACAAAAATGTGCAAGTTAGATGGGTTGGGCATGCTAAATTGACCCTTATGCCACCTCGCCCACCTGAGGCTTGTAAGATCCTGCCCAAGGCCAATGGAGGCCATTCTGCGAGCCTTGCCCGCCCCAATTCTGGGGTGGGCGAGGCGGTCCGGCCTTAGTATCCAAAGATGTGTAGGTTGGGGGAGTAGCGGGATAAGCACATGGGGTTATGGCAGTAGGGTGGGGGTTGGTCTTGGTAAGATGCTCTGTCGGAGAATCAGTGCAGACTTGATGGGCTGAATGACCTCCTTCTGCACTGTAGGCGTTTTATGAAATAAAAAGGCTGTAAACACTAGAAACCCTACAGTGCAGAAAGAGACTATTTGGCCCATCAAGCCTGCACTGACAACAATCTCACCCAGGTCCTGTCCCTGTAACCCCACGTATTTACCCTGCTAGTCCCCCTGACATTATGGGACAATTTAGCATGGCTAATCAACCTAACCCGTACATCTTTGGAGTGTGGGAGGAAACCGGAGCACCCGGAGGAAACTCAAATAGACACAGAATGAACATGCAAACTGCACACAGTCAGTAACCCGGGGCCAGAATTGAACCCAGTTCCCTGGCACTGTGAGGCAGCAGTGCTAACCACTGTGCCACCGTGATGCTGGGAGAAGAATCTGATGAGCAAATGCACAAACAGAAAAATAATTGGTTTCGGTAATAGAGGGCTGATTAAGGGGAGCTCAAGAGTTCGATCTGGCCCACAAACTGTGCATTGGACATCCTGTGCTTAAAGCAGACATGCCCTTTATTAAGCGCCAGCTTGAAATCTCATTTAAGAGAGGTCAGCGAATCGATGGAGTAAATGAAGTAACATGAATACGAGTGCTCTTCTGAGTTTGGTATTAAGGTATTTCACTTCACTTTCACTTAACTGTTTGCTCCAATTCAGGGTCACGGGGAGTAGGAGCCTATCCCAATAGTCAGTGGGCATTCGGCAGAATACACCCAGGACAGGATGCCAGTCCACCACAGGGCACACACTCACACTGGTGTTAAGGCACATTTATTGGAAACAAATAGAAGGACCTTACCTGCAGCTAATTATGTTTGCATACATAAAATCAAAAAGTTCCAATTTTCAGCCCTAGAATCCCTTACCTCGCACACATAGTGTGCACAATGTCTCATCCTTCTGCACATGTTTGCCAGTATGTCCTTAGTACAGCAAATTCTCATTTCAAGTTGTGAGTGCGTCCCTGAAAATCACAACTTTAAGTGAAACAACTTTATGCGAATCATAGATCCCCATAGGAATTAATGTTAAAACTAGAGATAGGTTCCTTTGGACATTTCTCACCGAGAAAAACCAATGTACAAGTTGAAATACTGAATCAAACTTATGCAGTATTGTGGATTCCTAGCTGACGTAACTTGCAAAATAAACAAATACTGTATAAGTTTGTATGAAGGAACACTCACCAGTATCTCTTCCTACACAGTCCTTTGGGTTTGGGTTGAATTTCTTCCATTCCAGTTAGCTGGGCTCTGAGATGGCTGGGAATTCAAATGCATGATCTGCAGCCTCTGCTACATTTGGGACGCTATTGCCTTGAGGGTCAGTTAAATATATGGTTTGGAGGGTTTTGCACTTCCTTCACTGCCCTGACTCACTTCCCAAAGTTCCCGACAAAGTCTCTCTGTGTTTGGTACCTTCCAAAATTAAGCTTCCTTCATGTTGGTTGGTCACTATGTGTCGGTGGAGATGTTTGACATCTTCAGGGATGTACTGGGGCATTCCTAAAGCATTTCGGTGGAGGTGAATTTGAGTGATTAGCACCTTGATGCTGGGTTCCATCACAGTCTTTAAAATGGCCGCCCTCCTTCAGCTGTTGTGGAGTTAAACAATGGACAGACTTGAGCTCCATAATTAATCAGAAAATTGCAGAGTCAGGCTCCTGGAAGGTAAATACCACACCCTCTATTTTCACCTGAACAGGCCCTGAGACAAGGAAAACAAATTTACCTGCATACTGTACAGGAGCAAATGCTGTGTCTCTCTCTATCAAACTCATTAGAATGGCCTCTCTGCCTCACCCAATGTAAAACACCACAGCTGGCACACCTCAGGGGACTCCAAAATTAAAATCAGCTTGCAGAGTTAAGAAATGGGACTTCTCTTCACAGAAACAAATAGCTTGGTTTTTGGAAAAAAATCACAAATCCTCTTTATCAGTGTCACAAGTAGGCTTACATTAACACTGCAATGAAGTTACTGTGAAAATCCCCTAGTCGCCACACTCCGGCGCCTGTTTGGGTACACTGAAGGAGAATTTATCAGGGCCTAACTAGCACGTCTTTCAGACTGTGGGAGGAAACCGGAGCACCCAGAGGAAACCCATGTAGACACGAGGAGAACGTGCAAACTCCACACAGACAGTGACCCAAGCTGTGAATTGAACCCAGGTCCCTAGCTCTGTGAGGCAGCAGTGCTAACCACTGTGCCACCGTGCCGCCACCGAGCATGGTTGTTTTCTCCTTATTTTCAGACAATGTACAAACAATGTACAAACAGAAACCCTGATTTTAGACAGGCATTGGTACAAGCTTCTTCCAACGGACTTTGTAATACACACAACAATACAGATTACTTTTACATCTATTTTTGTGCAGGCAACCATTTTAGCCTCTTGGGTCTTAGCCTGCTAGCCCTCTTGCTGTGTGCTATGGTGCGCATAAGAGCATTTAATGTTATTCCAGTTTGACCTGGAGTAAATGATATTAAAGCAAACTCCATGACATTAAGTGCAGTAATTGAAATCCTGTTGTTCCAGCAATCACCTTGCTGTACGTGATTAAAAATTTCAGGTAAAATCCTTTTTGTCAGTGAGTTCAAGGTCCAGTGGTGTAGTTACACAACCCAACTCCCTCCATTGTTCACAGCCTTAGCTATTATCGTCTCTTTCTCAACTTGTTGAGACGTGTTTTTCTGAGCATGTTACTCGTCTTTGAGCATTAAATTGGAAAGCTGGATTCTCCTAATTCATTTTGTTTTGCTAATTTATAAACTGGCTAGTTAGCAAAATCTTCTTAGGGCAGCAAAGTGGCGCAATGGTTAGCACTGGGACCCGGGTTCAATTTCGGCATCAGGTGACTGTCTGCGTGGAGTTTGCATATTCTCCCCATGTCTACATGGGTTTCCTCCAGGTGATCCAGTTTCCTCCCACACTCCAAAAATGTGCAGTTAGGTTGATTGGCCATGCTCAATTGCCCCTTAGTGTCACGGGGATTAGCAGGGTAAATACTTGGAGTTACGGGGATATGGGCCTGGGTGATATTGTTGTCGGCAGAGGCTCGATGGGCCGAATGGCCTCCTTCTGCACTGTGGGGATTCTAAGATTCAGTGGATGTAGAATTAGGATGTTCAGGAAATAGACTGCTGGCAATGAAATCATCAGGATCAACTCGGGTGGAATGGAACCAAAAGTTCAAACATAGTGGGCGGGAATTTCTGGACACGCTCACCCCAAAACCAGAAAAATCCTCCCAAGGTCAATGGATCTTTGCATGGTCCGCCCTCCCGCCCGCTATGATTCCCGTGGTGGGCGGGATGGGAAAACTCCCCCCGATTAGTTTTTAAAATAATCTTGGACAATAAAAGGGGACACTGGAAGTTTAATTGAATTTAGTTCAGTTGTTTATGAGTAGCAAGTGACAGTTCTGGGTATTCCTCTATGGAGCTTTCTATGGTTCAGCTATTCGGAGCAATTGGGCTAATCTATTCTTTACCTTTTTGATATAATTTGGGAATTTAAAAATTGACGTACTTATTCTAAAAGATTTGAAACAAGAATTCTAGGCATTGCAGAACGTTAACCCTCCTGAGGCGAATACCTTTTATCCCTAACTAGTTGCTTGTTGAAAGTGTATGTGCTATTGAAGTAGGATGGCACATCAGTGTATTCTCATCTTTTATGAATAGGCTATTTTAGCAAATTCTGAGGCTTTTGTTATGTGACTATGAGTCATTAATGACTGATTAATGGGTAGACGACAGGACAAAAGAAACCAAGGTCACCTTAGATCACTGCGAGTGCACTGAATGCTTCCTCTTACAGCAGGAATGTAGTGGCACACAAATGAATGGTAGAAAATCCATACAAGAATAAAACATGCTATTACCACGACTGATGTCTGTATAGACGGATAAGTTGGAGTGAAGGTGAAAGTAAGCAGGCAAAGATGTAACTATTTAGCAAAGTAGGTTTAGCAAACTAAGAACAGAAAATGTTGGAAATGCGCAGCACACAAAATAAGAACTTAAAAAGTGAATATTAAGTGAACTTAACCATTTGAATGGAAACTAAGTGTCGGAGCTGAACGATCCACACGCAAAATATAAATCTGCCTTTTCTCTTTGCAGATGGTGAGGGATCTAATTGTTACCTCCAACAGTTTCTGTGGTTATACCTAACCTTTTATTTTTCTCTTGTCATCTGGTACGCTTTTCCATCCAGCTTGCAAACAGGAAATGCTGGAAATACTCCACAATTCACACAGCTTCTGTGAAGAGAGAACCAGAGGAAATTCGGCATGTCCGCTACAACTCTCACCAATTTTTACAGATGCACCACAGAAAGTATCCTTTCGTATTTATCACAGCTTGGCATGGCTCCTGCTCTGACCAAGACCGCAAGAAACTACAAAGGGTTGTGAACGAAGCCCAGTCCATCACGCAAACCAGCCTCCCATCCATTGACTCTGTCTACACTTCCCGCTGCCTCGGAAAAGCAGCCAGCCTAATCAAGGACTCCACGCACCCGGACATTCTCTTCCACTTGTTCTGTCAGCAAAAAGATACAAAAGTCTGAGATCACGTACCAACCGACTCAAGAACTTCCTTGCTGCCATTATACATTTGAATAGACCTGCCTTGTATTAAGTTGATCTTTCTCTACACCCTAGCTATGACTGTAACACTTCATTCTGCATCCTCTCCTACCCTTCTCCCCATGTACTCTATGAACGGTATGCTTTGTCTGTATAGTGTGCAAGAAACAATATTTTTCACTGTATACTAACACATGTGACAATAATAAATCAAATAATAGATTCAATGTTTCAGGTTGTTAACCTCAGAACTGCAAAAAGAGATGTTACACATTTTAATCAAGTAAAGATTCAGGATGGGGAAGGAAAGGACAAATGGCAATGTCTTTGATAATTGGGAACGTAGAACCTGTTAGGTAATAAAAGGGATGATGGAGCAAGGAAAATGGGTGGCAATTGGACAAGTAAGAGAATGAAAGATTGGTCTAGAGGAGTTGTAAGTGAGGCTAGCAGGATCATTAGCAACAGCTGCAGTCAGAAAAAAATGGTTATGATCTGAAAATGTTGAACTCAATGTTGCGTTTAGAGGGCCGCTAAGTGCATAATTAGAAGAGAAAAGTTGCTGGTGCTCGAGCCTCCACTGAGCTTCATTTGAACTGTTCAGGAGCTGAGGACAGAGAGGTCAGAGGGTGAACATGATGGAGTATTACAATGACAGATGAGCAGGATTCAGGGTCGGAATGGAGGTGTTCCATGGACGTGCCAACCACAACTCAGTTGTCACCACTATCGCCTCCTCAGCTGAGGAAACAAGATGACATATTCGAGGCGCTGAGAGGTGACATAATCAGAACATAGCTGCAATGGAGACAGGGAAACTGGGGGCAGGGAGTAGTGTCTTTATAGAAAGTGAGAAGTATGGTCATAGTAACTGTAGGGATCAGCGGACTTAATGTTCCCTTTCGATTAATAGCCGATCCCAGAAATAGAGGGATAGAAGTCAAGGAAAGGAAGGGAAGGATCAGAGATGTGCTAGGTAAAAGTGAGAGAAAGGTGGAAATTGGAAGTTGATTTTTCTTCATTGCAAGAATGAAAATGCCATAAATACAGTCACCAATCTACTGGGGGAAAAAAGAGGTGAGGGAGGGGAATTGAATAGGTCAGGAACAAGGAATATTCCACATAACCCACAGAAAGTCAGACATATCAAGGACCTAGATGGGATCCAACAGGATAAGCTTTTAATTGGAGGATGCAAGTGGAGTCAAAGAAGTTGTCAATGTGAGAACAAGTTAAGCCAGGAGGAGGAGGATGTTGGTTGATGGGGAATGGTTGGGGCTGCAGTCAAGGAAGAAGCAGAGAACTCACAGGCCGTCCTCAGTGGAGGGGTAGTGGTTTAGGGGGAATTTTTATGGGATGTGAGCTTTGTTAATGAGATCAGCATTTGTTACCAATCCCTAATTGGCTTTGAGAAGGTGGCAGTGAGCCGCTTTCTTTAACTGCTGCAGTCCATGTAAGTTAAGTGAGTGGGCAAAAACATGGCAGGTGGAATATAATGTAGGAAAATGTGAAGTCATGCACTTTGGTAGGAAGAATAAAGGAGCTGAATACTACTTAAATGGAGAAAGACTGCAGAGAGCTGCAGCTCAAAGGGAATTGGGGTCCGCATGCATACATCACAAAAAGCTTGCATGTAAGTTCATCAGGCAATAGAGAAAGCAAATGGAATGTTGACCTTTATTTCAAAGGGAATGGATCAAAAAAAAGCGAAGTCTCGTTAAAACTATACAATGCAGAACTATACAATGGAATATTGTGAGCAGTTTTGGTCCCTTTATCGAAGGAAAGATATACTGGCATTGGAGGCAGTCCAGAGAATGTTCACCAGGTTGATCCCAGGTATGGAGGGATTTTCATATGAGGAGAGGTTGAGTAGGTTGGGACTGTACTCATCACTCACTCCACAACCCCTCTCGAGCACAATTTCTCCCTCTCCCAGTCACTCACTACACCCTCAACACTTGTCCCAAGCCCCACAAGTTTTTTGAAGGGGTAACCAAGAAGCCAGAGGAGGACAGTGCAGTTGATGTTGTCTACACGGACTTTAACAAGGCCTTTGACAAGTTACCGCATGGTATGTTGTTGCATAAAGTTAAATCTCACGGGATCCAGGGTGAGGTAGCTAAATGGATACAAAATTGGCTTGATGACAGAAGCTAGAGGGTAGTCGTAGAGAGTTGTTTTTCAAACTGGAGGCCTGTGACCAGCGGTGCGCCCAGGGTTCAGTGGTGGGTCCACTGTTGTTTGTCATTTGTATTTATGATTTGGATGAGAATATAGGAGGCATGGTTAGTAAGTTTGCAGATGACACCAAGATTAATGGCATAATGGACAGTGAAGAAAGTTATCTCCAATTGCAACGGGATCTTGATCAATTGGGCCTGTGGGCTGACGAATGGCAGATGGAGTTTAATTAATGCGAGGTGATGCATTTTGGTAGATTGAACCAGGGCAGGACTTACTCAGTTAATGGTAGGGCTTGGGGAGAGTTACAGAACAAAGAGATCCAGGGGTACATGTTCATAGCTCCTTGAAAATGGAGTCACAGGTGGACAGAGTGGTGAAGAAGACATTCGGCATGCTTGGTTTCATTGGTCAGAACATTGAATACAGGAGTTGGGACGTCTTGTTGAAGTTGTACAAGACATTGGTAAGGCCACAATTGGAAAACTGTGTACAGTTCTGGTCAGCCTATTATAGAAAGGATATTATTAAACTAGAAAGAGTGCAGAAAAGATTTACTCGGATGCTACCGGGACTTGATGGTTTGAATTATGAGGAGAGGCTGGATAGACTTGGACTTTTTTCTCTGGAGCGCAGAAGGCTGAGGGGTGATCTTATAGAGGTCTATAAAATAATGAGGGGCACAGATCAGCTAGATCGTCAATATCTTTTCCCAAAGGTAGAGGGCATAGGTTTAAGGTGAGAGGGAAGAAATACAAAAGTGTCCGCAGGGGCAATTTTTTCACACAGAGGGTGGTGAGTGTCTGGAACAAGCTGCCAGAGGTAATAGTAGAAGCGGGTACAATTTTGTCTTTTAAAAAGCATTTAGACAGTTATATGGGTAAGATGGGTACAGAGGGATATGGGCCAAATGCAGGCAATTGGGACTAGCTTCAGGGTTTTAAAGAAAAGGCGGCATGGACAAGTTGGGCTGAAAGGCCTGTTTCCATGCTGTAAACCTGTATGACTCTAAGTGACATTCCAGCCCCAAGTTTAAATGTAAGTTTAAGTTTATCAAGGATAGTTTAACGGCTGCGGAAAAGCACTTTGAGGGGGATATGCACACTGAGGTAATATGGGCTGCAGTTAGAAACAGGAAAGGAGCGGTCACGTTGCTAGGAGTTTACTATAGGCCCCCAAATAGTAATAGAGATGTGGAGGAAGAAATTGCTAAGCAGATTATGGATACGTGTGGGGGTCACAGGGTAGTTGTCATGGGGGACTTTAACTTTCCAAATATTGATTGGAACCTTTGTAGGTCCAATAGTTTGGATGGGGCACTTTTTGTGCAGTGTGTGCAGGAGGGTTTCCTGACACAATATGTGGATAGGCCGACAAGGGGTGAGGCCACATTGGATTTGGTACTGGGAAATGAACCGGGCCAAGTGTTAGATTTGGTTGTGGGAGAGAACTTTGGAGATAGTGACCACAATTCGGTGTCTTTTGTTATTGCAATGGAGAGGGATAGGGCCGGACGGCAGGGCAAGGCTTACAATTGGGGGAGAGGTAATTATGATGCGATTAGGCAAGAATTAGGGGGCATAAGATGGGAACAGAAACTGTCAGGGAAAGGCACTGATGAAAAGTGGAACTTTTTCAAGGAACAAATACTGGGTGTCCTTGATAGGTATGTCCCTGTCAGGCAGGGAGGAAATGGCCGAGTGAGGGAACCGTGGTTCACAAAAGAGGTGGAATGTCTTGTGAAAAGGAAGAGGGAAGCTTATGTAGGGATGAGGAAACAAGGTTCAGATGGCTCGACTGAGGGTTACAAGTTAGCAAGGAACGAGCTGAAAAAGGGGCTGAGGAGAGCTAGGAGGGGACATGAGAAGTCCTTGGCGGGTCGGATCAAGGAGAACCCCAAGGCTTTTTACTCTTATGTGAGGAATAAAAGAATGACCAGGGTGAGGTTAGGGCCGGTCAAGGACAGTGGTGGGAACTTGTGTATGGAATCAGTAGAGATAGGCGAGGTGATGAATGAATACTTTTCTTCAGTGTTCACCAAGGAGAGGGGCCATGTTTTTCAGGAAGAGAAGGTGTTACAGGCTAATAGGCTGGAGGAAATAGATGGTCGGAGGGAGGATGTATTGGCAGTTTTGAATAAACTGAAGGTCGATAAGTCCCCTGGGCCTGATGAAATGTATCCTAGGATTCTTTGGGAGGCGAGGGATGAGATTGCAGAGCCTTTGGCTTTGATCTTTGGGTCCTCGCTGTCCACGGGGATGGTGCCAGAGGACTGGAGAGTGGCAAATGTTGTTCCTCTGTTTAAGAAAGGGAATAGAAATGACCCTGGTAATTATAGACCGGTTAGTCTGACTTCGGTGGTTGGTAAATTGATGGAAAAGGTCCTTAGGGATGGGATTTACGACCATTTAGAAAGATGCGGATTAATCCGGGATAGTCAGCACGGATTTGTGAAGGGCAAATCGTGCCTCACAAATTTGATAGAATTTTTTGAGGAGGTAACTAGGTGTGTTGATGAAGGTAGGGCAGTTGATGTCATATACATGGATTTTAGTAAGGCGTTTGATAAGGTCCCCCATGGTCGGCTTATGATGAAACTGAGGAGGTGTGGGATAGAGGGAAGGTTGGCTGATTGGATAGGTAACTGGCTGTCTGATCGAAGACAGAGGGTGGTGGTGGATGGAAAATTTTCGGACTGGAGGCAGGTTGCTAGCGGAGTGCTGCAGGGATCGGTGCTTGGTCCTCTGCTCTTTGTGATTTTTATTAATGACTTAGAGGAGGGGGCTGAAGGGTGGATCAGTAAATTTGCTGATGACACCAAGATTGGTGGAGTAGTGGATGAGGTGGAGGGGTGTTGTAGGCTGCAAAGAAACATAGATAGGATGCAAAGCTGGGCTGAAAAATGGCAAATGGAGTTTAACCCTGATAAATGTGAGGTGATTCATTTTGGTAGGACTAATTTAAATGTGGATTACAGGGTCAAAGGTAGGGTTCTGAAGACTGTGGAGGAACAGAGAGATCTTGGGGTCCATATCCACAGATCTCTAAAGGTTGCCACTCAAGTGGATAGAGCTGTGAAGAAGGCCTATAGTGTGTTAGCTTTTATGAACAGGGGGTTGGAGTTTAAGAGCCGTGGGGTTATGCTGCAACTGTACAGGACCTTGGTGAGACCACATTTGGAATATTGTGTGCAGTTCTGGTCACCTCACTATAAGAAGGATGTGGAAGCGCTGGAAAGAGTGCAGAGGAGATTTACCAGGATGCTACCTGGTTTGGAGTGTCGGTCTTATGAGGAAAGGTTGAGGGAGCTGGGGCTGTTCTCTCTGGAGCGGAGGAGATTGAGGGGAGACTTAATAGAGGTTTATAAAATGATGAAGGGGATAGATCGAGTGAACGTTCAAAGACTATTTCCTCGGGTGGATGGAGCTATTACGAGGGGGCATAACTATAGGGTTCATGGTGGGAGATATAGGAAGGATATCAGAGGTAGGTTCTTCACGCAGAGAGTGGTTGGGGTGTGGAATGGACTGCCTGCAGTGATAGTGGAGTCAGACACTTTAGGAACATTTAAGCGGTTATTGGATAGGCACATGGAGCACACCAGGATGGTAGGGAGTGGGATAGCTTGATCTTGGTTTCAGATGAAGGTCGGCACAACATCGTGGGCCGAAGGGCCTGTTCTGTGCTGTACTGTTCTATGTTCTATGTTTATTTATTAATGTCACAAATAGGCTTACATTAACACCGCAATGAAGTTACTGTGAAAATCCCCTAGTCACCACACTCCAGCACCTGTTCGGGTACACTGAGGGAGAATTTAGCATGGCCAATGCACCTAACCAGCACACCTTTCAGACTGTGGGAGGAAACTGGAGCACGCGGAGGAAACCCATGCAGACATGGGGAGAACGTGCAGACTGTGTACAGACAGTGATCCAAGCTGGGAATCGAACCCGGGACCCTGGCGCTGTGAGGCAGCAGTGCTAACCACTGTGGCACTGTGCCACCCAGGTGTAAACATGGGCCTCAGGCTTGCTTTATAATAATATTTTTAAAAAAACATCAGCCTAGCTCTATGAATATCAACAGGTGTCCAGTCCACCTCAGTGTAACATTGTTGTTGTACTATGGTATTGCAGCCGATCCCACACCAAGCATTTCGTTACTAGTGCCAGCTTGATATTTTCTACCTCAACAGATCACCTCAGCAGATTTTGTTTTTGCGGACGACTGCCTTGATTTGGCTCAAAAGAAAAGCTGGCTGCCGTTCCGATCCAAACTGAATGGAAAGGGCTGCATGCCCCATCAGCTCCCTTCAATAAGCAGAAAATTCACCAGTGGCAGAGGAGTCCAGCAAAACACGCTTTGTGTGTGCATGCAGCTCTCCCTCAGCAGCAGCAACAACATTTTGCATTTATATAGCATCATTAATGGAGTAAAATATCCCAATGCACTTCACACGAGTGTAATCAAAGTGTAAGTATGCAGCCTGGACCCCTCTCAATTAGAATTACCAGCATAATAGCAGCATTAGGGAGAAGTAACTTCATTTCAATGGGCTTGTGTTCTGCTTTTTTCTCTCAGCTTCCAGCTTTAAAAACAAAATACAGAAGTTACAGATAGTTTCTATTAAAATGCAAATCAAATATCACAAAATATTTTTTATAGCCTTTGAGATAAACGATGCAATTAATTTTTGTTTCCTACCTTTTATTTATATACAAATGTATTTATCTTGGCTCCTTTGTGCTCATATGTTAAACTAGGGGCTCATCAAGGCTGCCGAGAAACATAAACACGCACAGTTCATGTCCTTGATCCCTGCTGACTCAAGTATTTGCAGTATTTTTGATCAAAGAAGTCAACACACACCCGCAGATTAACAGGTTAAGAATGATTTCTTGACCAACTACTTGCAATGATATAGTGCCCCCAATGTAGAAAAATGTCCAAAGGCATTTCTCAGAGGTCAAACTCAGGCCTGAAGGCATTGTAATAGATGTAGGGTAACTACCAACTAATCTGCCCATTAAGGCGGCATGGTGGCTCAGTTGCTAGCACTGCTGCCTCACAGCACCAGGGACCCGGGTTTAATTCCTGGCTTGTCTGTGTGGAGTCTGTGCGTTCTCCCCATGTCTGTGTGGGTTTCCTCCGAGGGCTCCAGTTTTCTCCCACAGTCCAAAAGGTGTGCTGGTTAGGTGCATTGGCCCCATGCTAAATTCTCCCTCAGTGTACCCGAACAGGTGCCAGAGTGTGGCGATTAGGGGATTTTTACAGTAACTTCATTGCAGTGTTAATGTAAGCCTACTTGTGACGTTAATAAATAAACTTAAACTTAGAAATGTCTGGAAAAGTCAGGGACCTTGCATGCAGGAGTAAATTAATTTTTAATGACATAAAAATTGATAATTGCTGAACAACACCTCTAGTTCAGAAAAAAAATTGTGTAGAATTTCATTCCCTGAGAAAAGTAATTTTGTAGTCTTTCAAAAATACTTTTTTTCATTTGCTTTCCTCTTCTCTCTCTTCCCTACTCCAATCTTAATTTCCTCATTCTTTATTGGATAATGAGATGTGGATGACGCTTTCTGCCCAGCCCTAATTGCCCTTGGAAAACTGGTGGTGAGTCACTTTCTTGAATTGGTGCAGTCCATGTGGTGTGGGTACTGGAAGGAGTTCCAGGATTTTGATCCAGCAGCAGTGAAGGAATGGCGATATGTTACCAAGCCAGGACGATGTGTGACTTCCACTTTTATTTCCAGCACTAAGTTGATGTCAGGCAGTCAGGCTAAGCCATTTCGGTGGGTAGATGAGAGTCAACCACATTGCTGTGGATCTGGAGTCATATGTAGACAAGACAGGTTAAGGATGGCAAGTTTCCTTGCCTGAAGGACATTAAGTGAATTAAATAGGTTTATCTGACAAGCAGGGCAGCAAGGTGGCACAGTGGTTACCTCACACTGCCAGAGACCTGGGTTTGATTCCGGGCTTGGGTCACTGTCTGTGTAGAGTCTGCACGTTGTCCCCGTGTCTGTGTGGGTTTCCTCCGAGTGCTCTGGTTTCCTCCCACAGTCCAAAAGACATGCTGGTTAGATGCATTGGCCATGCTAAATTCTCCCTCAGTGTACCCGAACAGGCACCAGAGTGTGATGATTAGGGGATTTTCACAGTAACTTCATTGCAGTGTTAATGTAAACCTACTTGTGACTAATAAATAAACTTTATTTTAACTTTAACTTCATAATTTCTGAGATGAGTTTTTTACTTCCATTACGGTTAGTGTAATTTTGTTTGTTACTGTCTGGTTTGTAGCCTATGTCAGTGAGAATTTTTCACTAATTGGTTGAAGTGCCTTGCTGTTGCTGTTTTCCCTGCTCAGGTGCCACAAGTCCCCTGTAAAGGAAATCACACTGGGTCAAATGAAAGATTAATAGAAATCTCCCCTGACACACTAGTGAGATGTCTCTGGGCAATTGGCTGTGAGGTGAATGGCAATAGCCGTTCTCTGCCAGAGTAAAAGCTGGACTATTGGCTTCAGTTGTTCCAACAGGTTAACTGGAGAAAATTCTGTCTACACTTCCTGCTGCCTCAGAAAAACAGCCAGCATAATCAAGGACCCCATGCATCCCAGACATATTCTCTTCCGTTGGGAAAAAATATACAAAAGTTTGAGGACACGCACCAACCGACTCAAGAACAGCTTCTTCCCTGCTCCCACCAAACCTTTAAATGGACCTACCTCACATTAAGTTGATCTTTCTCTGCACCCTAGCTATGACTGTATCACGACATTCTTCATTCTCTCCTTTCCTTCTCTATGTACGGTATGCTTTGTCCGTATAGCGCGCAAGAAACAATACTTTTCACTGTATACTAATACATGTGACAATAATAAATCAAATCAAATTAAAAAATCAAAATCAAATTGTGGCTCATACACAGTTGAACATCAGATAAGCAGTTTGCCAATACAGGAGCAGAGGATTCTTGAATTTGTATGAAGCAAAAGCCCCAAGTATAGACCGTATCATATTGGAAGTAAATCTGAAAATGCTGTGGTATTGAACCAGTGTGAAAGTTTAAACGTAAAACACCACTTTTATCTTGCATTGAACTACAGTTAGCTTCAACTACATTTGACAAACATTCTTCAACTTGTACAGGTGCACTGGGGACTCATAATTTAAAATGATTATGCTGTGGGCGAGGCACAAGCAAAGGTAATATGAACATAATGATCTTCCAAAAGTGATGAATTCAACTTGTCCTTTAGAAGTGTTGGTTGTTTATATAATTTCTAATGTCTCTGCACCTTGGGAAACTAAGTTCGACTTCATATGAGAACATCTTCTGACATTTTTATCAAAAGATAAATGGATGCAAAACACTAACAAAGGAGTAATTTAATATAAATTAATTGTATTAGCATTGTAGTACACAGGAGAAAGACAGTCTGCTGGGATTTCAGTTCTGGTGGGTAGTTTATCAAATTTAGTTCCATTGTAATTTCGTTACATTAGCCTTTGTTTTGGCCAACATTGCATATAAAACTACTATACCTCTGTATAACAATTTTACAAATACGCACCATGAAGCTAATGTGGTTTGTTTATATACAAGTGAGCATAAACTTGCCAATTTTGGGTACGCATTTTCAGTTAAATCTGAGTTTTGTTTTAACCAGGGGTAAAAGTGGACAAAGAGTTGGATTGAATTTATATTTATATGGCAATTGGAATTCAACTATATTGGACTGAAGATGATCTAATTATTCTAGTAACTAGCAGTCAGATAATCAGCAGTATAACAGTACTTTCACAGTCCACAACACAGTGTCAGGCTATAATCATATCAGTACAAATGGGTGGCACGGTGGCACAGTGATTAGCACTGCTGCCTCACAGCACCAGGGACCAAGGTTCAATTCCTGGCTTGGGGTGACTGCCTGTGCGGAGTCTGCACATTCTCCCCATGTCTGCATGGGTTTCCTCCGGGTGCTCAGGTTTCCTCCCAAAGTCCAAAAGACTGGGTTAGGAGCAATGGCTGTGCTAACTTCTCCCTCAGTGTACCCGAACAGGTGCCAGAGTGTGGAGACTAGGGGATTTTCACAGTAACTTCATTGCAGTGTTAATATAAGCCTACTTATGACACTAATAAATAAACTTAATATTTCCATTCTTTGTAGCACCACCAAATCTGGAGAAGTTTGAATTTTGCAAATGTTTACTCTGTGGGCCTTGCCTCTTCATTGTTCCGACTGAAAAGAGCAGGTGCTAAGATGTAAATAGTTCAGTGGACAACCTTACTATTTTCGGTGAGATTTTGCATCAGTTGCTTTTAAATAGCATGTACTTACCACTGTAAGCCCACTCTTTCAGCCTGTCTTAACTAGTACACATTTTCTGTGGAACAATGCTCAACATTGCAGTATAAAATACTTCTAAATGTAACGAGCAGTGAGAAGGAAGTGAATACTTGACTTATTTAACATTTTCATGTTCGCTTGTTGTCCAGTTAATTTTGAGCCATTTGTTTTGCACTTCCTCTTCCAAACCTATAACTTGCTGGAGTCATCATATTTAAAAAGAGTAATGCATTAATATGAAAATGCAGTGGAAAGTGGCACCAGTTTAATCTTCCTGTAGCTTGTCAGATAGATTATCCAGAGCTCAAAGCTAATTCTGATGCTAACGTAGCAAAGTGGATTCTGGTGTCATTATAGAATAAAGCACAATGTTTACCCAATGGCAGCTATGTGGCTGATTTGCAGCAGCATCCAGGCCTCTACGTAGCAGAGGACATAGGTAGTAGAGGGATCATGTGCATCTGAGCCATTGGCTTTGTTTCTCTCTCCACTGATGCTGCCAGACCTGCTGAGTTTATCTAGCATATTTGGTTTTTATGATAGTAATGTGCGAGGTTTATGTAGCTCAAATGCAGAAGTAGCAATTATTGCAAAGATCATGGTTTAGTTTATTTATTTGTGTCACAAGTAGGCTTACATTAACACTGCAATTAAGTTAGTGAAAATCCCCTAGTCGCCACACTGCCGCCTGTTTGCATACACTAAGGGACAATTTTGCTTGGCCAATGCATCTAACCGTCTTTCAGACTGTTGGAGGAAATCCACACGGACACAGGAGAACGTGCAAGCTCCACGCAGACAGTCAGCCAAGGGGGAATTGAACCCAGGTCCGGGGCTCTGTGAGGCAGCAGTGCTAACCACTGTGTCGCCCACAAAAATAGTACCATTAAAATCACAGTTGCATTAGGAAAAGCATTAATTCCCCTGTGGAAGAAGAATCAATGCAACATAATCTCAAGTCATGGAAAGAAGCAAGGACAGCAGACACTGATTTCTGATTAACATGTGGGAAACGAGTGCTGAACTTTATTTAAAAGGAGCACATTAACATTCTTATACGTCCTATCAATAGTGTTTATGTAAACAGTGACCTACTGGGCAGCAAAACCAAGTGACAGTTTCTCCAGGTCGCTGCCTAATTCTGACAATTGCAAGATGGGCTTGGGAAGTTCATGCATGAAGCAGGTGAGAGCTTTATTCAGATGAGAGAATATTGTGGGATGGGGTACAGCTTTATTTTGCAGCTTAGTGCTGCATAGCAAATAGCCAGCATAGGTATGAAACCAGATCAGAAGGGATCCTTCAATTTTATTCAGGCAGCAAGGCTCATGTGTTGAAGGTTATTAAAAAAAAATTCATTCATAGAATGTGAACATTACTGGCAAGGCCAACTTTTTGCCCATTCTGAATTGCTCGAGAATGTAGTGGTGGTCAGCCATCCTCATGAACCACACAGTGGTAGGCATTGCTGCTGCACAGACAGGGTGAGATTCCTGGGTTGGGTCACTGTCTGTGCGGAGTCTGCACGTCCTCTATGTCTGCATGGGTTTCCTCTAGGTGCTCCAGTTTCCTTCCACAGTCCAAAAGATGTGCTGGTTAAATGCATTGGCTATGCTAAATTCTCCCTCGGTTTACCCAAACAGATGGCGGAGTGTGGTGACTAGGAGATTTTCACAGTGACTTCATTGTAGTGTTAATGGAAGCCGACTTGTGACACACAGACTTAAAACAGCCCATGTGGTCATTAGGAGAGCGCTCCAGGAACAGCGGTAGAGTCAGGATGGTATATGGTTTAAAGTAGATCTTGGCCCTGCCCTCCTATCGCTGGTCTCCAAGATCACCTTTATTTCTTGCCGAGACTCAGTTAATTTTGTTTCTTCTCCCATTGTAGTTAATGGGTATGCTGATAAAATTCCTCTTGGGACAGTGGTTCCCAACCTTTCACAGCACACCTTTATCCTATAAAAATCTTGAGTCACACATTGATATTCACCCTGGAGCAAAAGCCTGTTATCACCAAAACCTCAAAACCACATCACAGCACCATTGAGTGCAATTTTCATTAGTTACTGATGGAAGCATTATGAACATACATGTGAAACAATATTTTTATTCAAAATGTATGCAAAGGTTTCAATTATTTCCAGTTTTTTTAAGTCTGCGTTTCTCAATGTGAAGATTCAATAATAAAGTACTGCAAGCAGCATCTAACCAGTGATGGCAATGTGACTTCTGGGTCTGCCTCTGAGCGGAATCTCAATCTGGGGAGAATCCTGTAATCTGGATTTGCACAATGTCACTTCACCTGGGCAAGACTGGAATTTACATCTCTCCCCACTTTCGAGGTTGGGTATTGAAACATGGGCCTTCCCACCAGGAGCAAGGAAAAACTCTCCTGTTTGGAAACATCCACAACTTGGAATTAGCTGATCTGGGGTCAGAGATTGGCAACTCTCCAAATTGGACAGAGTCCTCACGTTACTTGGACGTGTGTTGGAGCACCCTCGTCCTGCAGCCTGCTCCCACCCAAAGCCTGTACTGAGAGTGGGCTAACCTTCTGTCAGAGAAATAGAAGAACTCTATTTGTGTCAGATGAAGAACCCTTGAGGAATTAACACCATTCTTCATGCATAGATACAGAGTATGGTCCGAAACCCCAACCCAGTTTAAGTAAATGAACCCGTTAATATTATTGCCAAATAATTTGAGGAAAAACATACTTAATACAATGCAATTCTGATAAATAAGATCAGCCAATACTCAACAGGATAAGCATCATCTGTGGATCGAGAAACCGTGGAGCAAAATGTTTCAGGCTAACCTTCCATCAGAACTGGACATTAGACTTTGAAAGTGCTAAATGAATGATTGAATCAGGTAATAGTGGGATATAGGGAGCAGAACAATTAATGGGAACTGAGATTGCAAGGATCATTGCGAAAAGCAGAATGCTCCAATTGTGCAGGCATGTAAGAGACAAAGGTGGCTAATCCCTGGGTGATGAGTAGCCCTTTGGCTATGCAGAGGGGGAAATCACCAACCCAAACATCAAACCACATCTGCTTTAATCCCAATGGTTCTGGTTGAGTGATACATCTTCTGCCAAACATTCCTGAGGAATTCATGGTTACAACTGGCAGCATGTGGCTAATCAAAAAACCTGTTGCTTCTTGTAGAATAGTGTATATGGAGCTCGGAAGCCTCTGTCTGGGTGGCTCCATCTTACCTGAAACAGCTGCAGTCTGTAGTCTGGGCCATTTCCCTCAACCAGATCCCGCTAATAAATTTGAAAGGACATTTGGAATGCTCGTGCCCAGTTCCTGCCATTTACCATCACTGTGGGAACTCCTCTCCCTTTCACTGGTGCTGGGCTGAGAAAACTATTGCAAGTTTCTGATTCCCAGTGTTCCTTCTGCAAAGCACAAAATGTGTGAACTTTGGGTACGAACATTTTAGCATTAGGATGTGTCAAAGATGCTGCTGTGGGATTGGGTTATTACATTCCTGAACTTTGGTTTTTTCAAATCGTGCCCAGGTTTCCCCATTCATTTTTCTTTTCTTCCCTGAAGTTAGGGCCCTTCCCTAATTTAGTCCTGCATTGGAGAATTTTACCAAACTCCTCTAACTCACAAAGTAAAATACCAGCGATGGATGACTTGAAAGCGACTGAGGGTCGTAAATTAGAAAGGAGTTTGCAACATTCTCCAGTGCAGGACTGAATCAGGAAAGCTTTTTTTCCCCCTTTCCAGGGAAGGAAAAATATATGAATGGGGAATCCTGGGCAGGATTGGAAGAACCCAACTCTGCACATATTCCCAGAAAGTGCAGGAAAAGTAATAACCCAGTCAGTGCCCCACAGAGTTATCTTTTTAAGCAGTCGGGGTCCCACAGCATCTTCACATCTGGTGTAGGTTGCTCCAGTGTTCATATACACCTACTTGCACTTTCCTTTTTGCTTTATCACTGTCTACACCTTCATTGCTGAATTTTGTCTTGCTGTGACAACCTTTAACCTCAACCAGGAGCAGGAGTAGGCCATCTGACCCCTCGAGCCTGCTCTGCCATTCAATAAGATCATGCCTGATCTTTTCATGGACTCACTTACCCACCTGCTCACCATAACCCTTAATTCCTTTACTGTTCAACCTTGCCTTAAAAACATTCAATGAGGTAGCCTCAAGTGCTTCACTAGGCAGGGAATTCCAGAGATTCACAACCCTTTGGGTGAAGTTCCTCAACTCAGTCCTAAATCTGCTCCCCCTTATTTTGAAGCTTTGCCCCTCAGTTCTAGTTTCACCTGCCAGTGGAAACAACCTCCCTGCTTCTATCTTATATATTCTCTTCATAAGATCTCCCCTCATTCTTCAGAATGCCAATGAGTATAGTCCCAGTCTACTCGATCTCTCCTCATAAGCCAACTTTCCCAACTCATGCCTTTAAATATCACCTAATTTTCCTTTCCCAGCTGACCTGCACTTGTGTCCAATAAAAATACAAATGGTCTTAAAGACTGTAGAATTATGCTCCTCACACTGCTTTTAAACCTTTTAGAGAAGAGTTGAACCTAAAGAGAAGAATGGGCATCAAGTCAAACAAAATCAGGGAGTATCTGCAATGAACAAGTTAAATAAATACAGACCAACATTAAAGGGTTTGATTTTGAAATCCTTAACCATTGAATGCTTTTGAATAACAGATTTAGTCACAGAAACTCACTTCATGTCTATTTGAAAAATTAAGCCAACATTTAAAAAACCATGACCAAGACCAAGGAACCAATTTGGCGCACACACCAATGCAACGTGCACTGCTCATTTGTGTCCATCTACAAGCACTCAGCTGCACTAAACAATGATGTTTAGGTTGCTACATTCCTCATCTAAAGCTAGATAGGCAGTGGGGCAATGGAATTATTGCTACACAAAAATTCTGAATATAAATATATCTACATTAACCAAAGTAAAATCCAAAAGGTCTGATGTTTAAATACATTCCCAAATGCGCCATGTGAAATGCACAACTTCTCTTACTGGTTTATCCATAAGGACAGTAGCTCAGTAAGTCCAATGTAACAAGCAGTGGTGTACAAGTTGCTGGACATGTCGTGTTCATTTGAAAACTAGAATCTGGTTGGGAGTTTTATTAGTCAAAATTGGTGCTAAGGGGCAGAGGGAGACCACTTGGCCCATCACCTCTGAATCTTAGGAAGTGGAATTTTGACAGTTTTGAAAATTAAAATTGTTTCAAAGGAATCCCAACCTAAATTACCCCATCTCCCTCTAGCCTGAAGCTGCAGATTTACGCCGTGCCCGGTCGAATACATTGAGGGGGCGGGGAATGAGGGGAATGCTACAGGAGGGTGGCAGTGGTTAGAACTGCTGCCTCAGCACCAGGGACCTGGGTTCAATTCTGACCTCGGGTGACTGTGGAGTTTGCACATTCTCCCCGTGTCTGTGTGGGTTTCCTCCAGGTGCTTCGGTTTCCTCCCACAATCCAAAGATGTGCGGGTTAGGTGGATTGGCTATGCTAAATTGCCCATTAGTGTCAGGGGGATTAGCAGGGTAAGCGCAGGGATAGGGCCTGTGTGGAATAGTTGCCAGTGCAGGCTCAATGGGACAAAAGGCCTCCTCCTGCACTGTAGGGACTCAGTGCATGAAAGACAAAGTATTACACATTTGCTCATGGCACATTGTTTTCTTGTCAGTCCTCAACTCTTTTCCTCAACTCTTTTCCCCCCCACTCTCATGCTACTGCCAAAACAAATTCCATTTGGTGCATTAATACTTTACAATAAGCATGGATACAACAACAATTCAATTTTTGGTAACTTAATTTTGATAAATCTCCAGTCCACCCACTTACCATTTAACCATTTCCCCCAAAACTTAACCACTGAAAACCCATCTGCATTGTCCATTTCAATGTATGGGCCTTACCTTAAACAGAAACTCAGATGAAGTTGCTTAGTGCTTATTTAAGTCATTAACACTAAAATGCACCCCCCCCCGATAAAAACCATTTTACACCAAAGGGAATTTATAACCTAGAGTCCCCATTACATGTATCAATCAATGCTGAGATAGTAAATCTGCTACAGTTTTCCCACTTGCCGCTCCCTCGATACTTGAGCATTTACATTAGTGAAAGATGCAGATTTATAGAATTGTCAAATTCATACCAAAAACTGAATACATAATGTACCAGCATAAAATGTTTGACTAGAATCCTCCCAGTTACAACTGCACCCAAATATTAAGAACCTTAAATGCTTTGAGAAAAATCAGATTCATGTGGAAATGTGGTTCCGCAGAACAGCAAATATCTTATACAACCATAGATTAAGATCCTTACCAAACTGACATTTGCAAACATGTCAGCAGGCTTCACCAGCAGCATCATATGATCATATTTCAGCACTCCTAGCATGGTTGAAATCAGAATCCTACAATGCAGGAGGCCATTTAGCCCATCGAGTCTGCACTGACAACAATCCCACCCAGGTCCTATCCCCATAACCCCACATATTTACCCTGCTAATCCCTCTAACCTACGCATCCCAGGACACTAAGGGGCAATTTAGCATGGTCAATGCACCTAATCCGCACATCCTTGGACCGTGGGAGGAAACTGGAGCACCTGCAGAAAACCCATACAGACACGGGGAGAACATGCAAACTCCACCCAGACAGTGACCCAAGCCAGGAATCAAACCCAGGTCCCTGCAGCCAAGAGGCAGCAGTGCTAACCACTGTGCCATCGTGCCTCCCCAGCTAATCACAGCCAATGTTTCTACTCTACATTACTTCATGTTTTTGGATGTCAATTTTTTCTGTATGAAAGATTGAATTTGAAAAGGATGCATTTCATATCTCTGCCTATCCTTCAATTTGCATTCTTGATTCTTCACACCCATCGTATTGCAAACGTCCGATATAATTCTGGAGAGAAAAAAAATAGTACACAGCCAAGGCTTTTAAAATTGGAATGGCAGTCAAGTTTGGCCAGTGGAAAGATGCAAGGGCCACCTGTAGAGCTAAGGTTGGAGGATAGTTAGAAGCCATTTTGTGGGTGAACATGCGCTCTATGTATTCCACAAGTTGGAGCGATCACAAGATGGGTGCGCGCTTTCAAAAAAATTAATCTGAGCAAAGCAGCTCAGAATATAACAAGCACTGCAGATGCTGGAAAACAGCAACAGAAAATGCTGGAAATGCTCAGGTCAGGCAGCAGCTGCGGAGAGAAACAATTAACATTTCAAGTCAACGACCTATCAGAGCTAAAGAAAGCTTAAGGCTGTGAAGACAGGCTGTAGGCCAAGGACATCAAAAGATCTGTTCTAGGTGAAGGGCAAGAGGAAATTGATTCCCTGAGGCAATAGCCAAAGAGTGAGTCGAAATGAAGTGTGCGAATGGCTACATAGCAACCATCTTAAGCAACATGAACTGCGATTGTATAGGGCGCTGGTAAAGCCATACCTGGAATAGTGTGCAGTTTTGGTGTCCTTATCTGAGGACGATGTCCTTGCTATAGGGGGAGTACAGCAAAGATTTATCAGGCTGATTCTTGGGATGGCAGGTCATAGGAGGATAGACCAAGTCAGTTAGGGTTATATCCAATGGAATTTAGAGTTGAGTGGGATCTCAAACTTAAAATTCTAAGACAATTCTATTCCCAATGGTGGGGGTTCAGAATTAGTTTGAGATAAGGGATAAACCTTTTAGGACTGAGATGAGGAGAGATTTCTTCACCCAGGGAGTGGTGAATCTGTGGAATTCACTACCACAAAAGTAGTTGAGGCCAAAAAGTTGGATTTCAAGAAATTTGATGTAACTCTTGGGGCTAAAGGGATATTGGGGGGGGGGAAGAGATCCGAATATTGAATATGATCAGCCATGACCAAAATGAATGGCAAAGCAGACTCAAAGGGCCAAATAGCCTACTCCTGCTCCTAATTTTTATGTTTCTATGAACAAAAAGGACAAAGAACAAAATGAATACCAAAGTTGTAGTCGGAAGTTGAATTCTGCCTAGTCGGAAGACAAGGTGTTGTCCTTGAGCTTGACTGGAACATTGTTGCAGGAATGGGCAAAGGTCACCATGGGGCCAAGGTGGAGAATTGAACTGACAGGCAAGCAGATTTGTCATGCTTGCAATGTAGGTTTTCCAGAGTGGTCACTTGGTCTCTCCAATGTCAAAGATATCATGAAGAGCAAATATACAAATGGAGTGTACAAGTAAATTGCTTTCATTTGCAAAGTGTGTTGGGGACTGGAGTAGGTGAAGGAGCACATTCCCATGCATCTCCTGTGCTTGTAATGTGTGTGTTGAGGCGACTGAGGGGTCATCATAGAAATCATCATAGAAACCCTACAGTACAGAAAGAGGCCATTTGGCCCATCGAGTCTGCACCGACCACAATCCCACCCAGGCCCTACCCCCATATCCCACCCACTAATCCCTCTAATCTACGCATCCCAGGACACTAAGGGGCAATTTTAGCATGGCCAATCAACCTAGCTCGCACATCTTTGGACTGTGGAAGGAAACCGGAGCACCCAGAGGAAACCCACGCAGACACGAGGAGAATGTGCAAACTCCACACAGACAGTGACCCAAGCCGGGAATCGAACCCAGGTCCCTGGAGCTGTGAAGCAGCACTGCTAACCACTGTGCTACCGTGCCACCCTGGGCCAGGGTGTTGGAGGGGAACGGCCCCAAGTGGAGGGCAAGGTGTTTGGTGGTGGCAGAAATAGCTGATGGTGGACCATTGAATATGGAGGTGAAGACAAGGTGAACACTATCATGGTTCTAGATAGGAAAGGGACGAGAGAAGTGCATTGAACACTGTGCAAGGCCCGTTCACATACGAGGTGGGAATCCACGTTGGAGGCAAATAACCTAGAGACACTGGAAAAATGAAATGGAGTCTTTACATGAAGCAGGGTGAGAGGAAGTGGAGTCCACGGGTGAACATCAGTTGACAGCCGAGGTCTCATCTGCTTTATCCTTTCATGTTGTATTCAGATGGTTGTCACACATCAATTAAACCTCATTTGGACAACTTTTGTTTTCTGACTATATCATTACCATTCTTTGGCTGTGGCACCTATGCCTTCCATCTAAATCACACAGACAGACCTTCCCATCCCCGGTTTAAAAACTTCCATTCTGATTGTCAGTTCTGATAAAAAAAGGTAGTCAACCGCAAATGTCAACTTTTCTCTCTAGACCCTACCAGAGCTGCTGGACATTTCCAGCAATTGATCATTGTTCCATCTTCAAATTAGGACAACAACCTGTATATAGATAAAGCAATTCGACTCCTGTGAGGGACACGTTACTTAGATGAGCAACTACTCAACAGAACTTGGCTGCCTAAAGACTCGAATTTGTCACAACACAACTGAAGATGAAAGGAGAAATAAATTCGATATTTGACAAAAACTGCACATTTAGCATTGCCCTTATATTACCTCACCAATCTTTTACACCCCCAATCGTGGGACTATAATTTGGTCTAGTTATACACCAAAACTCAAGATAGCAGATCAAGATCCTCAGAAAGAAAAATCCTATAATTTCGCAAGTGTAAGTTTCCAGCGCTGATCAATTTGATATCTTTTTGAAGGAGCTAAAGTTTTTAAAAAAGTCAATGTTCACAAGTAGGAACATTTAATTTTCTTTAATGCACACCAGTAATAATAAAATTGCATTACATTTATGTAAAATAAATGTTCCAGTTTATATATACAGAAACACTGTACATACCCTCCCAGACCCAACATCACAAAACGTACAGGCAAAGCACTGCCCAGCTAAACAGGCACAGCTGTGCATCTAAAATCTTAATTGCTCAGTGTTGGAGAAAGTTACTTTAATCCATCCTGGACTAATTGACGTGTTGCAAGCAAGCTGACAGATGCTCTCCATTTTCGTTAAGTGTTGAACATCCCACAATGCTTTAGAAGGCCATGGGCAAGTCACTGAACTTGTGATGAGAAACTTCCATTCATTGCCCCTTCCTCATAGTCCATTTGGCAGAGGATCATGTTATTCTTCAGAAAAAATTTGTCTCCCACACAAAACCTAAAAAAGGGAAAATGAGATAAGTCACAGATATACGAGGGAGTTTTGCAGAATTTCCCATGGTGAATGGCCTCATGCCACTTCACAAATCCCGCTGACCCAAGTGGGCAGCTGGCATGGCGATGCACTTCAGATTACTGCCATGGGGTTACAAGTGGAGAACAGAGTGTTCTCTCCAACATTTCTCCCTCCTTCAGCCAAAAACCTAACAGGATTATCCATTCATTTATGGATCGAGATCTTGCTGTGTGCAAATTTGCTGCTTCATTTGTCTACAAGGTGACCGCAGATCATGAGTAATTAATTTGTGAACAGCTTTCATACATACTAATGGAGTGTTAAAGCATTAGTAAACGAATACAGTAGTATCGTGGTTACATTACTGAGCTAGTAATCCAAAGATTTTGGCCTATATCCAGAAGAGTTCAAATCCCAATTTGGGAGCTTGAATTTGAAATCAGGTTATTTCAGAATTGGTCTGAAAGGCTAACATGCAATTGTAATGGCCTTAAAAATATAACTGGTCCAGGAATTAAACCAAGTGCTGGAAAAACTCAGCAGATCTGGCAGTATCTGAAGGGAGCAAGGGCTAACAATACAACCGAATTCACGCTCGTCCTGTAGAGAATGAAATCTACCTTGCTTACTCTGCTCGTCAGTGATGCCGGTCCCACACCAAAATGGCTCACGAATAACTGCCCTTGGTAAATGAGATAAGCGAGCCCTGCTCGGGTACATCAAACCACACCTCCCCTTCTCCCTCCCCCCCTAGCCCACACCCCCAACAAGTAATTCAAAGTACAGCTCAAATAAAATTCTCTTCCCATTCTTAAAAGCAATCTCAATCCAGAGGCACATTTTAAGGTGGTGACATTCAATAAGAAATACATTTAGGTACTCCCACATTTCAGAATCAATTGGAAAAAGTGAGCTCAAATGAGCATATCAAAGAATCCCTACAGTACAGGAGGCCATTCGGCCCATCGAGCCTGCACTGACAACAATCCCACCCTATCACCCCACATATTTACCCTGCTAATTCCCCGAAACTAGGGTCGCTTTAGCATGACCAATCCACCTGACCTGCATGTCTTTAGACTGTGGGAGGAAACCCACGCAGACATGGAGAACCCGCAAACTCTCCAGAGTGACCCAAGCCAGGAATCGAACCTGGGTCCCTGGCACTGAGACAGCAGTGATAACCACAGTGCCACAGTAAATGATATCCACATTTTTAAAAAAAAAATCAATAGAAAAGTAGTAAAATATCCTTTCCTGGCATGCTAAATTGGATGTGGAGATGCCGGCGTTGGACTGGGGTAAACACAGTAAGTCGTCTCACAACACCAGGTTAAAGTCAAACAGGTTTATTTGGTAGCAAAAGCCACTAGCTTTCGGAGCGCTGCTCCTTAGTCAGGTAAGTCACTTACCTGACGAAGGAGCAGCGCTCCGAAAGCTAGTAGCTTTTGCTACCAAATAAGTCTATTGGACTTTAACCTGGTGTTGAGAGACTTCTTACTATGCTAAATTGGACCCATAAATGAAAGACCATGCCAAGTGGGTGCATTTAGTAGGAAATAAAACGCACAAGTTACTCATTCCTCAGCTTAAGGTTGTTATTCAGATTTTAAAACCAGCTCCGGAAATTTCAATTGTACAATAGTTTGCTGGAGACAATGTATTTCTCTGCCTTACCTTTGATTACAAAGCTGACAGGCAAAGCAGTCCAAGTGGTAGACATTTTCACGGGCTCTCATCACCATCTCAAAGGCAGGAATCAGTTTACTGCATGCTGCACAATTCCCTGTGGTACCAAAGAGCCTGGCCAATGAAAAGCAAAATCCTTTGATAAGCTCAATACAAACCATTTGAAAAGAAAACATTCCAGAGTAAATGGATCTAGTAAAAACTTCCATTCCATTTGCAAAGTCATCCAAACTTTGGGATCTGTTTAGAAACTCAAGACAACAGGACAGAAGATAACCCTCTCCAATTTTGACATTCTACATTTCTAGATCAACTAGAAATCCTTGGCCACTTCAAACTAGTAACACATACCCCAATAATCAGGTGGTTATGAGTTCAAGCCCACTCATGATTTTCACACAATCTGAACCAACAATTCAGTGCAATAGGCGGAGCGCAGAGGTGATGTCATCTTAAAGATGTTATAGATCTGTTCAGCTGGGCACAAGATCCCATGGCACTATTTGAATAAGTGCAGATGGTCTCCTGACCTCAACTAACAATCATTCCTCAAAAGATTAATTGGAAAGTCTCAACTGTCGGCCCCATATGCGTACAAAATGGAGAGCAGTTACACTTTCGTTGTGAAAGGACTTCAAGATCTTTGCTTTAAAATGATCTGGTTGATCTGTACATTCACAATTACATTTCTGCACAATGCCCTTCTGCTTCATTAAAAGGTCCAGTTATTTGTCAAATATTTCTATGTTTAATAGCAGCCATTTCCTTTGAAAATGTATAATACACAAAGTAATGCAAACCATCGCATACATAATCTTGGGATGCAACCAATCACCTTTTAACTAGGACCAATTACAAGAGTCACATACACGCCAGTCTCTGAAAAGTGGACAATATTAGAGGGTGCAAAGTTTGGTTTAAATTGCATGCTGCTCTATTTCACTGCAAGATGGAATATGTTGAACTGTTTTGTAAAGAGCTTGTGGTAGTTCACCAATTCAGTAACTCCTCAGTGGCTAGCACTGGTGCCTCAGCACCAGGGACCTGGGTTCAATTCCAGCCTGGAGTGACTGTGTGGAGTTGGCACGTTCTTGGTGTCTGCGTGGATTTCCCTCCACAGCCCAAAGATGTGCAGATTAGGTTGATTGGCTAAATGCCCCTTAGTGTCAAGGGGTCAGCAGTGTAAAAATGTGGGGTTATGGGAATAGGACCTGGATGGGATTGTTGACAGTGCAGGCTCGATGGTCCAAATGGCCACCGCCTCGTAGAACAGGCAGTTTTCAAAAAGCTCGACTGCCCCGCGTGACCTTTTCCACATTGAAATATTTGTCACAAAGCACACCGCAAGCTAATCAAACTTTTCTCCAACATAAACACCTTGAATACCCAAACAAGCTGTTTGGTCAAGGAATTAACTTCCAATTAGCATATTAGCCAGTTTATTTGGAGTTTAAATTTCCACATTAGCTTCCAAATTAAAAAGCCTTTTCTCCAGATGTTGAATGAGCAAAATTGAAAAATGAGATTGTCTCCCGCTGCCTCCACCACCATCCCCTCCCCCTCAACCCAAACCCCAACAATTCATATTCCCAAATGATTTGCCAAATCGCTAGCTTCAACTACATTGTACCTGCCATCGTTATCCATCCTCTGGTTTCAAATCTTGTGTGGCATTGGATTCACTTTCCAACTCCAAATTATCAAAGGACAGCAAATCAACAGTACCATGTGTGAATCCTCCTCTTTTGGGGGGGGGGGGGGGGGGTGGAAAACAGGAGACAGACTATCTTTTACAACTATTCATTTCTTCAACAATTTTGTAATAGCCATCTACCTTTCAATTGTCAAAATTTTTTTATTCATACTGCAACTGTTCCAAGAATCTATGCAAGCCACACCCACTGTACAAAATAATTCAGCAAGTCTGAAAAATCACTATTTACCAGAGAAGTCTGGTAGAAGCCAATTCACTCCCAGAAGTATTTCACTGTTAAAGTGATGCCCCTAAATGGTCACAATTAAGACAGCAACTTGTCCAGATGGTACAGCCATGGAAGGTCTGGGTTTGTCAGATTACCATTACAAGTTATTAGTGCTAGTTAGCTGGTTAACTGGAGTATCAACTCGAGAATGAGTCATTGACCTGAAAATTTTAGCGCTCTAGCATTTGCTTATTTTTTTCCTGTTTTGCCATCTGCCTCAACAGCATTCAAAGCATTCCGTGTCAATTTATGCTCACTACCAATTCTGTAAATAGCAGAAATAATTGTCTCTTTTCCCAACCTTCAATAGGCCCCCTTAGGGGAATTTTGAGCTGTTCGTAACCGTAAGCTCTCATTTCAGTGAACTCAAGCTATACTTTTTCCAGTAACTTCAATGGTTTTCTTTAATGACAAATCTACTTGTGGAAAATATTATACCCAATATACTTAACCACATTACAAATAATGACCCTCTATTGAAATTGCCTTTTCTACCGGTACTCAACATCTGAGTTTACAGATCCAGAGATAAATAAATATTTCCAGATAACAGGTTCTAATTTTACTATTTCAAACTTGCACACTAACTGTCCACTCAGGAGTCATTTCTTCAATTCACCAAACCAAATTTAGCATCAAAATTCAATGCATTGTTTCCTGCAATGTAAAAACGAAGGTAGTTTCAGAACTGCCTTCTGGGACAAACTATTCTTGTTGTAACAAAGATCTGCCGATGCTTCCCTTTCCTAGAACTCAATGTAACTGACATTTAACCCAGAGGCAGTACAATAGGAAGTCTCCCGAATCCAATTCTTTTAATGTTTGAAAAGGACTTAGAGTTTGCATTAATATAAAATTGTACCTTTCCTGCATAGAAATACTGGTCCACCTGACTTGGCAACTAAACCTGGTATCAACAGGGAGCTACAAGAACATTTGGCTAAAGCACAGACAGAGAGCTACAAGCAGAGGAGCTGGGGTGACAGCAATCAGTGCACAGAAATAAAAAGAAAGCACACAGACAAAAAGGAACCTTTCGCTCAGGAAGAAGCGAGTTTGTTTTGTTTGGTCTATAGGAACTATTAGAGGCAGTATGCAAGCTGGCTAAAATGGTCTAAAACCTGGAAAACTGTGCGAATTGCTCAGTGATGTTATACAGCTGGGTGTTTCCCCAGAAGCAGGCAAACCATGTACCAGTGCATCACTGGTTAGTTAAAAAGGAACTTTGAAAGCTACATCAGGACTGCTGTGATCAGAAGTTTGCATTGCAACTTTTGTCAGATAGGGCTTCTGATCCACACTATCTGAATAAAGAACAGCCTAACATGGAACTGTAGCACTGACTATTATTAGTCAGTTAACCAGCTGACTAGCACTAGTAACTTGAAATGGTAATCTGACAATCCAGAGCTTCGTAGCTGTACCATCTGGGCCAGTTGCTGTCTTGATTTTGACCACTTAGTGACATCACTTCAGTGAAATACTTCTGGCAGTGAATTGGCTTCTAACAGACTCTTCTGGTAAATAGTGGTTTTTCAGACTTGCTGAATTAAGTCAGTTTTGTATGGAATGGGTTTGGCTTGCATAGATTCCTGGACCAGTTGCAGTACAAATAAATTTGACAATTAAAAGGTAGGTGGCTATTATAAAATTGTTAGGGAGCAGAAATAAATTGTAAAAGATAGTTCCCCCGCACCACACCCCCCAAAAGTGTGGACAGTGATGCAACTTTGAATGCTTGCGAGTATGCAAGACATATCTTTGTTGTATCTATGCAAGTGAAAATGACCTTATTTGAAGTATAATTCATGTGTTGGTTCCGGTTTGTTAGGCTAGAAGCTACAAAAGTGGAATTTTAATTATTTCTTCATTTGGGGATCATTTAGCAAAATTGTGGTTTAGTGTTCCCAGAGGGATTGCAACATGTCTCAACCATAAGGCTAAAATGACACTTATAGATGTTGGAAACCCATATACATGAACAAATTCCTTTTACTTCAATTTAGCCATGTACCCCTAACTTTTCAATCCATTGATATCTTGGAACTGTAGTCTATCTCGTATCTATAACTATTTAGTACAACTGAGTGGCTTGCTAGGCCATTTTGGAGGGCAACCAGTAGTCATCCACACTGCTGCAAGAATGGAATCACTAGAATGGCAGGTCTGACGTACAAGAGATTGAGCCGGTTAGGATTGTATTTGCTGGAGTTCAGATGCAGGGGTGGGGGTGAAATCTCAAACATACAAAATTCTAACAGGACTAGACAGGGTAGATGCAAGAAGGATGTTCCAGATGGTGGGGGTGTCCAGAACCTGGGGTCACAGTCCAAGGATACAGTGCAGACCATTCAAGACATGAGAAATTTCTTCGCCCAGAGTGCTCAGCCTGTGGGATTCACTACCACAGAGCACAGTTGAGGCCAAAGATTGAATGTTTTTAAGAAGCAGTTAACTATAGTACTTGAGGCAAAGGGGACCAAAGAATATTGGAGGGGTGGGGGCAGGATCAGGTTATTAAGTTGGACGGTCAGCCATATGATACAGCAGAGCAGGCTCAAATGGGCCGAATGGCTTCCTGCTCCTATTTTCTATGTTTCTATGTCTCGTTGGCAAGCTAGATTTGATTTTTTTTCCCCCAAAGCAATAATTGGTAGCTTCATGGCACCATTATGGAGGCTAATTGAATTTAAATTTCATCAACTGCAGGGGAGGGATTCGAACCCTTGACCTCAGAACCTGTTAGTAGCCTAATGACACTACCACTATCCCATCATGTGAAGCATTAGCCATCTCCAATCTTTTTCAGCCCTACAACTTAAGAATTCTATGTCCCATTTCCTTCTTTCATTTTGGCTGAATGTTCCAGAAGAGCACCAGAGTAAACATTACAAGCACTTCCTTAAATATATGTTCTACTATGTCTTGAATTGAACTGATTAGGTTTAGGAGGCATGGTTAGCACTAAAGCAAGCTTTGAAAATTTAATGCAAAAGATGCTTAATGGACTTGATATCTTTTACCCTTGATGCTTTCATTCTACTTTTGTATTGTAGACTTTTACTATTAGTCACAGTTCAGTTTATAAAGTCCATTTAAATTTCATATCTTAATACCAAACATTATAAAATTGCAAACACTGGCTACAAACTCAGCCTGGTGGGTTATTTCAGATCAGAAAAAAAAAATCAAGAAAACTGAAGTTAGAAACTTGCTAAACAGCCAAACCTGTACTCTACATGGAAATAAGCAGTTTTGAAATCTAGGATGAATGACCATTTCTGAAATTACTAGAAACCAGCAAGGGTAGCAAGTGAAAGTTATACTTTAATTGGTAGCGATACCTGTAAATTAGTTGGAAAATTAGAAGGGAATTTAAAACCATACCACAATCATTGCCTGAAACAGGCACTTGAAGGGTTTATAATTGATGAGATATTGGTTAGGCTGTCTGCACTTAAACTGGATAAGGCAGACACTGGGACTGGATGAGTTGCATCCAAAGATAGAGGGCAAAATAGAAAATGCAGAGGTACCGGCCATGATTTTCCAATCTTCCTTAGACTCAGGAGTGGTGCCAAAGGACCAGAGAAATGTTATTATACCCAGTTTGAAAAAGGATGCAAAGACAAATCCACCAACCATAGATCAGTTTAATTCCAGTGGAAGGAAACAGCTAGAAATAATTTGGGGTAAAATTAAGGATCACATGGACAAAAGTGGAAGAAAGCCAGCATGGATTTCTTAAGGAAAGCAAATCATGTTCAACTAATTTGGGAGATTTTTTGAAGAGGTAACAGGGAATTGATGAGGGCAATGCTGTTGATGTGTTATACATGGACTTCCTAAAGGTATTTGATACAGTGCCACACAGAACGGTGAGCAAAGTTAGAGCTCATGGAATGAGAAAATAGCACTATGGATACAGAATTGGCTGCATGGCAAGACACAGTACTTGTTAATGGAGGTTTTTTAGGCTGGAAGGTCCATAGGGGAGTTCCCCAGGGGTCAGTTTTGGGACCCTTGCTTTTTCAGAGGTACATTAGTGACCTAAACAGTGGTGTACATGGTACAATTTCAGAGTGTGTGGATGATACAAAACTCAAACATTGTGAATGGAGGATAGTGTAGAACTTCAAAAGGACAGAGAAGTTGGTAGAATAGGCACACAGGTAGCAGATGAAGTTCAATGCGGAAAAGTGTGAAGGGATTCATTGAGAATAAAAATGCAGGAACAGGGAGATGTGTCCAGTTATTGCGTCAGGACAGGTTGACAGAGTGGTTAATACTGTAACGCTGAACTTGTACAAGACACTTGGTTTCAGCTCAAGTATTGCATTCAGTCAGGCAGCGGTGACTAGCATTGCTGCCTCAGCGCCAGGGACCCAGGTTCAATTCCAGCCTCAGGTGACTGAAGTTTACACCTTCTCCCAGCGTCTGCTTGGGGTTACAGCCAAGTGTTCCAGTTTCCTCAGTCCAAAGATGTGGTTAGGTGGATTAGCTTTTTAATTTGGGAGCTAATGTGGAAATTTAAACTCCAAGAAAGGTGTGGCTAATATGCTAATTGGAAGCTAATTCCTAGACCAAACGGCTTGTGTATTCAACGTGTTTATGTTGGAGAACATTTTGATCAGTCAACTTGCAGTGTGCTTTGTGACAAATATTTCAATCTGAGAAAAGATCACAGGGCAGTCGAGCTTTTTGAAAATGACCTGTTCGCCAAGGTGGTGGCCATTTGGCCCATCGAGTCCTCACCAACAATCCCACCCAGGCCCTATCCCCATAACCCCACATTTTTACCCTAACCTCTGACACTGAGGGACAATTAGCCAGTCAACCTAAGCTGCACATCTTTGGACTGTGGGAGGAAACCAGAGCGCCCAGAGGAAACACAAGCAGACACGGAGAACGTGGCAAACTCCCCACGGACAGTGACCCAAGTCAGGAATCGAGCCTGGGTCCCTGGCGCTGTGAGGCAGCAGTGCTAACCACTGCCACCGTGCTGCTCTAGGGTTGAGGAGCTTCAGTTAAGATAGATTGGAGAGGTTAAGACAGTTTTCCCTTGGGCAACTGAGGGGAGATTCAATCGAGGTATTCAAAATCATGAAGGTCTGGACAGGGTATGTCGGAAGACACTGCTCCCACTCAAAGGACTGAGAATGAGAGGGTGTCAATTTAATTAGCAAACAAAGCAAAAAGGTTATGAGAAGCTTTTAGGCAGCAAGTGACTAAGGTCTGGGACACATTGCATTAGTGTGTGGGGAGGCTCGTTCAATTAAAGCACAAAGGAATTGCATTTTTATCTGAAAAGGGAGAACATGCAGCGAGATGGGAAGGCAGGAGAATGGGAGATTATTCAGAAAGCCGGTGCAGACAATGGGCTGAATGGCCTCCTGTGCTGTAACAGTTGTGATTATGAACCCAGTACCTTGGGACTAAATTCAATTCACGAGAGCTTATCTTTTATGTACCACCCACTTCCAAGTTGAGTGGAATACTGGGCAGGAGGGAGGAAACTAAAGAAAGCAATACACTGACTTCCATCTACCAGGCCTACAATAAATATGGTAAGCTTTACCAGCAAATGTATCCAAGTCCACTATTTCATTTTAAGAAAAACTGGTTTGTCTGGTCGATTTGGTCATTTTTAAAGGGAAAACATGCCAACCTAGAAAAGCAGCAAAAACTGACAGCTCCAAAAAACATTATAGATGCAGGGTTTACAAGGGATGGCATTGAAAATGCAATAGTGTAAAGCAGGTCACAGTTTAAATCAAATTCAGTTTCAGGGTTAGATTTATTTTATGAATACCATTGTACAGACTTGAGCCAACTGCTTCATCCACATGTTACAAACAAATAGGTCATGGCACGCTTAAGGATTGGTCTAATATTGTCAAAAATACACTGCAATTTTTTCCTTTTTAAAAAAATGCATGGGACTGATGTGTGTGCAAGTTACTGACTGGAGGTTTGCAATTCTGCTGGAACTGCCACTGCTCCATATTTCCACACATCTGTTGGCCAAGTGGTGGACACTTTCCCTTTCCCCAGTTATGCCACCATAATGTAAAAGGACCATGTCAAAGCAAATTGTGAACAGGCAAATTACAGAACACTACACTTTGCAGCAGTATGCTGTAGGAGACCAGGTTCCTAAACTCTGGCGATCCTAATGTGGCAACAGGTGACTAAGTCATTTTAATGGAAATCGTGGTCCTCATACCCCAAAGCGCCTGCAACTAACCTCCATTAGAACAACCCAAAAGATTGAGCCTAACAAGTTTTGTTTTTAAAAGCTACATTCAATAGATTAATCTTGCAGCTCAACTATTTTCAGGTCATACATTTCTGACTTGCGTTTGTGAACACAAGCAAATGGTTCCAATTGCATTCAGCTTTGCCCTCCCGCTGATCCTTACAGATTTTGACAGTCTCCAATTGTTGCTCCTGGGTGCCTTCCAACTGATCTAATGGCGATGATTGGATGTTGCCAATTTGAACAAATGAACTAAAGCTAGGAGCTGACAGCTAGCATTACAGAAGGGGGTGGCACCTCAGTGAATGGAAGAGCAGTTAAAATTAAGATTCCTACAAGTCAACTATTGTTCACTAGCCAATGAATAAAACCCACCGCTAGATCATGCAGAAAGTACAGTTAAACTTGTGAAAATTCAGATGCTAGTGTGATGACATCACAAAACTCATCCAATAAGCAGATCAAGGAGACACATTGGATAGTCAAGGCAAAGGAGAAGTACAGCTATTGGAGGGAGTTGGAAAAAAAAGGTGGTGGTTTATTTTTGGATAGCTATTGCAAGATCAATGTAGATGATGGGCTGAAATTATCTCCATACCCAAAGCTACATGTGGAGGTAAGGTAAAGCCACCATAGTCCCAGGAGACCATAGGGGAGAGCTCCAGATGACCAAAGGGAGAGCGCCAACAGAAAAATCTCAGGTCTGACAGCATTTGTGGAAAGAGAATAGAGCCATCAAGTCTGGATGATCCTTCGTCAGAGCATCTCTCCACAGATGCCTTCAGACATGTTGAGATTTTCCAGCATTTTTTTTTGTTTGTGTTTCAGAGTAATGGGGGAAGAGCTGACTGGTGGTAATTTAACCAGAGGATCAGCACACCTCAGGCAGGGGGTAAATGGGCCTTCATGAATAACCTCAGCTGGTATGGGAATTGAACCCACGGTGTTGGCATTGCTCTCTGTCACAAATCAGCCAACTGAGCTAACCAACTTCCCTACAGGACAACACAGCCAACAGTGTCACGGAAAAGGCTGCAAATTCTGAGCAAGCTGCTGGCCCAGACAAATTGTGGGATATGTTTGAGGCCTCTTACAGGAGTTGGATTCAGTATTCCAGGGTTGTGGAAAGATTTCAATTCAAACCAGCTGCTCCACATGATCAAGTTGAACAGCAGCTAAATATTTTAATATTCAACTATTTTAACAGCACTTCCAAAAATGAGTCAACATGAGTCTATAGCTACACATGGAGCCAATCTTCATCATTCAGCTGTACACAAAAGTTACCCTCCTGAAAAAAAAGGAATATTTTTAATGCCATTGACCCAACATTTGGCAGCACAGATCTCGAGCCCTATTGCAGGATGAGCGCAACAGTTCAGTGCAGTGACGAGGGAAACATTGTCAAACCAAAACCCCAGCTACTTTTGGATCCAAACTTCTGAAAAGGAAATTCTGCCATGCACATTGCCAGTTTTGGGGGGTTTATGAATGTTGGATGCAATCTCCATTTGAATGGAACAGTGTATACAAATTTGCCATGTTTTCATTAAAAAGTGGTTATGTTGGGTAATCTGCAGAATGAAGTGTCAGGTTGGTGCCAAAGTTAATCTGATATTTGTGGGTTTGAGTGCTACCAACTGGGCCCATGGCTAACAATGGTGTTAAGTCAGCAGCAGACTGTGCTGTAGACAGGTTTTCAGGCGTGTTTGCAGGAATCTGTACAAGCTTGATGGGTCACAATTTTAAATTTACTGCAATTCGCATTTTAACCCATATTGTAACTGTGACATATATTGATTGTCTTTTGAATTCTGTTATGGATTGGTCCATTTAGTACTCCCATGTTTTTAAACAGTACAATTATGAACGCTACACAATGTGCCAAAGATGGCACCCAGGCCACTTTTTAAAAAAATACATTGAAGCAAAGATCCTCAGGATATGTATTTGAAATTACAAGACCTTAAATTATTTATTCTTGCATTTTGTAGTCATAATGCATTCAATTGCTTAAAAAGGGCAAGAGATAACAGAAACCTTGACAAGAACTGGGAACTATAGACCAGTGGGCCCAGCATCATTAGTAGGGAAGTTGTTAGAGTCAACTAACAAGGATTTTCGGACACAGCATTTGGAATGCAGTTGTATAATCAGTCAGCATGGATTTTCAAAAGGGAAATCATGTTTGAGAAATCTACTAGAATTCTTTGAGGATGTAACTGGTAGAGTTGACCAGGAAGAACTGGAGGATGCAATTTGTTTAGACTTTCAGAAGGCTTTCGACTAGGTCTCACAGCAGATTACTAAATCAAAGTGCATTGGATTGTGGGATAAGCAGCTGGTTAGCAGACAGGAAGCACAGTTGGAATAAATGGGTCTTTTGATTGGCAGGTAATGACTAGTGGGGTACCACAGGGATCTGTACTAGGACCCCAATCATTCACATTTTATATTAATGATTTGGACGAGGGAACTAAATTGGAATAGGAGATTTCAGAAGTGGAAAAAGTAAATCTAAAAATGGGCAAGATAAGATAAGAAATAAAATGGAAATGGGGTGAAGGTGGAGGAAAGTTCATACTCGGAAGTTGAACTCAACATTTAGTCCAGAAGGCTGTAAAGTGCCCAATTGGAAGGTGTGGGATGTTTTACTGCAATTGTAGAGGGTGTTGGTGAGTAGTGTGCAGAGTTTTGGTGTCCTCAAGGGAGAATGTTCTTGCAATAGGGAGTGCAGCGAAGATTTACCAGGTTGATTCCTAGGATGGCAGGACTGTCATGAGGGGCCAACTCAGTTTGGATTATATATTCACTGGCATTTATGAGAGGGGGGTCCTCATAGAAACTTAGAAAATTCTAACAGGATTAGACATGGTAGATTCAGAAAGAGTGTTCCCCAAAAAGTTTTAGGACTGAGGTGGGGAGAAATGTCTTCACCCAGAGAGTGGTGAATCTGTGGAATTCACTACCATCTGATTTGATATACTCCTGGGGCGAACAGGATCAAAGGAATTGGTTTTGGCGGGGGGGGGGGGGGGGGGGGGTGGTAAAGAAAATCAGCCTTTTGAATATCAGCCATGATCATAATGAATGGTGGAGCAGGCTCGAAGGTCCTAGTAGCCTACTCCTGCTTCTATTTTCTATGTGTTTCTCTGATAAAAGACTAAATGTTGATTACACCACTCGTTACAAGCCAATGAAGAAATTTTATTCGCTGTTGCAGGAGGCTAAAGTACTTCATTTTCCTTTAACAACTTATTCCAAAAATGCTTTCATGATGCGTGCTTCCACTTTCTCAACACTAAATAAACATCTCATTCAATTGTAATTTTAAGTGTTCAATACTAATGCATCTGCCAGCTATAAACAGGTCTAGAATCAAAAATAGCATACAATCCCCATCCTTCTCTAACTAAGAGACACTCATCCCAGTCCCCAGAGCAAAGATACTAGATCGCTACCACCAAGTAAAATAGGATACATAGCATCTTACAACAGTGCTATGAAGTGAAACCTACAAAATACAAGGGGGTAACACCCAAGCAACACCAACATTTCTGAACCTACATGATCAAGAAGAGAGTGGTTAAGCCTGCATGCTTCTTAACCTTGTGCTAGTTTTTAAAATTGTTTGTCCACAAAGTGAATAGCTTTTGTATCCAACTAATCCTTACTTTAAAATTTAAATAGGATCACTCCACAACCTTTTAAAATCAAGGGAACATGATCAGGTTTGTGCAACGTGTCTGCAATTTAACCCAAGTACTGGTATCATTTAGCAAATCTGCATTATCCCTTCTAAAGGAAAAATATCCTTCCTAAGGGTGTCCAGAATTAAGCAATACTCCGGATGTGGTCTGACCAAGGCTTTAGAATAAAAAGAATCAAACACATTTGATATTCTAACATTCCATTAATTGCATTGTGTATCTGTGCACTAATTTCATGATCACAGACCTGGGCCAAATGCTTGTGCTCTTCCAAAGCTCAGTATCTCACCATTTAGAAAAGATTCAGTTTAATCTTTTTGATCCAAAGTGCCTCATTTTAGAGATTGATGGAAATTTATGGCATGAACTGCTACCTATGACATGCAGTACTAATTTCTATAGTTGCAGCTCCTTCATGTTATGAGGTGGGCTTCATAAACTAGCACTGCAAAAAAATGGCCTTGAAGTTTATACATTTAGGATTGATCAAACAAAATTTGGATCATAGAAATCATAGAAACCCTACAGTACAGAAAGAGGCCATTCGGCCCATCGAGTCTGCACCGACCACAATCCCACCCAGGCCCTACCCCCATATCCCTATATATTTACCCACTAATCCCTCTAACCTACACATTTCAGGACACTAAGGGCAATTTTTAGCATGGCCAATCAACCTAACCCGCACATCTTTGGACTGTGGGAGGAAACCGGAGCATCCGGAGGAAACCCACACAGACACGAGGAGAATGTGCAAACTCCACACAGACAGTGACCCAAGCCGGGAATGAGCAGAATGGCTGGTAAAATTAGCATAACAATTCCCCTACCTCAAGTCCATACAGCCGAATAACTAACCAGGAAGAGGTATTTCTTGGTCAAATTATCACCCAAGAAACCAATAATTTGAAAAGGGACAGACCCACAGTATCAAACTTAAAAAGCATACAATTGTGTAAAGATGGGTGGCAGGTCAGAAGATTAGACATAAAACAGGGAACAGCTTAACTAAAAGATTGAGGGAAAACTTAGTACGAGGGCTAGCCAGGGATTTTAAAACAAGTTTCTATGATATTTTTAGAAGTTAACAAAGTGAACCTTAATCCTATAGAAAGTCTGGAGAATGGATAATGGAGAACAAGGAGATGGCAGTTGAATCGAACAGATATTTTGCATCATGAAGATACAAGCAACATCCCAGAAATGGAATGGAAGGTGGAACTCAATTAGTCACCAGAGAAGTCACCACTTGAGTAAATTGGAGCTGTGGGCTGATGAGACCAGGTCCCAAATTTCATCCTAGGGTCTTAGTGCTAATGCGATCGTTGATGCATTGGTTTTAATTTTCCAAATCCCTTGATTCAGGGAAGGTCCCATTAGATTGACAAATGGAGAATGAGAGAAAGTGAAATTATCCATTTTGGCAGGAATAATAAAAAAAGCACATTACCTAAATGGAGATTACAGAACTGTGCATGAATCACAAAAGGCTAGAATGCAAATACAGCAAGTAATTAGGAAAGTTAGAACGTTATTTATTGCAAGGAGAATCGAATACAAAAACAGAAGTTTTGCTTCAGTTGTACAGGATACTGGGACCACATTTGGAGTGCAGTACTGGTCACCTTATTTAAGGAAGGATGTAAATGCATTGGAAGCAGCTCAGAAGGTTTACCAGACTAATAGGAATGGTTTTAGGAGGAAAGGTTAGACAGGATAGGCTTGTATCCACTGAAATGCAGTAGATTAAGAGGTGACTTGATTGAAATGTACAAGATCCGGAGGGGTCTTGACAAGGTGGATGTGGAGAGGTGTTTCCTCTTGTGGGAGAATCTAGAACTTGGGGTCACCCATTTAAAAAGAGAGGAGCTGAAAATGTTTAACTCGGGGTCATGAGACTTTGGAACTCTTACTCCCACAACCTTTTCAGGAGTCTTTGAATATTTTTAAAGGCAGAGGTGGATAGATTCTTGGTAAGCAGGGAGATGATGGATCATCAGGAGTAGGTGGAGTGCAGATGAGGATACTATCAGCCATGATCTCAATGGTGGAGAAGCCTAGAGGTTGAAAGGCAAACACCCACTCCTTGTTTGAATGTTCATATACAGAAATCTTAAGGGACTTTTACAAATCTGCATCAACATGTTTAGTTACAAAGGATATTCCCATTTATGGATGCTAACCAGCTTCAGAATTAATTTTTTAAAATTATCTTTACCTTAAATAGTCTCTACGACAGAGAATTAGGTTTGCTTTTGTGTAGAGTGTAGATCCAACTTCTCCAAGGCGGCAGTCACAACAGGCACATTTTAGACAGTCTTCATGCCAATATTTGTCCAGCGCCTTTAGCAGGTAACGATCCTTGATTTTGCGGTTGCAGCCAGCACAGCCTTTCTGCTTTCCTTTCGGCTGTACAGAAAGCATTGGTACACCTAGAATTCAAGAGGAACATTTAATTGAAAGATAAATTCTTCCTCCTCTCAAAGCTTTGTTGGGCAAGATCATAAGGAAGTTTACTCAATGATTAAATTTGAGCGATTAATTCCAGAACTGGAATTAACATTTATGATCTGGGGATAGTCCCAAAATGTTCCACTCAATTGTTATAGAGAACAGTCTTTCACAACCTGCAAGCTGTTTATTCATCTCACTTTTTAAACACCATATATTATCCTTTAAAATATTCAATTTTATTACACTTTGCAGATAGAACTTATATAGACCTTTCATGACCATGGAGTTCCACAAAAGCAAGTGCTTTGTGGGTTACAATCAAAGCAGGAATTGCAGCCAATTTGCAAACAAGGTCCCACAAGTGACCAGATTAACCTTTTTTTTTTGAGATGCTGATGGGGGGATAAAAATTGCCATGATTCCACTGCTCTTCATCATAACGTGGAATTTGATCAAGCCAAGGAGGCAGGTGGGTCCTCATTTTAACATCTCACCCAAAAGATAGATTCTTATCCAGAACTGCTTCAGTACTACAATGCAAGTGTCAGCCTAGATTTTGGATTGAAATCTAAGTTGGACTTGAACCCACTACTGACTAATTGAGAGGAAGCATCACCAAACCACAGCCAAGTGTTGCAAGGCAGCAGAGAAATCCTGAATTGCAGTAAAGAGATTGAGGCAAGCACTTGACTTGAGGGGCCTGGACGATGAGAGATCACTACTTCTGATCTCTGCTATCAACTTCCATTAGATGCAATTGTTCCTCAACCTGATTTCATGCACAATTGCAGGGATCCCAAGAACACGGAGTAAAAGCCAAAATCTATATACCATTCGGATGCATTGAATGTGCAATTACAAGTTCATCTTTTGTACAATAAATATTCAATTACAGATTGAAACAGTAAACAAAACCTTACAGGAGTTGTCTTTTGACAATTACATGATGAGGTCTTCATTTCATTATTTTTGGAAATTACTTTTAGAAATCTTGCATTCCTCAGATTAGCTGCACAGAACGAGAGAAATTTCCAACTGCTCAGTAGTTTAGGGTTCAGCTATCCCACGAGCATAGTATAACAATTTAATGTAGCTAGCTGCATGTGCCCAATTAAATATTGTTGCCTGTAAAATAGAATCCCATTTCTGCTGCTAACCATCTAATGAAGTTGCACACCCAACCTATCCACACTGAACTGGAGATCTATCTGTACTTTGTTTGAAAGGAAATTCTAGTTTGTGTTTAATTGGAAATGAACAATGCACCAGGATTTTCTCAATACAATGGCACAAATTACATTCAAGAAACATGAGCATACTCCCACGCGATCAATGTTTTTTTGGTTCTGTCATATTGTCCAAGATAAAACAACAAGCATGCCTCCTGTTCCCTTCAAAGCCCAGATTGACCAGTTTTGTTGCAACTTCACTTTATGGTATCCGTAGCCAAGTTCAACCCCTAACTTTTGATGAGGTGAAAATTTTCCATCTGTCCACAAAATGTCAAATCCTGCATTCAAGTGTTTGGGTTATTATTAAAACTGGGGCAATCAGCTGCAACATTGGAAACAAGAGGTTGTTTACCTCTTTGAATCTGCCGTGCCATCTAATCAGACTGCGGCTGATCTACAACTCCACCTTCTGCACCTGCACTATCCAATAGTTCTAGATTCCCTTAGTATCTACAAAGCTAGATGTGCTGTCTTGTGACCGAGTACCCACAGCCCCCTGGGAAGAGTGCCAAGATTCAGAGTCCCCGGTGAAGACAATACTCATCTGTGTCAAACGGTTGACAACAAGAGTCTGTGCCCTAGTTCTAATCTCATTAACCAGGGCGAGCAACTTCCCAGCAACTATCAAACCGCTTTAAGAATTTAGTACTTCAATTAGATCACACCTCACTCCCATAAACTCCAGGAAATACACACCAAGCCTACTCAACTCTTAGGGAGGGTGACCAAGGCTGGGACCAAAATATTGAAGGATATTTGAAGACAAACTATGCATCACATCTTACGAGGGTCCATCCAAAGACTGAGCGGAGGCCTATCCACACAAGACCACCAGAAGAAACGTTTGGCTAGTGGTGGGGTAGCTCTGTTAATCAAGGGCAACATTTTACAGTACTTAACATAATAGGAGCAGGAGTAGGCCATCTAGCCCCTCTAACCTGCTCCGCCATTCAATAAGATCATGGCTGATCTGATAGTGGGTTCAGTTCCACTTACCCGCCCGCTCCCCATAACCCTTAATTCCCTTACTGGTTAAAAATCTGAGACTTAAACACATTTAATGAGGTAGCCGCTTCTGCTTCATTGGGCGGAGAATTCCAAAGATTCACTACCCTCTGGGAGAAGTTCCTCCTCAACTCGGTTCTAAATTGACTCCCCCGTATTTTGGGGCTATGCCCCCTAGTTCTTGTTTCCATTGTAAGTGGAAATAACCTCGCTGCTTCTACCCTGTCTAGCCCCTTCATTATCTTATGTCTCTATAAGATCTCCCCTCAACCTTCTAAACTCCAATGAGTACAGGCCCAGTCTACTCAATCTCTCCTCATAAGCCAACCCCCTCATCTCCGGAATCAACCTGGTGAACCTTCTCTGTACCCCCTCCAAAGCTAATATATCCTTTCTTAAATAAGGGGACCAAAATTGTTCACAGTACTCTAGGTGCGGCCTCACCAGTACCTGTACAGTTGCAGCATGACCTCCCTGCTTTTATACTCCATCCCTCGCGATAAAGGCCAACATTCCATTTGTCTTCTTGATTACCTGCTGCACCTGCAAACCAAGTTTGAGATTCATGCACAAGGACCCCCAGGTCCCTCTGCACAGTAGCATGTTGTAATTTTTCACCGTTTAAATAATAGTCCATTTTACTATTATTCCTTCCAAAGTGGATAACCTCACACTTACCAACGTTATACTCCATCTGCCAGATCCTCACCCACTCACTTAGCCTATCCAAATCTCTCTGCAGACTTCCCGCATCCTCCACGCAATTTGCTTTCCCACTCATCTTTGTCATCTGCAAACTTTGTTACCCTACACTCGGTCCCCTCCTCCAGATCGAATATGTAGTGAGGTGGACTTGTCCAAAAGAGCAAGAGATGTGCAATTTGGCAATGGTAAAAGGCCATTTGCAGGAACAGTTTATAGGTCCCCTAACATTAGGTTTACATGGTAGGATAGGGCAATACAGGAAGAAATAAATGGATGAGAGAAAGGTACCACAATAATCATGCATCCTAGGATCTTAAAGAAATGGCTGCAGATATAGAATCCCTAGTGTGGAAAGAGGCCATTCAGCCCATCAAGTGTGCATAAAAGAATATCTTACCCAGGCCCAACTCCCCACCCTATCCTTGTAACCCTATGCATTTACTATGGCTAATCCACATAACCTACACATCTTTGGACTGATGGTCGACACTGGCTAGAACTTCCAAAATTCCTTAGATTTTGGGAAGGGTGCCAGTGGATTGGAAAATAGCTAACAAAACACATTTCACCAAAAAAGGAGACCAGTTAGCTGAACATCTGTCAATTGCTAGAATCCGTTGAGGATATAGCTGGATGTTTAGAAAAACTACTTGATCAGGCAGAGTCAACATGGGTTTGTGAAAATGAAATAGTGTTTCAACAATTGGAGTTTGAGAAAGTAACAAGTTGGATAAAGGATATCTCATTTGGGTAAAGTGCCATAAGATTACCATACAAGATTAGATGGTGTAGGGGGTAACATGATACTGGAGTCTGCACACTCATGTCTGCTGGGTTTCCTCCCACAGTCCAAAGATGTGCAGGTTAGATGGATTAGCTCTGGTAAGATTGGGGGCTATGGGGATAGGACAGTGGTCCAAAAGAGTTGAAATGATCTCCTGTTCCTGATACAATCCCTTCAACCCAGAAATCACTAAGCCTCCTTTGAACTCCCAAACATATCCTCTCAAAGCTGTATACAGTATTCCAGATGTGGTATCACCAAGGCTCCTATAATTCCATCCACCCAAGTATCCAAATCATTTAATAGATTACCATCTGCCGGGACTCTGCTTACCATTATTAAAATGTAGGAATTGCTGCTAGGAAATAATTGGTGGCACAAAAATCTTCAGACAATAAAAGGCAAATAAGCTTCAGTGTAGAAAACCACATGGCCAGTTTAGTGGGTCATTTAAACTAGAGTGGTTGGAGGCGCATACAAAATTCAAGCATTGCCATTGAATTGGAGGAGAGCAAGTGTCACAATAAAGGGAGAGGGCGATAAACCAGGAAACTACAAACTTCAACCTATGTTGTGGAAGTTACTAGAAATGGAGAAGATTAGAGCTGGGCCATTTTAGGAAGGAAAATAGGAAACACTTTGCACAAAAAGGCAGTAAGCCCACAATAGGCTGTAGACAGGGTCAACTGAAATTCAGGTCTTATTAGGCAAGGGCATTAGAGGAAATGCATTATAGGGATGGACATCAAATGCTGGCCTAGCCAGCGATGCCCAAGTCTTGTAACTGAATTTTACAAATTAGGCATAGGCATTTAGGATATGAATTAAGGGCAAGTAAATGGATTGGAGACACAGATCAGTGGCTGAATGGCCTGCTTTTCTCATCTTCAGCTTGGATGTAGATGGCAAGTGATCAAAATTCTTTGATGTATTTCAACACGAGGTATCTAGCATTTTCCCTACACAAAAATATGCAGTTATTCACACCCATGTCATCAACAGTTTAGTTGAAGGTTCACTCAAAATACTGGTTAAAGAGTCAAACCTACAAGAATGGGAATTCATTTTATTTGGTATAACAAAAACTAAACAATGAAACCTGAAAAACAGGATCTGAATTTCTGGCTCCATCTTTTAGATGCTGTTTGGTGCATTTCCAGCTGTTGCAAACTCATGTTAAAAAACTGAATGTGGAAGTAGCCAAGAGTGCCTTACATAGACACTACTACTGCCATAGCTACTTGCAAGATAAAATCCAGGGATGCATCCATAGCAGCCATTTGCAACCTGAACAGGATATTAATGCCTTTCACCTACATCTCTTCACTCAAGTAAACTGAGAAAAACAGTGAGGCACGACTTACACAAATTGTTAAGCCGCCTGAACTCTCAGCAAGTGAGCAGAGAAGCTTTCAGATTCACTTAGTTCAATTGATGCCATTTATCTTCATATCAAGATACAAAATAAACATATCATGCTTCCCCACATCAATGGGTTGTCTTGCTTGATAAAGGCTTCTTGCTATTCTCCAGCACTCCAAGATTCTCTCAGCACAAGTAATTCCCCCAGGCATTCCCTCAAGCCCTCTGCATCAGCAGCTTCTGCACATTCTACCTTAAGATCAAAAAGGTTTTCCAACATAGTAAAAAAGGTATTTTTCCACTGCCTGATTAACTAGACAAGTTAATGAATTGCTTGTCGCATCTTTGGGGAAATTGAAAAACTATCCCCATTCATCATATTAATTATCTTGCTTCCCTTTTGTTTGAAATATATTGACAAAGTAATATTTTTAATTGTATTTTCAGCCTTTGACTTTTTCCATAATACAACCCACATTTTAAAATTTGGTTTCTAAAGGTTAAGTTTGGTTTAAGGGGTAGGGAGTGTTATTAGTTGCCGGTTTTGGCAGTTAATTTTAACTAAGGGAAAGAAAGAGGTAGATGTGTTAGATGACAATGGCATGTATATTTACACATCGATACATAAATATTCAACCAGTTTCATCTCAAATTCCACACTTGGACTATAAAATTGCTCCAAGTCAAAGGGATATTCTTGATCCACGTTGAGCCTTTAGCATCTTACAATGATTGCACAAGAGTACCTTTTAGAGAGTTATATGTACAAGCAGATGATCCGAATACCTTCTACCCAAAAGCTTTGTAAAGTAGGCAAGTGAACTGTCCAGCTCACCATAAATGTAGTTTTAAATTAATCACTTCAGCACAGCTACTGAGACACTTCAGAGTCTCATCGCTCCAGTTCCCTCATCGCTGTCCCCTTGGGAAGAATGTTTTGATCATTCCCCATGGAGAGGGGGGTAACAAAAAGATTGTTAAAACTAGGAGGAGAGTTTCCCTGAAGAGCTAGGGTATCATCGCATAATGCCATAAACCTGCAAGACTCCAAACAGCCCTTTGGCACAGATTAATAGAAAGGACTTTCATTGCAAGAGGTGAAAGACTGAAAGATCATTGGAGGCAATTCACAAGGTTGATTCCTGAAATTAAGGCAATGCGTTATGAAGGAAGGTTGACCAGTTTGGGCCTATACTCATTGACATTTAGAAGAATGAGGATCGTGTCGAAACAAGATTGAGGGGACATGACAGTAGATGTTGAGGATGCTTCCCTCATGGGGCATGGGTTCAGAACAAAGGTCTCCATTTGAGATGAGGAATATTTTGGAAGGCTGTGAATCTTTGGAATTCTCTATCCCGATATCAGAGGATGCTGGGGTTATTTAAGATATTCAAGGCTCTAAGATTTACAAAGGGAGTCAAAGGGAGTAAGGGTGGAGTTTGAAGCCATGATCAGATGAACCATAATCTTATTGGCTAGCAGAGCAGCAAATTGCCTACCCTGCTCTTATACTCCTCATGCCTTCAAACTTGCACCAATCCAGTGTTAGTGGCATTCCGAGGAGCAGACAGATTGGACGGATTATTAGCAGTTAAAAAATGATCCTGATCACAAAAAAACTGGATTCAGACAAATCTGACCATCTCCAGGAAAAGGCTGAGGTGATTAACTAGATTTCAAGCAAAGATGAGTTCTTATACAGATGGAGGTAGAGCACTCCACTCCTATAGGAATAGGAAGCGTTTTCTTCAATGCTTCATAGTACTCTAGTTGTGGGATCCTATATTACTGGCTATATAAAGTTACATACAAGATTCAACAATATTGCTGAATAGACTAGAGTGAATGCATACTGTTCACAGCATTAAGTGCTTCAAGTTGTGTCCTGACTAATCCATGGACTCAAACTGCAGAATTCCCAGCATTTATGTGCAAGTATTAGAAGCTACGAGACAAAATAAGGTCTTGTATTTTTCTTAAGCACGATTAATTGCTACATCATTTAGGAGTGGCTTCTGAAATTAGGTGAAGAACTGGTCTAAGAGAAGCTAGATAAAATCTACCCTTTCCCAGATGATTAATCCCAAAAATCAAATTCTTCTAGGGTCGGCTACAACTACACAAGTCAATTTTGCATTTCCCAAGTCCGGCAGCAGACATGTTTAACTTGCTCCTTTCACATCCTCTTCCCCATTCTGAAATACATATGGATTGCGATATGTTGACAAGTGCATCAATTTTAAGATATCAGCCCAATTTGAAATATTGCTATAAATATGTTTGCAGTTATTACAATTAAGTTTGAAACCAAGATGTTTAAACAACACTTGCTACTAAATATTCAACTGCTCAGTTGACAGCTGATGTGAACAGGTTGTACATCCGTTATCAAATGGTAGCTGCCTTTAAAAAAGTTTCAAATGTAATATTTTAGTTTCAGCTAAAAATTACTCTGGCATAACCAGATTTCCATCTTACTGAATTATTTGATTTGTTACATTATACAGTGAAAAGTATTTTTTCTTGCATGCGATACAGACAAAGCATACCATGAATTATATATCATGCAGCATCAGTAAGGACAAACAGGCAGTTGAGTTAGAGTTCTGGATTATGCAAACTTTAAGGTCATTTTTAATCAAAATAGGAACATTTCCAATTTTCTTTCCCTGCTAAAGGGAGGTGAAATAACTGGAATCTAGTTCTGCCTCATTCGAAGCTCCAGCACCACTTTCATTGGAGATTCAATAGGCCATTTTGGCTCTCAGCTGATTCTTGCCACACTAACCCCCTATCCTGTAGCATTCATAAAATCTTAAAAATTGACCCGAGTGTTGAATATACTCAACAACTGGAGCATCCACAACTCAATCTCTACCCAACAGAAATGAAGGAATGGCTGACCCTGTATTCAGAGGCCGAGACCCTGTGTTCAATGCCCAGCATCCACCTTATCAAGCCCCTTAAGATCTGTTTCAATTAGACCACCTCAACTCCAGGGAATAACCTAGTCTACTCATTCTTGTTCATAGAACAGTCCTCTCATTCTAGGGAACAAACGCAGTGAATTTTCATTGCACTCACTAGGGCAAGTATGTCCTTTCTTAGGCAAGGAGACCAAAACTGCACAGCACTTCCCAAATGTGGCCACAACAATGCCCCTATATGATGGTTAAGAGATGTTTTTATTCTTATTCTCTGATCCCATTGAACTAACGTGTCATTTGCTTTATAATTAGTTGCTATACCTGCGATTCATGAGAAAGGGCACCCAGATCCCTTTTAACGCAAATATTTCCCAGTTCCACTGTTTTAGAAAATTATTCTGCGTAATATTTCCTCCTGAAGTGAAAATGTTCACACTTTCTGCTGCATTCCATTTGCCAAGTTCTTGCCCACACATCTTTTGCAACCTCACCATATACTTTCTCGCTTAGCTTGGTCTCATCAGCAAACTTGGGTATGCACTCAGCACTCCCAAATCATTAAGTGGATTGCCTCGGACCAATGTGGACCCTTGTGGTGTGGTTAATTAGACAGCCTGCAATGTCCCATTTACTCCTGATTAATGGAGAGAAAATCCTCAATCCACACTATTAAAAGTCCCACAAGCTCCAAATTTAGTCTAGTGGTATCTGGCACCTTATTGAATACTTTGAAAACCCACTGATTTCCCTTTATCCATCTTACAAGCTCCATACTCAAAACCCAAGATTTGTTCCCCTTTCATAAATCCATGTTGACAATTGAACTGCCCTGTACCACATCTACTTATAGCATTTTGCCCACTGATTTAGGTTCACTAGTCTATGGTTTCCCCATTTTCTTCTTCCCTTTGAGAGCGAGGATATGTTGGTTACTTTCCAATCTTTGGAAAGAGTTGCAGGAATTCTGGAAGATTAAAACCAAAGTAGTGTGTTCATCACTTCTATAGATACCTCCTAAAATCCTAGGGAGCAGGTAATCAGGTCCAGGGATTTATTACTACTTTGCCCAATTAATTGCTCTAGTATTATATACTGATTTCTTTAAGGTCTCATTTGCACTAGATCCTTTGGTTTCAATATTTCCTGGAATGTGAAAAACTTTGTTCAATATGCCTCCCATTTATTCCCCATTACTTCACCTAATGAGTCCACACTACTTCGCTAATCGCTTTGTTTGCATTGCAAATGTTTGTTTTCATGACTGTTGCTGCTCCTTTCTCTTTCATTACCAATTTTTTGATCCTCCTTGCTCCAGAACTCAAGCTCCCAATTCACTTTTACTGTTTTTGCTTGGTAACATGCCAAGGCTCTTCTTTTAATCTATATGAATTTAGTGCAATGTTAAAGACATTTGAGCCTTAATGTATCTTTGTTACAAATTATGCATCTTGATTTAAGTGTTCCAACAGCTATTTTTAAAAGCATTGCAATTGATCTATTACTCAACTATCACGTCTGTGTAGTTTCCCCAACTTTTGACCCTGGTTTCAAAGTTCTATTATGGTCACTCTTCACCTAGAGGTCCTTTGTTGCTTGTAACAATGAAACAGAATATCTTGCTACCACAAGGTCTTGCTACTATTCAAACCACACATGCTGGTGTATTAAACCAGAGTCATCATTAGGAACAAATCTACTTAAATTGTGCTCTAATATTAATACAATGCATTTATCAGCATCTGAATTTCCTAAAAAAATCCAAGTCAAAAGTAGTAAACATTACTAAAGTGCCTTCATGTGCAAGCCAGAAAAAGGTAGCGAACATTAGACAGAATTGATCCAATTTAATATGCTTTTAAAATTATCCTTCACTACTGCAGCATTTAAGAATCCACACCAACTTTGGATAAAGCACAAATTACCACTCATCCAATTAGAAACTAGGACAGTTAAAAAAACAATGGAGTGGAGGGGATTGCATATTTTATCAGGATTTTTATTCCTGCTCTTAGTTTTAAGCCAAGAGCTATTTGATTACATTAAAATTAGACATACAACTAAAAGACTGCAGATCAAGAAGCTTCTCATCTAACCCAGCTTGTGGGTTAATGTGTTGGTGATGACCTTTAAAATGATATCAAGTTGAGGGACAATGCACTATTGTCTGAATGATTCACTGACTGCTGTACTGGAACACTTTAGCTTTTACCTTGCTAAAATGCTGTTCTCTGCTTGACATCTACTCAATATGTATGTGCCATTAACACATGGCAGTTTTTAATCAAGTGTCATTTCAAAATTCTCCTTGCTCAAATAAACTATCTTAACTATTAGCTCAAATAGTTTCCATAATTCTCTTATTGCATGCTTCCAAATCTACTGCCAGAAAGCTGGTTCTGCTTTACCAGTTTCAAATATGCCTTGCACTCCCCAAAGTACATTCCACTATTCCATTTTATAGCATGCTTGACCTCAAGTTCTATAATCACTTCATTAATACTGATTTTACAAATAGTACAAGGGAAAGGTAGTGTTAAGTGCCAGGAGGATTATATGTTTCCAAGATCACCAAGAGACTTCCATGATCCATCTTCAATAAAGGACAGTGAATGAGCATCAGATTAGGAGTGTCGTGAACCAACTTAAATATTTGAACTTGAGTGCCACACCACTTATGGGATCGTCATTTGTTGATAATGCAATAAAGCCTACTTGTTTACTTTTGCTCAGCAGTCAGTTATATCTATGCCTGGAATACAAGGGCCCTCACATTCCACAGTAACAGCACAAAGTGGCCAAAAGGCTGTAGGTCTGTGTAAAAAAAAGGGTCAGGAAATGTCAACCCTTTAGGCCACTGCTACAAGTAATCCAGGAGGGATAAAAGTGTTTTACTTTTCATTTCCTTTGAACATTTTATACTTCTAAAAGTATTGGCGATGGGCAAGGTGTTCTGGAATTATACAATAAAGTCTGGTGCCATGATGGGGGACCAATGGAGGAACACAAGATGACACCTCCAGGAATACATTTAGAGTTGGCAATCCTAGTGAAAGATCCTAGTGAAAGCATTGATCTGACTCTCCATTTACAGCCAGAGACAGTCAACTGTAAACTTCTCATGGAATGAAAGCAGCTGAAGCCCAGCATTGGACTTTGGGTCTTTTAACACAACCCTTTTAACAGTTTGCCATATTACACAGTTTTGATTAAACTCTGGTAAGCTCCACCTGCAAGAATGCTCTTTAAGGTCATCAGGGCATAGGATTTTAAACTATTTTCTGGTACAATTTTCATTGTCATAATTCACACCATTTTAGAATTCCAATTATGCCCAGAAAGCCAATTAAGCTCCATACTTCTGACTCAATCTTTCATGCTACATAGCATTTTATGCCCAGTCTGAAGGCAGTTGTCAAGTCAAAGAAATGACCCAAACAGGGTATGTTCCAGTTGGAGCAAGATATATAAAGGCGCAGCAAGAACAACAGGCAAGTCTTAGTATGCACACAACCAAGTCTCCAGATCTTCAGGAACTCGGTGTAAAGGGGGGACAGGGAGGGAGGAACCTCCCACATGGGCTTGGCCAATTTAGTCATTAATAGGCCCAGGCAACAGGTGGTCAAGGGGGTCATCATTCCCAACCATCTGCTCCTGTTCCATGGCTACAGTTGCTGCTGGGTGTCTCTGGAAAGGAAGTGTTCGCTGGCACGATCAAGGCCTTCCATGCCTGGTGGGCACGGTGGGGACTGGGCCGCTTTAATCGACCTTTAATCATGTTACGTTTCGATGTTTTAAGTGCCCTTTGACATTTACTTTGATGTAGAATCCCTTTAAGGGGCTGTCTTTTAATTTATCGCTCACTTTGTTGATCTAGTTTATTTGGCTAACCCAAAAGAAACACAACCAACAATCCGTCAGCTATCTTGAGACCTTGGCACAAACCCAAGCAGTGGCCAAGGACAATTGCTTCCACTTTCTCTGGAAGTGAGGCGAATACAGCTTAAAACTTCTGCAGCCAATTGGCAACCCGTGGAATGCAGCCATTCAGGGTCATTTCTGCCCCTCCAGGCTGATGCTAACCAAATGCAGCAATTGGTTGCACTCAGCATCCTTTCCACCAGACAAAAGCTGCTCAATGTCCTGCTGCAGGCAGGAGTACAGGGATCATTGATGACAGCTTCCAATCTCTGCTGTGAACACTTTACTCACTGGTTTCATTGTCTGATCCCCAGCTGCTACCTCCAGCTCACTAACTGCATCCAGTGGAATGTGTTAAGTGTTTGGAGTGGTACAGGGTGCCACATTGTTCTGGAACATTGCAATACTGAGGGCACTTGTCCAGGTCTACCATGACTGAAAGCAGAACATTAGCATGCAAGAGACCAAACGGAAATTGTCACTGCAACGTTCACGTGCCAATGCAGGAATAAGAAAATTGAAGGATAAAACCTGTTGCTTCACTTCCTCCCAAAAATGAGAACTGTCCAGGGTGGCTTCCTGAAGTATGCCAAGAGCGTCCAGTTTGGTGTGCCTCCCCTACATAACATCTCTGCACACAGAAAAATAGTAAACTGAAGGAATACACTGCTGTGGACAAGCTGCAGCACAGCTGGGGTCAGGCAGTTGCACTGTGTTACATTATTGAGACACCAAGGCTTTTAATCATATTGAAGACTGCTCGCCTGCCACCAGTTAGCATGCAACCTTGGACTAGCTAGGTGGTGCTACTGAGTAGGATTACATGAACATACTCAATGTCTGCCATCTTGATTTTTTTTATGTTTGCTGCCTATTACAGCATCTCTTGAGGGGTTTTGAGCAGGTTGGGCAAATACTCATTGGTGTTTAGAAAAACAAGGCGACTGATTCTCAGGGAGCTTAACAGTAGATGCTGAGGTTGTTTCCCCCTTGAGTCTGGAACCAGAGGGCAAAATCTCAAAGCAAGGGGTCACCCATTTAAGACAGAATGAGGAACTCCTTCTCTGAAGGTAGTGAATCTGGAATTCAAGAGGGTTGTAGAGTCTGGGTCATGTTCAAAGCCAAGGTGGACATGTTTAATCAATAAGGTAATCAAGGATTATTGGATAAAGCAGGAAAGTGGAGTTGAAGATGATCATATTAGATAGTATCAGATGAGTTGTGATATCGAATGGCAGAGCAGACTTGATGGGCTGAATGGGCTACTTCTGTTCTTAGACAGAGTCTAGCAGTTGGTTACTTGCCCCTAGATGTTCAGTATCATGACCAACAGGGTAGTGATTGGAAAACTTCCTTGTAATCACCTTGTGGTAGAATTGGCACTTTGCAAAATATCAGCAGGCAGCATAACACTGCATTGCTGTGCAACTTTCCCAAATATTTGTCATACTATCACAATTCTACCCTCAAGAGGAGATGTGCATTTTCAGACTTCACCCAACAATTTAGGGACAGTCTTTTGTAGCCATCTAATTTTTCTCATCCTCATTCATGATGTACTCACTAAGTAGACAGAAGCAAAAATGTCCTGTGGATGCTTCTGTGAAAACACCAAGGCAAGTCTAAACTTTTTGTAGGAATCCAACCATCCAGTTTCTTTCATTCCCCATTAGAGTTCAAGAATTTTGTTTGGCATGGAAAATTAGCCAGAGAGAAAATAGAAAAACTTCAAATTAGTCCCAAGATTCGAGATTCAAATCCAAAGATCATCAATGCAAGATCACCAAGCTCTGAACCGTCTGAAGTCTAGCGTTCTGTACAGTTCTAGCATTAGTCTTTTACATTTGCCACTTCAGCTAGAGGCAAGTATCCCATATGCCTTCTTAATCACATTACCTCCTGATCCTGTGACCTTTAAGGATCTGTGAACACTGACGAAGGCTGCCGCCCCCCCCTCTACTTTTTTCAGAATCCTACCATTTACTGTACTCCCTTGCCTTGACCTTCCCTAAATGCATTATCTTACTTCTCTAGATCAGATTCCATTGACACTGTCCACCAACCATGCAACTAATCTTGGAACAAGTGGTGACCCCGGAACTATTTACAGGAATTACTGTACACAGCGAGAGAGATACTGATTACTCCAACTCCAGACCACCTGGGAGAACCTGCACTAAGCCCCAGGATTCCTGTGCTCTGGCCCAATTGGCCAAATGGGTCACATGACCCTCCAAAATCTCTCCCCTTAAAGGGGCTTGCTACTACAGTGACCTGTTTTGTATCATCTGCATTTTTTCTATTACGCTCTCTACATTTAGGCTAAATCATTGACACGTGATCTAGTCCTTAAGTCACAAAAGTATCTGTTGAATGTTACCATTTCCTGTCAGCACCCATTTTACATACAGCTTGTCCTTGGATCCAATGGACTTGCAATACTGGCTAGTCTGCCATGTGGGATCTTGCCAAAACCCCTGTAGACAAATAAATTCAACCAAGTTAGGCACAACCTTCCCATAACAAATCCATGTTGACTCTCAGATTAATCTGTGCCTATCCAAGGGACAATTTATACCATCCCTTGAACCATTTATAATATTTCCCCACCACTGAGGTTAGGCTGACAAGCCTGTAATTGTTCAATCTTATAGCTTGCTCCCTTTTCAAACAATGGTAAATTGAGAGCAGTCCTCCAGCACCACACCTGCAGCTAAAGAGGATTTAAAAAATGAATCAGTCTCGGATTTTCCCTCCCTCGGTTAGCAGCCTGGGATGCATTTCATTTGGGCCTGGAAACTTATCCACTGTTTCACTCCTTAATACTTGTGGTTAGAACCACCCAATCTCTATCCTTTGGTTTCCTTGGTTATCCTCTTGCTCTTTATTTCGAAAACCTTTTGGGTTTTCATGGATTTTACTTGCCAAAGTTCTTCATGCCCTCTACTTTCCAATGGCACTGCTACCCCTTCTGTACTCCTCTAGGTTTTACAGTATTGAGCACCGAATACTCTTGACAGAACTTACTCTTACTTTACACCCTTCCCTGCACATTGTATCGGAAATGGGTGTCTGAATTTGGGAGTCCCATTCTTTCTGGGGTATTTGTTTGAACCCGCCCAAAACCACCTTGAATATTTCAGAGTCCTGCAACAGTTGAGAAACTTGGTTGTCACATATACACTTGCTATCACTCAGTTGGTTCCATGCCCCACATCTCCAAACATTCACCCATGAGGAACTTGCTCTTTAGCAATAGCCCAATATTGCTAGGCCAAAAATAAACACTTGCGACTTTGCTTTGTGGTCAACCTTTCTTACTCATCAGCTCAGGTCGCATTCCATTACATCTTGGTGCAAAATTCAGAGATCTCTAGGTTTACATTACAGAGTTAGGTTACTATAGCAATATGTAGCTGGCATATTAAACCTTTCAATTAAAATCCCACACAGCTGGTCACTACTATTTCGATATACTTGTTCCAACAAGGAACTTGATATTCTTCAAATATACAAAATTACTGCCACATAAAAAGGCACCTTCACTGAAACACTAAAGCATTGCTGCCATTTCCCCATAGCAACTGCCCTTATTGCCTGTCCCAGGTTGCTTGGAATAGGACAAGGGGGTAAAAATAATCAGAGCTGGATCAATTTCAGACTGACAACAGACAGGTAAATTGGAAAATATAATAAAATGCTGGATAAACTCAATAGGTCTGGCAGCATCTGTGGCGAGAGAAACAGAATTTACAAGGAAGGGTCATATGGATGCAAAACATTAACTATTTCCCTCCACAGATGTTGCCAGACCAGAATTTATCCAGCATTTTGTTATTTCACATGTCCTATGTTAGGGGTTGTGGGTTTTAAAGGAAAATGTGGTTTGCACACGTAGATTCAAAATAACACAAACAGATTTTATTCTAAGAGTTCTTGCCTTTGGTGTACAAAGTAAAACAGCAGCCTGTGCAAATACCCTCATGACATCACCAAATCATGTGATCAGTTCTTAAAGTAACCATGCAATCTTTTTAAATGTATAGATTTCCAGCATCTATAGTATTTGGTTCCAATTGCAAAAGATTGGTAGGCAAACTGTAATGAAACAATAGACTGCCTTTCAAGAGAAGATAGTTTGGGTAGTTACAGTTGAGGCAGATTTTCACATGGGAAGGTCGGTCAAAGCCTAAAATTCTGGGATGAGGAGATTAAAAAGATGCACATGATAGGTGTTAGATTGATAATGCATGAGAGAATGGGGCGGCACGGTAGCACAGTGGTTAGCACTGCTGCTTCACAGCTCCAGGGTCCCCCGGGTTCGATTCCCGGCTCGGGTCACTGTCTGTGTGGAGTTTGCACATTCTCCTCGTGTCTGCGTGGGTTTCCTCCGGGTGCTCCGGTTTCCTCCCACAGTCCAAAGATGTGCGGGTTAGGTTGATTGGCGAGGTTAAAAAAATTGCCCCTTAGAGTCCAGGGATGCGTAGGTTAGAGGGATTAGCGGGTAAAATATGTGGGGGTAGGGCCTGGGTGGGATTGTGGTCGGTGCAGACTCGATGGGCCGAATGACCTCCTTCTGCACTGTAGGGTTTCTATGATTTCTAATCAGGTAGAATGTAGAGAAGCGAGGCAAGTGAACAAATAAGCAGAGTATAGATAGACTTACAGCTAACAAAAGGGAATTCAAAAGTCTTCTATAGGTAAATAATTCTTAAAAGATGGTTGAATAGAGCAGGGCTAATGAGGGATCAAAAAGGAGATTTAAACATAGGGGCAAAGGGTAAAGCAGAGATACTAAATAAGTACATTTGTCTTTGAAAGGGAAAGTTTTGCTGGACGGATTGTGAAAGAGGGCAAGCTGAGATGTAATAAATAGGACGGTACACATTTAAGGGCAAATCAGTTTTGAAGATAGATGAGGACAATGCATTTGATGTGGAATACATGGATGTTTAAAAGGCATTTGATCAAGTACCACATAACCGCAAATAGAATAAAAGGGGGCTGTGGCAGCATGGATACAAAGCTGGCTAAGAGACAGGAAAAACAACAGTGAACAGTTGTTTTTCAAATCAGAGTATGGAGGTATATAGTGGGGTTCCCCGTATTAGGAGCAATGCTTTTCTTGATCTATTAAAAGCCTAGACTTGGATGGCCAGGACTCTATTTGGAAATTTTCAGATGACAAAATGTGCAATTATGAGGTAATGGAGATGGACAGATAAACTTCAAGAGGACATAGGCTGGTGGAATGTGTATACATACAGCAGATGAAATTAAACAAGTCTGAAGGAATACATTTTGGTAAAGAAAAACAAGGAATAAAAAAAGGTGGCAAGTACCTGGAATGCAGTACTGGAGGTGGTAGCAGCAGATACAGTAGCAACTTGACAGATACATGAATAAGCAGAGAATAAAGGGATATGGACCACAGAGACAGAAGGTCTTTAGTTTAGAACACCGTCATCGCAGGCTTGGTGGACCAAAGGGCCAGTTCCTGTGCTGTACTGTTCTTTAGGAGCTGGAGCAGAGTATAGGCAGTGAAGGCGAGAGAGCAACAGATTGCACACAAGGCACACAATCCTTTATGGGCCTTTATGGAGGGATAAAGTACAAAAGGCAAGGTATGGTGAACCTTAAAATATTGTTACTGCCTCAGTTAGAGTGTGGTGTCCAATTCTGGGCACCACACTAATATCTTCACACCCTACCTTCCAAAAAAGGGTGCAGAAAAAATTTACAAGAATGAAGTCCTTCATCCCTGGTTACATAGATTATAGAGAAACTGGGGCTTGGTAAAGATGTATAAAATTATGAGAGTAGATAGGGAAAAAACTGTTCCTATTGACAAGAGTTCAGGACCAAGGCAACACCAATTTAAGGTGATTGGCAAAAGAACCAAGGCAGCAGAATAGAGCAGGGCTATGGGAGAGAGAGCAGGATAATGGGATTGATAAGATTGTGACCAAGCTGTTATGGAGTAAATGGGCCGAATGGTCTGTGTCATTATGACTATGAAACAGCAAATGCTTAGATTCTGAAATGCACTGCCTCAGCACCTGGAAGGCAATTGCTTTCAAGATAATTGGATGATTACCCAAAGGGTAAAGTTTTATAGGGCTACAGGGAGAAGGGAGGGAATGAGATGAGTTGAGCTGTGTTTGCAGAGTCATACAGCCTTCTGTGTTGTAAACATTCTAGGATTCCATTCAGGGTTAATTATACCGCATTGCATGGGCACTTAGGAAACAATTCTAATTGCCCAGGTTCGGCATGGTTACACAGGAGGCTATTCAACCCACTGTCTGCACCAGCTGTCCAAATGAGCAATTCACCTAGTGCTATTCCATTGCCTTCTCCCTGTAACCCTGCACATTCATTTTCCAATCATCCAATTCACTTGAATGTCTCAGTTGAACCTACCTCCACCACACACTGGCAGCATGTTTCTGATCCTAACCACTTACTGCATGAAGTGTTTCTCACGTCTCTGTTGCTTCTATTACCTTAAATCCATGCCCCCTCATTCGGAATCCTTCACTAGCTGAAGTTTCTCCTAATGTACTCTTATCCACACCCCTCAATTTTGATCTCCCCTCACCCTTTAAGGAAAACAGTCCCAACTTCTCCAATCATTTGTAAACTAAAGTTCCTCATTCCTGCAACCAGTCTCAATCTTTTCTGCAATCTTCCTATTGTCAGCCCATCTTTAAGTATGGTACCAAGAACTGGATGCAATACTCAAGCCAAACCAGCATTTTATACAAGTTTAACAATTTGCTTGGTCTTGTGCTCTATGGCCCTATTAAATCAAATGTATGTTTTAACAACCCTCAACGTGTCCTGCCACTGTTAATGACATATGCACATATACACCCAGGTCCCTAGGTTACTGCACCCCTTTTAGTTGTTTTGTTTAGAGTCCTTAGTACATTATTTTGGCTGGAATTGTCTTGTACATGCATCTAAAAATTCCAAATACACCTGCATGGGCTCAAAACAACAAGCTGGCAGCACGACATATCTAGTGTCTAGTCCCAATGTCCTTCACAGATACAAAGATAACTGAATGATTAGAATAGTGACCAAAATCTTAGACAATATTAGATTTTGAGGAAAGAATGGAAGGTGATTAGGGCATGGCAGTCAAAGGAACATGGCTGCCAATGGCAGAACAATTAAAATCAGGATGCATAAAAGGAACAGATAGAGTTGTTGGGCTGAAAGAGAGTAGACATAGGAAAGGGATTTAAAGAGTCAGTGCATTACTTAGTTAGACATCATATAGGAAGCACAAAGACGCAGGTGAGCAGGACTTCATAGTTAGTCACAAGTAGGCTTACCTTAGCATCGCAATAAAGTTAGTGAAAATCCCCTAGTCGCCACACTCCAGCATCTGTTCAGGTACACCGAGGGAGAATTTAGCATGGCCAATGCATCTAACCAGTGCATCTTTCGGACTATGGGAGGAAACCCACGCAGACATGCGGAGAACGTGCAGACTCCACAGAGTGACCCAAGCCAGGGATCGAACCCAGGTCCCTGGCGCTGAGGCAGCCGTGCTAACCACTGTGCCATCGTGTCGTTAGAGCACAGGCAGAGTTTTGGTGTTCAGGTTTATGGAGATCAAAACATGGGAGACCAACCAAACAGCAAAGGAATGATGAGGATTCAGCAGAAGACAAATGAAATAGGGTCAAAATTAGGGGTGGAAAATGCAGCCCTGGTGTAGATTTATTTGGAAGTTCATCTCATGGTCAAATACAACAACACTTAATAGACTGGTTCAATCTTGGACAATACACAGGGGAAGGGATGGAGTTGGTGGCTACAGTACTTCAGCAAGCTTACCAGTTCTGAAGAGTTCAGAAGAGCCGACAGAGCATAATTAGTGTAAAGTGTAAAAATCAACCTTTCAGTGACAGCCTGCTGTAGACCATTTTCAACTTTTATCATCTGTCCTTTGCTTCTGCAATCCTTTGAAGATTTAAAATGAACATCTTTTGACATTATATAGAACTGCATAAACCTACTCTGCAAAAGATTCTAACACCATCAACCTCCCGCAAGAAAGTTGTACATTATTGATTAAGTGATGCATGCCTCGCAGCCTCACCTGGACACCATGCGCCTCAAATTCTTGGAAGCACTCTGAAGTTCTGTTGAGACAGTGAAAGCACCCCGTTCCACGTTTATACATATTGTACTAGGTAAAAAAAACAAACTTGACCCTTTGCGGATAGATAAAATATCTATGAAATCGACACATTAAATGTATGCAGATTTCAACAAGCCAACCCACTTAAACATTCACAAATCATTCTGCTTATGACAAATCCATCTACTTAAGTGACCTTGTCTTGTTTCACAACTGAAGTTAGCTCTTAATCATTTAAGAAAGGCTTCCATGTTCGGACAAACTTTGAAAATCCAATTCAAGTTTATAAAAATGATCTCAGTTCTCTTCATGGCAATCTTGGTTTTTCAGTGAACAAGTACTGACAGCACAAAATTGCAGTCAAGCAAATCAGATAATGTGCACTAGTGCAAATATCCAGTGTCGTCAATCTAGAAAATATTTATAGAAATTTGTCATGTCAAACCAAAATTCAATTACATAAAATGGAGCGATGGCTCAAAAGAGTGATATGCAAGCTCTTAAACCAAATACACCCCAGAAGAGACAGATAACCCCAAAATTCAATTGAGACATTAGTTTTATAGCCCAGCAAAAAGACCAATAAACCAGTTGAATCAGTATTAAATAGGGATCGGATTTTATTGGCACAGAATGTAAACTTACTTTTAAAAAGTTTAGAAATGCTAATCAAGACAGCAAGGACAAGTCAAACTATTTGCAGGGGTGGGAGGGCTGGTGGTGGCAGGGTGAAAAGCAATTTGGAAACCAAATACAGTGGCAAAGGAAGAAAAATGGAAATTTGGCTTAGGGAAATTACTCAAGCTAAAACAGGTACTGGTATTCATCTCATTTCTGCCACAGCCTAATCCTAAATCAAGCTGTAGGAACTCAGTATACATGACAGGAACATTACTGTCCACTTTTAATGATATATACTCTTATGAGGGAATCACCATGGCAACTCAAAACAAACAGCAATTCCTAAATTTCTAAATACAAGAAAGCACCCTGAAGCCTAGATTTTATTGCAATGACTGCCAGCAAACTCAAAGCATATTAACATTTGCAAAGGTTTCAACCATGCACTTTATGAACACATTACCAAACTGTCTGTTGATCAAAGAGAGCTCAGAGTAAGATGGGCTCATAATTTGTCTTCGACTTGCCTGAAAGGGCTCGATTTAGGTGCATTGCACTAATCTCTATAAACGCAAACTTTATGGCAGAGAGTAGCACCATTTTGTGCAAAGATAATGAAAGGGGATTCAAGTTAGCTGGTTAGCTACAGGTTAGCCCATCAGTACGGATTTGAAATCAAGGCCTGTAATCAATCAAACCACTTTGGAAAACCAAATATAGTTCCTGATCAAATTAAACAAGTGTTGATATACAATTCCTGTACCTTGCTCTCTCTTTGGAAGTCATTACCAACTGAATTAGGTTTTACATTAAAATATTCAACTTTTAAGCCAAAGAGTGTACGTCCTTTTCAAAATTCTTGTGAACATCTGTAATAGATTTAAAACAGCTTAAATTTTAAATGTGCAGAGAGCAAACCTATACAAAGCTGAGTAAGCTGCTTTTCAAACAAACGCTGGACTTCGGGATGCAAACAATCAATGCAGCCCTCAAAAGGGTTAATGAAGTGTCAATAAAACATTTTGGTATAGCTCAGAAACCAAGTTTACTTGCAGCCCTTTCCATCAACAGGAGTCTGCATTAGCTGTAGATTATGAATTTGGATAATAACACCATCTGCTGTAGGTGCATGTGCTGTACAGTGAGATGCTGCCATCAATTTCAGAACCAATTCATATCCATCAGCAAACCATCTTGCATATCAAGCACTCTCCATTTTGGAGGGTCCACAGTACCCTCTTCACAATCAGCCTTTTAAAATAGGTATATGCAGCAGCACTGATACTTGACAAAAAAACTGTTTCAATAATATAAAAAGGATCTCTTTCTAGTTAAACAGCTATTCTGCAGTGCGTGAGCATGCATTTTCCAAAATAAAGCAAATACATAACTATGAAGCATTCCTTCAATCACTTCTGTACAGCAGGATTTAAAACAGGAATCCATGACCAGATGCAGAATACTCCATGCCCACATAAAGTGAATTTATAAACAATCTTAATGCATGCAATGGCAACTTATTTAAGCTCCAAATTATTCCTCCCCAACAGAAGTTGACATTCTCAGACTTGAGAAATGCAAACAATTTAAGCCCGCGAGTCCTTACTGAAGCAAGTCCAGCTGGCTCAAACTTATTTAAATTGCTATTAATAGTTTGGATTGACTACTTTTAAACATGTATCAACACACAACCAAAATAATCCAGTTTAAAAAGCTGGAAAGGTGCTCCAGTGCATTTTCTGATACCAATGATTGGTTCACCAAATTTACACCTTTCATGGAGGTATATGTTAGGAAAATGTGTGCCGGGGTGTGTGTGTGTGGGGGGGGGGGGGGGGGGGGGGGGTTGGGGGGTTGGAAATGAGGAATTAAATGGCCATTTAAAATACTGACTTTCTGGGGAAGTTAGATTCTTGGCTGTAATTCATGCAGCCCATTTCACTTGTGGCACCCTCAGCATCTCTCTGGTTGTTAGTTAAGACCATAAAATGAAATGAACATACCTGCCTATTTCAGGTCAAAGGCAGCAGACAAAAGTAGATTTAAATTATCACTAAATTGAGGAATGGTAGGGGTAGATATTCCTCCTCCTAAAAAAATACTTGTAGTTAAGACTTGCAGCTATAAATCAGTGCAAAAGCCTCTTCAACCTACACCACCAAACATAGTGACTAGCTTTTACTGTCACAACCAAGTCCAACAAGCAGAAAACAGGCAGAAAGAAATTTTCAGCTATTACTCACAATGAGTGGTTGAACCCAGCAAGCAAAGGGTGAAGCTTTTAGGCAATAAACAGCAGGTGATCTTGCTCTTCTGGAAGTCCTAATGCTACTAAAAGCCACTCTGTGTACTGTAATTGGGCTTCAGTAGTTAATGTAGTATTGACTGCATTATATGGCCCTGTGTATCCTCTTTTACTAATGCCATTTGTATCGCCTTTGTACATTTACCATATTGCTTAGCCAATATCTGCTAAAAGCAATCCAAATCATGAATCATACACAAAAAACTTTTAGCAAGACAAGACATCCAAAGCAGGAAATTTACAGTTGACTTGGTACGTAGCCCACCTAAACTTGTCTTTTTTTTCTACTTAAGGTTTGCATCAAGAACTGCGACTATATCAAAACACAAAGCCGCTCGTCACCATTCATTTGCGCCGGTTTAACCCTGCCCACACTTTTGCATATGGTGACTTTTCCACAGTAACATCCGAGTGGAATTAACCTCGGTGTGTAATGAACAGCCAACACGTTTCAACGCGGGGCTCCCATGTCCTCCGTTATCCTTGAAGCTCATGTCAGCTGAAGCTCAAGTCAGGGGCATTTTATACGAGGACAAATATTTCAGACGTTCTAAAGTTCTTCAGGGGGGAAAAAAGTGTTTTTCTTTTAAAAAAGAGTCGGCTCACTTGACTGACTACCAGCGGCAAGTATAAAGCAGGAGACTTCCTAACATTGAAACCCAACCATTTGAATGGGGGGAGCTGATGATTCATTGAAGTATTTTATGTAGGGAGTGTGTTTTACACTAAAATACACGTGTTTCAGTATTTAGGCTCAATGTAACATGCAGCGGAGAAGGGAACAAAAAAAGTATCAAGCATTTGAAACAAATAGAAGCGAATGGGAAAGTAATTGTGTTAATTGTATCAATTTCATCTCCGTAGCAACGGGGCAAGCGCCAGCAGCCAATGGGGGGGGGGGGGGGGTGAAAGATACATAGACAACTGGCTACACTCACTCCTTTATATATCAGCCACGGTAGGAAATTAAACAGCTCCAAGCGTCTCGATATTGAATAATCCCATCGTTACACAGCCCGGCACTACTGTAACTTTGGAATTGCATCATTTAATAAACCCACACCACATACTTTCAAAGAAGGAAGGGGGGGGGGGGTAGGTAGCAAATAGGAGGTTGGGGTGCAACATTAAACCACCAACACAAAGTGATTTCCAAAAAAAGGGGAGGGGAGGTGGGAGAAAACAAGCCAACACGTACAAAAGAAATGGTGCGATTTCTGCCGGCCGGGTAAATAATTTAACAAAAGCTCCAGATTAGAGTTCGCGAGTCCGGTAAAGGGGAGAGAGAGGGAGGGAGAGAGAGAGACAGACACACAAATGGGAACAGAAAAGACGCAATGCTTATACACGGCCGACATAAATACGGCAGGAACATGTGAAAAGCATGTAGAATACTAAAGCATGGTGTAAACACAGCCGAAAAGTGAGCACACACAAAACAGCTTCTATCATTCAGTCGCCGATGTTATTTTGCCAGTTCACATATCAGGAGAGACAGAGTCCTTGCGGGGGGAGGTGGAGGGGGTGGGTATTTTTTGGGGGGGCGGGGGGGGGGGGGGGGGGGAAATAAAGCAACGCGTCTCACCTTCCTCCTTGTCAAGCACCATCGTCCTCTGGCTACAGCGGAGTCCGGGGCACGGCGCTCCCTCCTCGGCTTCCCCAGCCAACGAGAGTCGCTGGCTCAAACTGCTGCCTGACTATCTCTCTCTCTCTTGCCTTTTGAAGATAGACAGAGCGACAACCGACCTTTTTTTTCTTCTCTCTCTCGATTAAATGAAAATGACAACAAGCCCCACACACACACACACCTTCAAGGCTTTGCACCCAAAAAAAATCGCACTAAACCGATCTCAAAAGCCGGCAAACAGCGACTCGCAGCTTTTTCCTCCAATTTATGTGCTTCTGTACCCTTTAGGGTCCCTGGCTGGCGAATAAATGCACACATTTCCCAGTATTCCTCAGGTTCCCTGGTTAATTAAATCAATTCATTATGCTCATATCTGATTAGCGGCCCCCGAATCAATTATTCAATACACAAACATAATTGCCTGTGCCAGAGGTGTCTAAGTTTTAGCTTATTTAACTCCAAGGACACTAATTACCCCTAGGGCAAGGGAACTTTTCTCATTAATTCTGACAAATACAAAAGCCCATTTAAGGAGTGTGCGTGGTTCACTCACAAAGGCAACATTCTGTAACACACGTGCATTTAGCAATGGAGATCGAGAGAGAGCAAGAGCGAGAAAGGGTTTTGTTACTAATTTATAAATGGTAACCTTATTTCTTCTAAAAAAAAGCTACAATGACGCCAAACCACCCCCGATTTTTTAATTAAACCTTGAAGGAAAGTGTCCCCCAACCCCACTCGGGACTTTGGGGGGGGGGGGGGGGTAGAAAGAGGCGAGAATCACTAAACTGTGGATTCATATCGATCTTTTAATAAAATGACAGAACAGTGGTTAGATCCAAAATGACCCCCCTCCTCCTCCTCCTCCCTTTTTCTTACACTCAATGCAACTTTAATCCTAACTATTAGGAATTAGGCATGCAGAGCTGTCCAGGCAGTTCTAAATTACAATCAAACGGTTACCAATTACACAAATTATTGACGGCAGATTCTCTTTTCAACTGCAAATTAAGGCTATTAAGAAAGCCTTTTTTAATGCAAAAGTGACTAATTAACCAACGGATGGGAAATCTGCAGCCCAGATATCAAAAAAGTGCTCTGTGCACATTGCGGAAACACAAGGGAACCAATTAGTTTAATTATCAAAACAGCTAATTAAAATTGCACAGTTCCTAATTAGTTCTTTGCTTTTTCCTCTAATTGACAGGATGGAGATAAATGGGCAGCCGATGAAAAAAAAGGAGAGAAGGAAAACAGAGAAACTCTGGTTGAATATTTATGCTGACTTTATCTCGGTCTGTGTGGCAGCCTTGAAACTGGGAAATTAATGACCTTAATTCCCAAACTCTTTTGCTCTAACTGCGCTCCCCTCTGCGTTCCCTAAGCATTCTGATTTTTATGAGCCCAGCCACCCCGCCAACAATTTACACGGGAAATAAAAGCCCTGGGAGGTGGGGAGGATCCAACAATTCACTGCCCTAATGTGACAGTTCCCAGTTAAAGAGACAGGGCCTTCTTTGTGTGTTACTTCTAATAGCTGCCAGAAATCTGATCATCATTACACTCTCCTTCAACCCGCTTTCTCGGTGCCGCTACGTTCGTTATGACTTTAAAAGAAAAAGAGAGTGAGTGAGAAAGAAATAACGTTAATTAACAGTCTTCATTACCTGGGGAGGGAGAATTGCCACAAATTGTCCCAAGTGGTACGGCAGTTTCTTTTTGTGACTTGATGTAAATTTCACTATCGTATAGTAGACCTAAACATTCCCCCCACCCCCCAAAAAAATTCTATGTAGATTATCCACTACTGATAATAAAACAGTATTCATGAAAACAGTTTAAACTCTTACCAATACTCAAGGCATGAAAACTGTGTTAAGTGATGACCTCCAATGCAATGGTATTCAGGACAACAGTTTCAAACTATCAGCAATATTCAAGGCATTGAAACTATTATTAAGTGATGATCCCCCCCCTTTTTTGCGTGTGTGTATATGGAGAAACCGATGGTCTACAGTGACTGAATTATTAAACTTTCATTTTCTCATTGTGTGGGACGCTAAGCTGCTAATTAGCCCCAGATTCTCATTTGCAGTGCTCTGCGTTTTCCCGGCGAACACGAGTTTTCAAGATGTCCTTTGAAGGGAACTGCATGAATTTTCACGTGGAAAGAATTCGGCCTACAAGTCAGATACTCCTACCCGAAAAAGCTACAAGTCAGATACTCCTCGTGACAAAGCCACTTTTATCCGCATCCTTGCAGCCCACAGCTCATACTAAAATATCCAACTAGTTTGACAATTGGATCATTAGGATTTGGTGGACTCAGCATTCTAAATTGCGAATAATTAACTGGCATTGACTGATGTTTTGTTCCTACTATTTTCCCCCTGACACAACGGATGTTCTGCTAAATTCTGATCACACGTTATGAACCAGTATGAAGAATGATCAAAAATAACTAGTATTACTTCCCGCTCTACTTAGGAATGTAAACCTCCCATTTCAGGTTGTATAGGATTGCAGCAGCACAACTCTTTCCATGATGCAGATTCTGCTATATATCACGATTTTACTTCATGATCCGCTGGGAAGCTAAATAGATCTTGCACAACTGGTGAATTTAGTAATTGTGTTGGCTTGAAATAATGTTGCAAATTTCAGCTGGGATCCATGAAGACAGGATTTTGAGGGTAGGAATTATTTACATCTGGAGATAAGGGGAAAAGAAACAACTAAGTACCTTAATGTTAAGAAAATATAAATAATAATAATTGGAAGGAAAATCACCTCCCCATCTATGGTATAAACAATTTGAGGAGAGATCTGTAACCAGTTTGTTCCATGCTCTGACAAAGGGTCATCCAGACTCCAAACGTTGGCTCTATTTTCTCTCTCTCTCTCTCCACAGATGCTGTCAGACCTGCTGAGTTTTTCCAGCATTTTCTGTTTTTGTTTCAGATTCCAGCATCTGCAGTATTTTGCCTTTACTCTCTGGTTCCCATTGTTTATCCCCACTTTATAAAACGTTAGTTCAAACAATGACACCATATTTTAATATACCATGAACCTCATTCCATCATCTTAAATCAAAATGGTTTTTTGGCTTAAATTGCATATTTGTGTTTCTAAAACTCTGTAAATTTGTGTGATAACATGACAACTGGATATACTCCCACTTACTGGCCTATGTATGAATTAGACACAAGGCTGAGCAGCTTGGTTTATTGGAAATAGTATCACCTCTTGAGTCAAGATGGATTTCAACCTCTCCCAATTCAGGTTTTCAGCCAGTGCAGTACTAAGGGTAGTACTGCACTGGTAGAAGTACTGTCCTTTGGACACATTACTAAACTGAGACTGTTTCTACATGTTCTAGTAGTTCGGCTGGCTGCTAAAGATCGTTAGCACTATTTAAAGCCATCTTTTATTTTAGAACTTTCTGCTTGTCTTGGTCAACATTCCTCCCTCCATCAACACTGCCAAAAGCAAATTAACCAGATTTAATCATCTAATTTGAGATTTTGTTATGTGCTAAGTGGCTGCAAAAGGCCACTTTGGGCTCATCTGGCTGTTCTGAGTGACATGGCAATAGTACTTCCAAATACTTGACTACATGAAGCACTGAAAGATGTAATCAGTTACTATATAAATTCCAGGCTGTAATTTTTTAAATTGTCTCTGACTAAAATATGTATGACTTATTTTTTATATCGTTTTCAACAGTGAATTTCTAAAAATTTCAGTTTTTGTATGAAGTCCAAGAGTTTAATATTTGCACCAGCTTCTTGATTCAATTATGAGAAAAGTAAAAGTATTTAGTGGCCAGCCATATAAAACAAAAGTCAGAGGCAGTGCAGGTGACATAATCAGACCATTCTAAGTTTATAATTCATATTAGAATTAAATTAGTAAAAGCCCAATTAATTATATATGTATGAACAGTCCCTGGTTTATTCCCCATATGACAAAGACATTCATAACATATTCACCGATGAATTATTCCTATTTTTGCACACATGGAATAATCTGCCTATTTGACATTGGGCACCATTTGGTTTATCACTGTCCAGTTGTTAAGTGGAATGCAGGCTATGATTAATGCAAAAAATAAATGTTATTTACAGTTTAAATACTGTGATTCTACTATGTATCTTTCCACTACTGTTAAAGCTTACAGCATTTCTTCAATTTAATGGTTGGGAGACCGATGAAGTGACACCACCCACACTGGCATCTTGTGAGGTTTCAAGACACGTGGAAGAGAAAAAAAGCTATTGTCCTAGAATCTCACACAAAAGGCGTTGCTACAACATCGTACTAACTGAAATAAAACCTATAGCCAGCCAGTGGAATGTCATTTGCTATTGGTACATCACCTGAGTGATGCTATTTCCCTAGAAATATGGATTACTACTGGATTCACTATGAAACATATCTCGTAATTAACTTTGAACTCATAGCAGTCAAGTAAATGATTATCAGAAAAATTGCATTAGAATACAATTGAACTCAAGAATTATACAGGGGTCAGAACTTTACTTAAAGGGAATGAATAGAAAATGATTTGGTAAAATTAAATTCTACAGTTGAATCAGAACCATTTTAGGGTTGGTTAAGTGCTTATCTGGAACTGGCCAACAAAGTGACTATACTGTAATCAGGCGAATTTAATGAAATTCAGATTTTAAAGAATGGGTGCCAGCGCTAGGATTCTGTCTGTAGCAGTTAGTTGCCTATGTTTCATCCTTGCATTTATTTGAATTCCCTGGGAATTTAGGAAAATAAAAACTCAAGCATCAATTGCAAATTATGATCATATATTTAAAGGTTTGGTCTCCTTTTTGCATACAAATAATTTCGGCAAATTTGGATCTTTCTGCAGTGGAATGTGGAAAGGTTTAGATAGTTTGGAGGAACATGTAGAATATAGGAAAAAATAAGTAGGGATTAAACAGTACAATTGGTACTATGTCATTTTCCTCAGAGCAATTGAGGGAGGTGGTGGTATTCTCATTGGACTAGTAATCCAGAGACCCAGTGTAAGAATCTGGAGACCTATGTTCAAATCCCACCATGACAGATGGTGACAATTGAATTCACCAAACATCATAGGGTCATAGATTGAGGATAAGGGGTAAACCTTTTAGGACTGAGGTGAGGGGAAATTCCTTCCCCCAGAGAATGGTGAATCTGTGGAATTCACTACCACAGTAAGTAGTTGAGGCCAAAGCATTGTATGATTTCAAGAAGGGATTAAATATAGTTCTTGGGGCTAGAGGGATCAAGGGATATGGGGGGAGGCGGGATCAGGATATTGAATTTGGTGATCAACCATGATCAAAATGAATGACAGAGCAGGCTCGTAGGGCCAAATGGCCTACTCCTGTTTTTCTTTTCTATGTTTCTATGTTTCTAACTGGAATTAAGAGTCTAATGATGACCATGAACCCATTGTCGATTGTCCATTTGGTCCACTAATGTCCTTTAGGGAAGGAAATCTGCCATTCTTGTCTGGTCTAGCCTACATGTGACTCCAGATCCATGTAGTACATCCTCTGAAATGGCCCACCAAGCCATTCAGTTCCAGGGCAATTAGGAATGGGCAAGAAATGGTGGCCCAGCCAGCAACGCCCACATTTCATGAACGATTAAAAAAGGAATTTTTAAAAGTTGATAAAAATCCAGACAGCAGCCAGCCTTTCCACTTACATTAATGTGCCACCATTGTGTTATAGATTTAAAGATGGTTAGGCCACTGTTTGAGTAGTTATGTCTGTGGGCAGCTGGTTTGAAACTGGCCCAAATCATTTTACTCCGGATACTTAATGATAAACGAAAGAACATTTCTATTGCATCCATCTGGGTTGCATTTGAACCCAGGTCACAGAGAGGGATGGACAATTCTGACCAGCTGTGTTAACCAGTTTCCCTGAAGACATGGGGGTAGACTTGACACTGCTCTTCTGGTTTCACAGAAAAGTTTCCTTCAAAAAAAAATCACTGCCTACCTTTGGCTGGCACTAGATGGTGCCATTGAAGATTTTCTACCCTGCTTATTGCCAACCAACTTCTAGATGGGGGTCTTTCTACAGGCACCGGGCACCTTACTTCCTTGCAAAAAGATGGTCCAATATCTGGTTTTTGATAACTGTTTGGGACACCCAAAAAAAACCCCTCACAAATTTAGCGATGGGATTAAATCTGCACAGATGAATGCACACTATCTTACAGCTACATGGGTATGCTTTGTGTCAACCTTGTGCCTGAAAAATGGGCAGAATGCATATCAATTTCTACTCATAAATTTAAAAGATGAAGGAAAAACATGTGAGTAAAAAAACACTTACAGAAAATTACATTTCAACTAGTTTTTCGCTTCAGTAACTACAAAAAATGGTATTTCAACTGCTCCATTGCATCATCAACTTAAAGACATTAGTTTATAGAACTTTAATAAAGGTATCCTTTTCTCAGTACACCAACACTAACACCACTTTGCTGTTGGACTTCCTCTGTGAAATGTTTTCTTATTCTGTCATGTGTTTGTTTAAGCCTTCTTGAGGAATTACATTAGAACTGGTTTGACTGGCAAAAAGGCTTTAATGGTGGAGTGTTACAATCATAGAGCCCTTACAGTGCAGAAGGAGGCCATTTAACCCATCGAGCCTGCGCCAACCACAATCCCAGACAGGCCCTATCCCCTGTAACACCACGGGGGTATTTACTCTAATCCCCCTGACACTAAGGGGCAATTTAGCATGACCAATCAACCTGACCTGCACATCTTTGGACTGTGGGAGGAAACCGGCGCACCTGGAGGAAACCCACGCAGACACTGGGAGAATGTGCAAACTCCACACAGACAGTGGCCCAAGCCGGGAATCGAACCCGGGCCCCTAGCACTGTGAAGCAGCAGCGCTAACCACTGTGCCACCGTGCCGCCATCTATATCTGAAGCTTCTAATTGAAAGACATTACAATATTAGCAACATTCTTTCAAATATTTGTAGTTTTGATAATACGATGTTTTGCATTGTATTTTGACCCCACGCTCTGAAGGATTGGATGGGCCAGGACATGAATGCAATTTGGTCTACCCATTATGAGACATGTTTGAGGGTAAAAATTCACCCTTGTAATTTTTCCCTCTCTGGCTGGGACAGCTGGTATTTACAGCACAGAACCATGCCATTCAACCTACCAGCCTGTGCCAGTGTTTATTATGCCATGAGTCTCTTCCCATACTATCTCACCTGCATACTCTTCTATTCCTTTCTCTCTGATGTGCTTAGCTTCCCCTTAGAGGCATCTATGCTATTTGTCTCAACCATTCCATGTGTTAGGTTCAGACTCTGACCACTCTCTCAATAAATCATAAAATTCAACTGAGATTGGAAATCACAACTGCTGGGGAATCCCAAATGCAATTTTAGTTCAAATTGGGTTTCAGATTTGGGTCATTTTGCTCTGAGTCCAATGGTCTAGCTACCCCAGTTAACCCTTTATGTCCTCTTCAGAAACCAAGAGAATGTAAAATCTCTAAACAAAGCTATCAATGTACTTTTGTGCCTCAAAATTTTAACCTGCCCTCCTTCAATTTTATGTGCGCTTTGTTTCCCCACTTGTGACTTGTCCACATGGCAGCTCTTTCATCCAGATAAGCAGGACAGGCAAAAATATACCCAATGGCACTCAGAATTCCATCAATAAAAAGGACCACTTGCGAGAGAAAATGTGAAATAATTTTTCCCCCATTGCCAAGGTAGAATGCTACAGTTTTGCAGAATGAAATCCAACGAGATTTGATTTAAATTTAAGTTTTCCTCGAGGACTCAGTTCGGAACAGAGAACAGGAGTAGGCCATTTAGCCTCTTCAGCTTGTTCAGCCATTTAATGAAATCGTGTGTGATTTACAAACATTAAAATGGAGATTGAGAAATGTTAACATTTGATTTAGCATCAATGGCTGTTTGCGGAAGAGAGTTGCAAACATCTATCACCCTTTGCTTGAAGAAGTGTTTTCTAATTTCACCTTTTGGAGGGCCTGTCTCTAAACTTTACACTGTGCATCTTAACCCTAGGCTTCCCAATTAGTGGAACTGGCACAGAAACAGTAAAAGGTGGAAAGACTCAGCAGGTCTGGCAACATCTGTGGAGAAAGAAACAGAGTTAATGTTTTGAATCCATATGATTCTTTAAAATTGAGGATGTGTTGAAAAGGGAGGGATTATTTGTTGGAGAGGCAGTTAAGAAGGTGGAGCAGAATAGAAGGTCAGGGATAGGTGGAAACTCAGGAGAGATTGACAAAGACGTCACAGACACAAGACAAAGGGAATGTTAAAGACTAAAAAAGGTGCAAATAATGACATGAAGGTAAGGTAGCACAATGTGTTAATAGCAGAACAAGTGTTAGTGCTCTGAAAGCAAAACAAGTTACAGATGGCCCAGTGGGACAGGGAGTTGGGGGAAATAAAATCAAAATGGAGGATGGAGTCCGTGGTCTGAAGTTGTTGAACTCAAATGTTAAGTCCAGAAGGCTGTATAGTGCCTAATCAGAAGATAAAGTGCTGCTTTCCCAGTTTGCATTGGGCTTCACAAGAATATTGCAGCAGGCCAAGGACAGAAATGTAGACATGAAAGCAAGATGGTTAGTTAAAATGGCAAGTGACAGGAAGGTCGAGGACACGCTTGGAAACTGAGTGAAGATGCTTCACAGTCATCCAGTCTGCGTTTAGTCTCCCCGATGTAGAGGAGTGTATTGGAACTGGAAAGTGGTCTTGGTACTTGAACCTGGAGCAATAGATTCTACAGCCTATGCTACGTTGATGGATTAACTTGTTCTTTTCACAGTTAAAAAATATTTTAGAACAGAAACTTAATTCCCCCCCTCACCACCACCATCCACCCCACCATTACCTAATTTGAAGACGCAGATCTTGCAAGGGAAAAGTTTCACAGTTGCCAGTCAATATTCCACTCTCTCAACCAAGAGGTTATTCTAAAGGTATAAACCCAGAAAGGATGTGCCAACAAACTATTAACTGTGGGAAACATGAATAGTGCCCCAGTTTAAACCTTGTCTCAACCAATATTCTCAACCCTTGAGCAAGGATCTCTATATTGATCAAGATTGGTGACTTGCTGTGACCATTTATGATGCTCCGTACTGGTACTCTGACTCCAATCTGCTAGTTCAGCTCAGAGTGGGGATTTAAACTTGGCATCTTTTGCTCCAAATGGCTCAGTATTCTACCAGGTGTTGCATTGACCCACTAAGGGTGACAAAGCCATTGAGAATCCTTTAGTAGGTAGATATTACCTGAAGAAAATAACAAGTTTCCCTCTAAAAGATGCATCTGAAACATTCTGTAACCTTGGCCAAAATGGTTAATGGATTATTTTTTTTGCCTCCAACTACTTGAAGTTAGTTTAATTAAACTTTTAATTAACCTTAAAAACTGTCAGGACAAAATGTGAGAATTTGAGGGTACATTTAAAAAAAAATCAATATCAAAAACTCAAAGAAATGACTAGCAATTCATCATTTTAATGCAATTCAATGAAGTTAAGAATTTAAAAGTGGATGCTTACATTATGTTATTCCTTGCATAAAACTGCACCAACTTGGAAAGACAGGGTTGCTATAAAAAAGCAATTGGCATGTTTGTGGACCACCCCATCGTCAGATATTTATAGAGATGGAACTTATTTAGGTTGAGTAACTTGAGTCCACAGGTTTTCATATTAAATGTCTTGAAAACTCAGCTCTGAAAGGGTCATGCGATTACTGAACCTCGTCAACCAAGGCTGAATTTGTATTGTATGACACCACAGCTGAAGTGTGCAAATTAATTTGAGATGGACAGAGTTCAATAACTAGCCCACCCATGTAATGGGGAACTTCTAGAGTTCAAGGAATAGCCTAGAATGATTACCAGATTATATTCATTTGTTGTAATGCACAGACCTCACTGTCAATCACAATGCAACTTTAATTGAGAGGGCAGAAGCAGGGTTGTTTAGACAGTTGCTTGTTCAGTCTGCCCTCGTAACTACCACTGCCAATGAGTGCATACTAAGCAGCAGGAGTGCACGCAAACTTTCTGCTGCTGTTTGCCAATTCTGAAATTAATTTTGCCCATTCAAGGATCGTTTGATTCCTATTCCATACATGACCAGTATGCATTGTTGAATAGATTACAAATTTATTGAATTTTTTATGCTTAGCTTTTTGAACCAGCTTCACCTTTTCCTTTGGTCTAATGATATAAAAGATGAAGCAAGTTAATGTGTCATTCAAAAGCTGATAGTACTCAAAAGCCACAACATCATTTCTGGACTGACAAGGGTGCCAGCTCTCTGTGGTTCATTTGGTAGTCTCCAAGTCACAGGATTTTGGGTCCAAGGCTCTCTCCAGGACTTGAGCATAACATTCCAGGTTGATACTCCATTGTAGCACCGAGGCACCATTGGACTGTCAGAGTCTTTTAGCCGAGTTGTTAAGCCACCTGTCCTGTCAGGTGGATGGAAAATATTCCATGACACTCTTTCAAAGAGGAGCAGGGAAGTCATCTCTGGTGCCTTGCAATATTTATCCCTCAAATAGCATCCCAAAAACAGATTATCTGGTCACTGTCACATTGCTGTATGTGGGAGCTTGCTGTGTACAAAATGGCTGCCATGTTCCTTATGTTGCAACAGTGATTACACTTCAAAAGTACTTAATTGGCTGTAAACTTTGAGGCATCCGATGATCACGAATGGTACTTCATGAAAGAAAGGCATACAAATGTGTATATCTGCATTGCTGTGCATATTAGATGACTTTTTTTTCCATGGGACTAATTATTGTCTCTGACCGGAGCAAGCACCATCTTGACCCTGTAGTGAAGAAATGTTTAGACAGCGAGTGCTGTAGCACATTGGATTAATCACATGGTATGCAGGAACTTGGTAAAAACACTTCCCCAGTGGATAGGAGGGACACCAAGCAATCAAGTCACTCAGGGTATCCATATATAACTTATTGAGTAGCTGAAAGAGTGGCATTTGAAGAGGCATGGGGCAATGCTATTTACTTACTTGGCTGAGGAAATAGCACATAATAGATGTGGAAGGAGGTATAAAGAATGAGGTTAAAGTTTTTTTAAAGTCGATTTATTTATTATTGTCACAAGTAGGCTTACATTAACACTGCAATGAAGTTACTGTGAAAATCCCCTAGTCACCACATTCTGGCACCTGTTAGGGAGAATTCAGCATGGCCAATGCACCTAACAGCATGTCATTCGGACTGTGGGAGGAAACCGGGGAGCGTTCAGAGGAAACCCACGCAAACACATGGGCCAAAATTTTACCGGTACGCCCGCCCCGGAATCGCCCGAGCAAGGTCGTAAAATCCTGGCCATGGAGAACATGCAGACTCTGCACAGACAATGACCCGAGCCAGGAATTGAACCTGGGTCCCTGGCACTGTGAGGCAGCAGTGCTAGCCACTGTGCCACCATGCCATCAGGGCGTCAGGACTAACAAATTAAATTCAGGATCATGTCAGGATAAGTTGATTGAGGTAAGCGGCCTTTAGGTGATGAAGGATAATGGGTGGCATTGTAAGTGCACAAAGTAAATCATTTTGCTTTGCTTTATTGTTTCAGATATGTTAATCAGTATGCATATTGTAAATATATAATTGTTTACATGAGAGCACCGTGTTGCTTAACTAGCTCGAATGAACTTGTCACACTCTTTCACAAGTTCCTCATACACCTTAAAAGCTGATTCTGAATAAGCACTGAAATAACTTGATTCTAGCAAGATTAATGCAGAACATTGCAATCAATGAACACATGGCTAGATGCCTTCTTTTGACACCGGCACAAGGCACCAGCATAAAAATGGGTCATCTGGAGAAATTTTATTAGAATTTTGACTGCTAATTTCAATATGTTAATTGGTTTGCATAGTCTTTACATTAAATGTGAAACCAAGCCTCCCTGGAACAAAAAGGACAATACGAATTACAGAAAACCAACTACTTTAAGTTTTAATGATTAAAAAATAATGCAGCTGAGCCTAAGGTGTGCTTGGTTAGTAGAAAGTGGGCTTTATATAATTTATACACCAGCTGTTGCAACAGTTATCTCTATATGCTTTTCTAGGCCATTTCTTTACTGACTGCGTCTGATGAAATTCTGTTGTGAGAATTGGCTGAGGGAAGAGGGAAGGGGGGGGGGGTGGCGGTGAATTGAGGGTTTTAATTCCACTGGTGTTACTGAATGGAAAGGCATACTGGTGGGAACTTCTAATGGAAGGTCTGTAATCAGAATACACTTGTATTCAGCCCCGACAATAATGAATCTCATCAAATGTTAAAGCACAGGCATGTGTGGAAGGATAGAATTTCAAGGTTTTAGACTGTCCCCATTTTAGACACTCCTCCGGGAGCATGTGATTACTCAGGTTTAGCAGTTTATTGCCTCATCTTTCAATATCCAGTGAAGCACAAAATTCTAATCTAAGTTGTTCTTTCTACTTAAAGAAAAGGCGTCGATATGCTCAGAGACTTTTGTTAACATTCCGGCGAGTCATTTCTTGCTCTGATTCAAAATGATGTGGGTAAAATGATTTTCTGATGTGAACAGGCAGTCCATTATTGGTGCAGTTAACATTATTTAAAAAGAACATCCGAAGATACAGGCTGTGCAATCCCCAAGAATAATTTGGGTCTTTTACTGTTTAAAAGTGGAGAACTATGCAGCTCAGCAAAAGCTGAGTATCATTATGGGGTTTTCATTACAGGAAAGACCTGGTAATCTGAATTTATGTTAGAGAGGTCATAACACTTTGTTTAGCTAGTGGATGAATTTAAAATTGAATGTATATGACACTCCCTTGTACTCTGGTTCTTAAAGCAAGGCGTTCCAAATACACAGGGACCTAATCAAAAGAACATAATGTTAAATATTATGAATCCAATAGGCTGAATGGCCTCTTTTGTGCTATGATTCTAGAAGAGTTAATCAGTTGGTATCACCTTTAAAACAAAAACAGGGACCCACAGACTAGAACCGGCTTAACAAACATTAAGGGTGGGATTTTCTGGCCGTGCTTGCCCCAAAACAGGGGAAAATCTCACCCGAGGTCAATGGACCTTTGCATGGTCTCCCGCTCGCCCACCCCCCCCCCCCCACCCCCCCCCCCCCTCCACCCGACCCCAACCCGCTATGATTCCTGTAGCGAGCGGGACGAGAAAATTCCACCCAAGTGTTGGTGTCCATGTCCCAGTGCTCCCTCTACTTTTCAATCCCAGTTTTGTACATCATATTAAAAAAAGAAATCTCTTCCTTATGCGCGCGTTTGACATTAACAGATTATTGCAGTAAAGTTTAAATAGCTTCCCAAATTAAAGGTGTCGGTTCAAATGAGGGCCATTTACTTGTAAATTGTTGTAGCTTTCAATACGGAGTCTGTGAAAGCAAACAAAACCCAGAGAGAGAAATGTTTAATCCTTAAAGAGTTCTTTTAACTAGGTGACCACACGTACCAGGAGAGAGCATGTCTTTTACATAGAGCAGTCTCCCACTATTTTTTATCCAATTTCCAACAAAAATTAAATTTAATTATCCAATTACGATGATTATCTTGCAGAAGCTGCCCACAACTGTGCCTTTATTATCCAGTCACAGCTGTTATATAACTCAGCAAAGGACTCAGTAATTAGACATTGACCACTTAAAGAGAATTGTAACAGTAGCAGAGGTGAAAAGCATCAGAAAATTCAAAAAGCCAATTCCCTGAGTGAAGGTCAACATTGGTCATCTTTGAAAAAAGTTTTAAAATTGTTAAACGTTTTTATACTTTATGCATAAATAATGAGATAAGTTTTCTGAAGGCATCATCAAAAATAGTGCCTTGGGCAGAAAGAGGTTATCGGGTCTGATATAAAGACAGGGCAGGATCTTACAGCCTTGCTCGAGCGAGACCAGAAATTCCTGCCCGATGTCAATGGACATTTCCATTGTCTGCCCCTCGCCGCTCCAATTCCATGGCGGGCGGGGTAGTAGAGTTCCAGTGAATGAATCAATGAAGATTCAGTCATTAACCCAAAATTTGAATAATGACATAATTTTCGTTGTTGATTTTGCCCCCTTAGTGTCTTCTCCAAGTCATTTCTCTTCATGATACCATCAAATATTGTGAAAAGGGCATTAGGAGGTTATAAAGGGATATAGATAGGTTAAGTAAATGGGTATAAATCTGGCAAATGGAGTATTACGTGGGAAATGTGAAATTGTCCATTTTGGCAGGAAGAATAAAAATGAAGTGTATTATCTAAATGGTGAGAAATTGCATAGCTCTAAGATGCAGATGGATCTGGGTGTCACAGTGCATGAACCACAAAAGACTAATATACAGGTACAGCAAGTAAGTAGGAAAAAAATAATAAAATGATATCATTTATTGTGAGGGGAATTGAATACAGAAGGAGAATCATAAAATTCCTACAGTGCAGAAGGAGGCCATTTGGCCCATCAAGTCTGCACCAACACTCTGACACTATATCTTACCCAGGCCCTATCCCATAACCCCACATATTTATGGGATAATCCATCTAAGCTACACTAAAGGGAAATTTAGCCTGGCCAATCCACCTAACCTGTGCAGCTTTGGACTTTGGGAAGTTATGCTTCGATTGTATAGAACACTAGCGAGGCCACATTTGGAGTACTGTGTGCAGTATTAGTCTTTTGTGGTTCATGCACTATGACACCCAGATCCATCTGCACCTTAGAGCTATGCAATTTCTCACCATTTAGATAATACACTTCATTTTTATTTAAGGAAAGATGTACATGTGTTGGATGTAATTCAGATCATTTTTACCAGACTAAAACCAGGAATGGGTGGATTGTCTTATGAGGAAAGATTGGACAGGCTACCCCTGTACCTACTGGAATTTAGAGGAATAAGCAGTGACTTGATTGCAACATACAGATCTTGAGGTTTCATGACTGGGTGAACGTGGAGAGGATGTTTCCTCTTATGGGAGAATCTAGTACTAGGGGTTGGTGTTTAAAATAAAGGGTCACCCATTGAAAAAAGGAGTTGAGGTAATCTAAGAGGCATCTGAGTCTTTGGAACTCTCTTCGTGAAATGGTGGTGGAAGCAGAGTCTTTGAATATTTTTAAGGTAGAGGTGGATAGGTACTTGGTAAGCACCTATTATTGGGAATAGGCAGAGTGCAGATTTGAGGTTACCATCGTAGAACATTGAAACTCTACAGTGCAGAAGGAGGCCATTCGGTCCATCGAGTCTGCACTGACATCAATCTCACCCAGGCCCTGTCCCCATAATTCCACATATTTACCCCGCTAATCCCTCTAACCTATGCATCCTGGGACACCAAGGGGCAATTTAGCATGGCCAATGCACCTAACCCGCACATCTTTGGACTGTGGGAGGAAGCCCACGCAGACACGGGGGAGAACGTGCAAACTCCACACAGGCAGTGACCCAAGCCGGAAATCGAACCCAAGTCCCAGGAGCCATGAGGCAGCAGTGCTAACCACTATGCCACCCCGATCAGATCAGCTATGATCTTATTGAATGGCAAAACAGGTTTTAGGGGCTGAATGGCCTACTCCTGCTCTATGTTCGTATGTTTTACTTAAATTCAAGACAAATAGGAAGAGGATATTAATCATAATTAAAAGTTAATTTTATTTTAAAGTACAATATTATAGTTTACATAAAACAGTTGAATCACTTTAGCTATATTTCACCTGTTCATAAAGATCTAATTTATCAAACCGTCACAAAAAAAACCTCAGTACATCTTCGCAAGATAAAAACATTGAAGGAGGAAATGGTTTCTGGCACATTGAGTGCGAACCTTCTTCAGATTATCTCCACTCCAAATGATGGCATCTATCCCACCTGTTCAATCTCCAGAGGGAAATGCATAAATAATCCCCAATTCCCAAAGATTTTGCAAAATTCAAACTATTGATCCATTTTTAAACCTCCACAGACTTCTTACCATTCACCAACAACAAACATTTCCTCCCCACCCTTTCCTGGATACACAGGAACTATTGCTTTGTATGCATTATTTTAGTACCTCAGTCTTCACTGATCTCTGCAGCCTAGCCCATTCAAATACTTACCTGTCTTTTAGAAGAAGGCAATTGATTTAACCTCAACTACTTTTCCTGGTAGCCTGTGTCATGTATCTACCTCTCTTGTGGATAGAAACCAAATCTGAATTTCTAGAACAAAAACAAGAAATGCTGGAAATTCTCAGCAGGTCTGACAGCATCTGTGGAGAGTGAATAGAGCCAATGTTTCGATTCTAGATGACCCTTTGTCAGAGCACTGACAAAAGCTCTAGCAAAGGGTCATCCTGACTCAAAATGCTAGCTTTATTTTGCTGTCAGACCTGCTGAGATTTTCCAGCATTTTCTGGTTTGGTTCCAGATTCCAGCATCTGCAGTAATTTGCCTTTATGTGGCGCTGGGGCGAAGCAACTTCTTGCAAGCTGTGCCCAGCATACCTTCTAACTCTATCTTTTACTCTCGTTCTATGCCGTTAAAACTTCATTCTAACTCTTTTAAACTCTTTAACAATGCTGCCATTAGACTTTTGAATGGATCTATCTCGCACTAAGTTGATCTTTCTCTACACGTTAGCTATGACTGTAACACTACTTTTGCACTCTCTCCTTTCCTTCTCTATAAACTTGTCTGTATACTGGGCAAGAAACAATACTTTTTATTATATATTAATATATGTGACAATAATAAATCAAATCAGATCAAATCAAATTATCTTAATTTCTGGAGGTGAGACTGAGCTTGTGAATTCACAGACTAAAGTTAAAATGTATTTATTAGTCACAAGTCGGCTAACATTCACACTGCAATGAAGTTACCGTGAAAATCCCCGAGTCACCACACTCTGGCGCCTGTTCAGGTACATTGATGGAGAATTTAGCATGGCCAATTCATCTAACCAGCATGTCTTTCAGACTGTGGGGGGAAACCGGAGCACCCGGAGGAAACCCACACAGACACGGGGAGAATGTGCAAACTCCACACAGACAGTGACCCAAGCCAGGAATCGAACCCGGGTCCCTGGCGCTGTGAGGCAGCCGTGCTAACCACTGTGCCACCGTGCTGCCCAAACTAAGTTAAGTAGCTCGCTTATAATCTGTACTAACTGTATCTCTCAGGTACTTTAAAGACCTGGGATGTATCCTCCTTTAAGTACAGCGCAGTTGCACGAGATACTCTTTATACCGTAGGACATCAAGATGTAGATTCCCTGTTTCTTTTCTGAACACTCTGCCATGCATCAATCTAATCAATTCCTATACAAGTAATGGAGTAGTGAGAGCTGTGCCTAAGAATGAAACCTGAGAAGGAAAATAATCTGCTTAAAATTGCTGCCACAAACTGGCAGATTTTTCATTATAACTTAGAATACATTCTAATGTAACTGCCAGAAATGGAGCAAATGTTTCCTTTACTTTAGCATTCACGAGCTGGCAGAGATCGCTTTCTCCATTTCCTGGAAGCAAGTCTGTTTTCCAGCAGATATTGTTTCTCAATATAATATGCTGAGCAAAAAAAAAACTGAATACTGTAGACAATGACAAGAAGAGGCATATTGAACATATCCCTCGTTATAGTGAAGTCTAAAAAAAGGGACAGTTCTAAGCTACTATTGGGAGTTTAAACAGCAATGCATCTACAATCCTCAGAGGGTTGAAATAAGCAATAACAAATGCCTGCAATGAAGTCTGCAAGACAACTGAGGGGGTAGGCAGGTTGATTAAAGGATGGTCTAGTCTCCATCCTGTAGTTCCGGGTATCCTCAGTTATCTTATACATTCTTCAGTTGATTCCCCTACTTTGATTGTCTGCTTTATTCTTCATTGAATCAGCAAATTCTTAATTAGCAACTGTACTATTATTCTGCAGTCAATCAGCCAATACCTAATTACATTCACTTATGAATCAGCCAATTATTGGGTGCATTCTCTGAACAGTCCATCGATTCATTTATCTATTCTCAAGGTGATTGACCAATCTTGACTTTTTCTACTATTTTCCAGCCGGCCTATCCTCAGATGCTGGGCAAAGTTCTCCATTCTCCATTACACATTCTTCAAGGTGATCAGATTTGGTTATCAGTTATGTTCCTCAGTCTCACATCAAGTCCTGTTCACCCATTACCCCTATGTTCGCTGACCTACACTGACTTCAGGTTCACTGATGCCTCCATTTTAGAGTTCTTATCGTTGTTTTTCAATCCCTTCATGACCTCATTCCAACCCATCTTTGCAATTTCCTCCAGCCCTACAAATCTCCCGAGATCTTTGGTTTCTTGAGCATACCTGAATTTGCTCCACAATTGGTGGCCATGCCTTAAGTTGGCAGGGTGCTAAACTCTGGAATGTAATTCCTATATATATAGCTTCATCTCTACCTGCATCTGTCGGTGTGGACTTGAGGGACGTAGGGCCTCTTCTGTGCTGTATGATTCTACCTCATTTAACAAGCTCCTTAAAAGCTACCTCTTTTCCAAGCATTGGGTCATCTGCCGACTATCTCACGTGGTTCTGTCTCTAATTTTGTTAAAATGGTCCTGCAAGGTACCTCAGGACATTTTACAACATCAAAAGTACTATATAAATGTAAGTTGTTGCCAATCAGTTTATGCTGATGACTAATCAACCCATCTTCAATTACTGGGCCTGCGCTCCAATCAGCCTATCCTAAATTATTGGATACATCCTCCAATCAGTCCATCAATAACTGAACACATTCTTCAATCAGTCAAACTATCCTCAATTACTGGATACATTATCCAGTCAATTTACTGATATCAATTACCAGCTGTATTTCCAAATCAGTCTATCTCGATGACCAGGTATGGTTTTAAATGAGGCAGTTCTCAATTACTGGCTACATTCTCCACTCAGGCCAGCCTCAATTAGTGGATTTACTCTCCAGGAAGAGCCAAACCTGAATTACTGTCTCCAGTCAATCAGCCTATATCACAATTACCGAGTGCATCCTTCAGTCTTATCCTCACTTGCTGGCTACATTCTCCAATTAGCATACTCTCAATTATTACTGGGTATATTCTCCAATCAGCCAATCTACAATTACTGGCTATATTCTCTAATTAGCCCATCCTCAACTGCTGTCTACACTCTGCAATTAGCCTATCTTCAATTTCCACTGCATAAAGTATACCAGAATAATGGTTGCATTACTGCACTGATCATCCATGGAGACCTAAAATAATAATCCAGTGAATGTAAATTTAAGTCGCGCCATGGCAGATTAATAATTTTAATTCTGCATTTTTCAAACCTGGACATAGAAACAGCTGATGGTAGCAAAAGCAAACCAACTCACTCACTAGTGTCCTTTAAGGACGGAAACCTGCTTTAAACCTGACTCCAGCCCCTCACCGCTGTTGTTGACTCCCAACACTCACTGAAGAAGCCTTTCAAGCCACTCAAGAACATCTGGAGATGGGCAATGAATGCTGGCCTTGCCAATGATGCCCACATCCCAAGGTGAATAAAAATAAATTCTCCAATTAGTGTAACTTCAATTATCGCTACGTTCTCCAATTAGCCTGTGCCCAATTACTGGCTGCATTCTCTAATTAGCTTATTCTCAGGTAGCAGATGCATTCTCTAGTCAATCCGTCCATCCTGAATTGCTGGCTACGTTCTCCAATTAGTGTGCCTTCAATTATGAAATAAAATTTTAAATTAATCAGTCTAGCCTCAATCTTAGCTCCATCCTGCAGTTAAATATTACTAGGTATATTCTCCAATCAGCTCATCCTCAATTATCCATACATTCTTTAACTCATCTCCCCAGCCTCAATCAGTCCTACAGTTCATTGCCTAGTCTTAGACACTCTGAATATTGCTGCTGGTTCACAAACAGGAAAGCATTAATCTTGTTCTGTAGAAATCCTGCCGACTTGGTTTTGTTCATGTGTGATATTGTTGAAAAAGCTACTTAGTGTGTAACACAGTTACCATATAAGGGAACTTCAGTTGAATGTGAAAGTAAATGCTTTGTCCACCCAGTATTACGTTTCACAATGCTATGGTATGACCAAATATATAAATACGTACAGAAATTATTGCGGTGCAAATGACTGGAGACTTCTTCTAAATTAAACAGTGGCGTGGTGACTCAGTGCTTAGCACGGCTGCCTCACAGCTCCAGGGACTTGGGTTCAATTCTGCCCTTGGGTAACTGGCGATGTGGAGTTTTCACATTCTCCCCGTATAGGCTTCCTCCAGGTGCCCCGGTTTCCTCCCACAGTCCAAAGATGTGCAGGTTAGATGGATTGGCCATGCTAAATTGCCCCTTTGTGTCCCAAGATGTGTAGGTTAGATGGATTAGCCACAATAAATGGGTGGGGTTACAGGGATAGGGCAATAGTGAGGGCCTGGGTAAGATATTCCATCAGAGAGTCCGTGTACATCAGATGGGCCAAATGGCCTCTTCTGCAATCCTATGATTCTATGGGTATTGCTCCTTAGAACTGACTGGTTTTGGAAAGAGTGCAGTGCAGATTCACCAGGGCTCCAGGATTACTTAACTAGTCTTGTATTCCCTAGTACAAAGCTGGCTAAAGGGTCATAATCATTGATGTTTTAGTAGTTCAAAAGGAAACGATAAGGTAGATGGAGAGAAACTTTTCTGCTGGTGGGGATATCTAGGACAACAGGATATAGCCTTAAAAATCAGAGCCAGATTGTTCAAGAGAGAAGTTAGAAAATACTCTCAGCCAAAACAGAGAAAATAGAAGCAACAGTAGGCCATTTGGCCCTTTGAGCCTGCTCTGTCATTAATTTTGATCATGGCTGATCATCAATTTCAACTCCTTTAGCCCCAAGAACTATATCAAATTTCTTCTTGAAATCACACAATGTTTTGGCCTCAACTGCTTAATAAATTCCACAGATTCACCACTCTCTGGGTGAAGAAATTTCTCCTCAGTCCTAAAAGGTTTACCCCTTAATCTCAAACCATGACTCCTAGTTCTGGACTCGCAACATGTGGAGAAGTGTAGAATTCTCTCCCACAAAACACAGTCAATGCTATCTCAATCAATAATTTTAGATCAGTGAGCAGAAGATTTTTAATAACCAAAGGATATGGAGCCAAAACAGGCAAATGGAGTTAGGATACAGATCAACCATAATCTCAGTGATGGATGAGCAGGGGCTGAATAGCCTTCTCCTGCACTGGAATTGGATTGTTAATATTCTTTTTGCTTACTATTCGTTGTAATGGTCGTTTGAATAAGGCTGTTTTCAAACTATACCTTTAGTTAATAATGCTCACTATTGCTAGGCATCTGCATGACTTGTCCAGATAGTGTTTGGGACTAAGTGAACCATTTTCTCCCCATTCACACCTGCTCTTTGTCCAGCCAAGACCCTTAGCCTGCCTGAGGCACTAGTTATCAAACAATACAATGTAGCATGTTGGCACAGTGGTTAGCACTGCTGCCTCACAGCGCCAGGGGCCCGGGTTTGATTCCGGCCTTGGGTGACTGACTGTGTGGAGTTTGCCCGTTCTCCCCGTGTGTGCGTGGGTTTCCTTCGGGTGCTCCAGTTTCCTCCCACACTCCAAAGGTGTGCAGGTTATGTGGATTAGCCATGGTACGTGCACTAGGTTACCGGGATAGGGCAGAGGAGTGGAATGCTCTTTTGGAGAGTTGGTGCAGAGTCAATGGGAAGGATGGCCTATTTCTGCACCATAGGGATTCTATGGTTCTATGATTTTCATTCTCTCATCAAGAGCGATTCAGGGAATACTACTTGGAGGTAAAGTTGACCCATCCTCTTCAATGAATTTTGGGAGCACCAGAGAGGTTAGCACTGATTTACCACTGATCTATCACCTCACTGCAGATTCAGAACAACCAGAAAAGTATTTCACAGAGGCCAAGGGACAGCTTCTGTCCATGTCAGAGCATGTGGTGGAATCATCACTGGACTGCATAACAACTTGCAGTGAAACAACAGATCTCAATAGTGCTGAATGGCTTCGCAACTTCCAAGATACAGAAGGGAGTAATTTAAATCTCTGGCTGCAAGTGATCTCCATAAAATGCACTGAAGTTTTAATGGTAATGCTTGAACACCTTGGTTGAATTACTGCTTTGTTACTCACTCCCATTCTTGCATTATTCAATGTGGAACATTTGGGTTGGTTGTATAGTTAACCTGAGGAGGAACACTGACATTTTAGATGAAACATCTTCACTTTTCATTAAACAATAGAAAACAAAAAGAAAAATATGACCAAAATGTGGAAAATCACAACTGTTAAAATTCAGGGTCAGCAGAGTTGATTATTCAGCAGTATGTCATGTTAGAATCAAATAGATTATGTTACATAAGACACAGGGAGAAACACATAGACAACTATACCAGATGTGCTTATTTTTCATCCCAGTAACCTTTGTTCCAGTACTAAAGTTCTTACTAGCCTGATGAACAGTCAGTCAAATTAATCTGAGGGTCACCAAGTATTCAAGCATTAAAAAGTGCAAGTTGGAAATTAAGTTAAACGAACACTAAAAGGAACACCAAAATAAAACTGCTCCGTCAAGTCGTTGGACTTACCAGGAAAAGAAACTCAACTTTACTGGCTTTTTTTAGGCACAACCGGCATATGGTCTTCCATGTCCAATCTACCCCAGAAGTGCCATGTTGGATCCAATGATTTTTTAAAAAGGTTTTCAGGACAGCTCCTTTAAAGGAATGAAAATATCACAATTCATGTTGAGTGAAATATTATTCCACTGTCTAATATTTGGCCTTCATGACCATTATTAATTGAATTGAGTTGATTTCTTATCATCACATGTATTGGAATACAGTGAAAAGTATTGTTTCTTGTGCGCTAAACAGACAAAAACATACCATTCTTGGAGTACATGGGAAGAAAGAAATGATAGGGTGCAGAATGTAGTGTTACAGTTACCAATAGGGTGTAGAGAAAAATCAGCTTAATATGTAATAGGACCAGTCAAAAGTCTGATGGCAGCAGGGAAGAAGCTCTTCTTGAGGTGTTTGGTGTTCTCAGACTCTTGTATCTTTTTCCTAAAGGAAGAAGGTGGAAGAGAGTATGTCCAGGGTGTGTGGGGTCCTTGGCTGTGTTGGCTGCTTTTCCAAGGCTGTGGGAAGTGTAGACAGAGCCAATGGATTTATCTACATACCTTGACGGTGAGTGTGAGTTAGTCATTCCAATACAGGTTGCATCATAGCTCGACCTGTTTTTATTCCCAACACATGCTCATTTCTAGCAGGGGAGGCTTTGAATTGATCGAATAAATTTAAGTTGATTCCACCCCCATCCTCCGTCCCTTCCCTCTCCCCGCCCACCCTTTCCCCAACAAACCCTCTCACCCTCCTGTCCTGAAATTAATGACCCTGGGATATATGGTTCACTCCCAAGCTGCTCTTCCTCATGCATGAATTTGGACTGCTAAGAGGGAATTTCTACTGTTAGAAACTGGTGGGTAGGATGTTAACATGTAAAAACAAATTTCAGACACAAACCAAACCTGCCCACAAATGTTGGTTTTATTGGAGACAGGAGGTCGAGAGCTGACGCCCAACCCACCACCAATTTCAATATTTTAGTGGATTTCTTGCCACAGATTTTGTCTTCCAGTTTTAATGACTTTCCCAGGCTTCGGGACACCCGATGGGTAAGCAGGAACTCAGCACAGCATGCTGGTCAGGTTCAACAGAACTTCCCCATTGTTTACTTCCCCCAGGATCCGACCTGCCCATGGATCAAGCCCCCTACTCCATGAATGGACCCCACCCCCCCTCGTCAACATTGACCACCCCTTCCCCTTCACTGCAATCATTGATCCCACCAATCCCCAACTCACCCAGAGCCCCCAACTCTTTCCCAAATTGTTTCCCACACCAACAATCACTCTTTGAATGTCTGGTGAAGTGGAAGATCTACCTGATCTTGGACTGTGGCCTCTCTGGGAGCCTTCCTCACCTGACAGGGGACCAAACACGGGAAATCAGGCTGGCTTCTGGGCAGGAAACCTGGACTTCTGGTTCAAATCCTATCCTCCCCTTCACCGGCTTGGAAATCCCATCCCAGTAAATATTGTGATCCTCATGCCTTTTGATCTCAGCTGATCCTAATCCAGTGACATCCACACTTCAGGTACCATTACTGGGATACAGGAAACTTGCTAATAATATTTTCTTTCCATAGCGTAGTGACTGAGTCACCGAACTAACCACAACTTCAAGGTCTAACTTGATATTTACCTAATCCGAATGAATTCTTTTGAACCATTTATTCCCAGAATCATCAGATGTTAAAATTTAATTAGCAGGGAGACACCAGAGGAAGTTATCTTTCCTTCCACCTGGATAGCTCTGCAATCATCTCTCAATAGAGGAAAGATCTTTGGAAATAAAGAAGTGTAAAGCATAAGGATTAAACAGAGCTTACCTCATCCTGACAGTTCTAACTTCCCCCATTAAATTTATAATAATTTTTCACAGTCGTCTATCCTACCAGCTGAAGAAATACATCTTTGTTCCCTTGTTCAATTTGATGGTCTCCTCCAGTGCTCCAGTCTTCATTTCAGGAACTTTCATCTGCATTATAAAAAGAATCAAACATTTTTTGAATTACACTTGATGGGTATCTTGTGTAAAAGGAGGAGATTTCTATGGCACTATGGTTTTAGAACTATTCATATATTGCTGTGGAAATTAAAATAATAATTTCAGGATCAATCAACGAAATATCATAAGATTTATTTTCCACTAATGTACTTTCCTTAGATCTGTCACTTGCATTTTAGTATTACTTTCCTCATTCTACTTTGGAGTTGGTTGTGCTGGACAACGGACTTTGGTCAAGATGTCAGGATGGTCTACACTGTCATCTACTGTCCACTGTCTCCACTGTCTACACTTCCCACTGCCTCGGAAAAGCAGCCAGCATAATTAAGGACCCCATGCACCCTGGACATTCTCTGTTCCACCTTTTTCCGTCGGGAAAAAGATACATAAGTCTGAGGTCATGTACCAACCGAGTTAAGAACAGCTTCTTCCCTGCTGTCATCAGACTTTTGAATGGACCGACCTCGCATTAAGTTGATCTTTCTCTACACCCTAGTTCTGACTGTAACATTACATTCTGCACTCTCTCCTTTCCTTCTCTATGAACAGTATGCTTTGTCTGTATAGCACGCAAGAAACAATACCTTTCAGTGTATACCAATACATGTGATAATAAATCAAATCAAATCAAAATCAAAAATGGTAGCAAACCTCCAAGCCTCTGCCAAATCCATTCTTAAACAAAATGAGAGCATCATGAGTTGACTCATTGGAAGATCTACCCTTTCTCCCTGGAGCAACCCCTGATTGGTAACTTGTTCTGCTCAATGATCCTGGCTGGAGGAATTGTGAATGGAGCTTTGCATCTTTCAACACTTGTTTTCTCTTCAACCATTTCTTTTAGCTGTGCTATGAACATGTGTTCTTCATAGATTTTATAAGGCATATGTTTGAAACACAATTTCCCTGCCATTTGATAGCCTAACCTGAACATATTCATCAAAATAAAGACTGTATTCGACAGGGAGATAGTCATAGTTCTTGATAGTTCTTGCCCATTCTTAGAATCAGCTTTTGTGCAACTTACCTGTAGATCATAGACAAGTCAGTAAAATAGGTGCCCTAAAGGTGGGTGTCACACATTTTTCCAATTAGGAGCAAAACTATGGCCAAGCAAAAAATGAATATGTCCAGTTATTGCATGAATATGTCCAGTTACTTGCAATTGGGCCTGAACAATGAAACTGCAATTCATGCTTAGATGACCACATAAACTACATGAGGAAAGCGTGAGTAGTTTATGGATCTCACTTGAACCCATAGTATTAAATTACACCCTTACAATTTCTACAATAAATATTGAAGTCTTAATAAAATGAAAACAATGCCAGTGACAATTAGAAGCATCCCTGAAAATGACATTGATCGAAGACTGTGAGGTTAATGTGGTGTCATCATTGCAGAACTCTGTCACATGACTCATAAGAGGGATTAACCAGGAAATGAGATGAGCAGAACTTTACGGAGGCAGGTCATGTTGGCCATCACATATTCTATTCAGAATATTTGTAATACGTCTTAACTTTAAAGATGGATTGATATGAAGTGTTATGGTGTTTATGTCAGATAAATCTGTTATTACTTTAAATAGTTAACAGATTAAATCTTCCACTAACGTTAGATCCACTGGTAGTTCAGTTTTGTAACAGGGTGGCACAGTGGTTAGCACTGCTGCCTCACAGCGCCAGGGACCTGGGTTCGATTCCCGGCTTGGGTCACTGCCTGTGCGGAGTCTGCACAATCTCCCCGTGTCTACGTGGGTTTCCTCCGGGTGTTCCAGTTTCCTTCCACAGTCTGAAAGACGTGCTGGTTAGGTGCATTGGCCATGCTAAATTCTCCCTCAGTGTACTCGAACAGGCGCCGGAGTGTGGTGACAGGGGGTTTTTCACAGTAACTTCATTGCAGTGTTAATGTAAGCCTACTTGCGACACTAATAAATAAACTTAAACAATGGGGAATGAAACCCTGGATTAATTATTCCTGTAACTTTGCTTTCTGATTCCAACCAACTTTTGTTTGCCCCCTGCTGCGAATGTATGAGCGAATTATTCAGTGAAGCCATAATGACAATCTCTCACTTTGCTCACTTAATAGAATTTTGATAGCCTTTTACTTGTATTTGTGAAGTATTAGTTGTGACAGAAACCTATATATACCCAATGACAGAGAATAACTTAATTGGGAGTTAAAGTTCAGGTGATATTCATAATGCACTTCATTTTCAAGGCTCATAATTCTAATGGAAAGTCTTCATTAAATTTTAGCCTCATTTCCTGTTCTTAACACTTTTGTTTATCCTTACCCAATATGCATTGCTGCTTTATTATCGGTGCTGATGCATCAATTACAAATTTGAAGGATGTGTAAACATTCAGGTTTATTTGGGTTTTAATAAATTCATAAGACAAAATATTTTCCCCATCTACCACCTATGGTTCTATTGGATTAGTTGTCAAAAATCTTAATCTTCACAAGTCTAGAAATTATCAGGCAGCATTGGTGGTCAAAGGCCATAATAATTTGTGCTGTTATTTAAAAAAAAACTCATTTAAGCAGACTGACATCCTGACATAACAAAGAATAATAAATCAGAAATACTCCCCTCAAGATTACATTGTAAATGTCAAACTAGACAGTAAATTGCAATTAAAGAAGGGAAATTGCTTCAAAGAAGCACTTGATTTCCAAATGAACAGCGAAGGATTTCTTAAGCATTTAATGATGGTTGAATTTACTCAGCTATTTTTAGGCAGAAGGATGATGATATAATTTTAATGTGCTTTGTAACTCTGTTTTTGTTCCAAAAGAATCATTTCAGAAACTAACCACCAACTACCTGGGAAAACATCACAACACATCAACAGCTGTTAGAGCTGACTTGAAGGTTAAATATTAGGAACGAATCCAATTTCTCTTGTCTGTTCAGCCCAGCAGTGTGTTATATTACAGTTGGATTGTGCTTATGGAGTGTGGGATATGAAGTAGACTAATCAATCCCCTCTGCTCCTGTTCTCAAATTGCTCTCATATCAGGTCCGTGCCCTCGGGCATCCTTGTGGTTTCCAAAAGCTAATTCCATAAAAATCAAAATTGCGACCTGCAGCCAAAGGGGGAAGTTACGTTTTTTTTCCCTCATGATTAATCTCCTCTTGGGTGGTTTTCAAAATAAAAACACGCAAGCTGCTGCCTCACGGATGAGAGCTTTCCTCTTCCAACAAACCTTGATCTCTGGAGCCAGATCACCAGGAAAGGAGTGCATTTCTGATGGCACCTCCTTTTGACATTGAGAACATTAAGTACAGAGTATTGTTAACCAACTCCTGTTGTGCTTAACTTCATGCAAAGTGAATATATTTTGCGGCTACAAATTAGAACTGTTCAAAAAAGCAGGCAAGAGGAAACATCGCTGTACAGTTGGTAACAGTAATTGGGAAATGTTTAATGGGAGCATTTTGTTTATAAGGTTTTCTTTCCCAGCTGATTTTCTGTGTATTTAAATCAGTTTCAGTGAATAAATGGGTATTGATTGATAAGATAATCTGATACACAGAGGCCATTTCATTGCCACAAGGATTTATCTATTGATAGATTTCAAACTCATGATATTAAACACAATTGAGTTACTTGTGTCAAGTTGTAATTTATTATTGTAATGTTTTAATGTTAAATTCAGATATTTTGCCCACCGACATACTTGTTACTGAGTATACCCAACATCTTACTATTACAATCTCTTTACTATTGGAGCGAGTAGAGGATCTTTTTAGATTTAGATTTCAGTTCAGCCAGAGGCCAGTGTACGTGTTCCCTCATCAGGCAGAGTTGGCATTTATTTATTAGTGTCACAGTAGGCTTACATTAACATTGCAATGAAGCTACTGTGAAAATTCCCTAGTCGCCACACTCCGGCGCCTGTTTGGGTACAATGAAGGAGAATTTAGCATGGCCAATGCAGCTAACCAGCATGTGGGAGGAAACTGGAACACCCGGAGGAAACCCACGCAGACACAGGGAGAGCGTGCAGATTCTGCACAGTGACCCAGGCCCGGAATTGAACCTGGGTCCCTGCCACTGTGAGGCAGCAGTGCTAACCACTGTGCCACCGTGCCACCCCCGTGCAATTTATTCCCTATTAAACCTTCAAGAATTTGATGCATGCCTTTCCTTAACTGCGAATCCCACCCCAGTCATTGCAGAACAGACACATATCTACCATCAAAGTATCAGTGATATAAAGGATGGATATTTATTCTCCCTTTCCCCTAAATTGTCCTTTAGGGGTAAAATACATCAACCAGAAAAAACAAAGAGTGTGCTATCTGTTGTTCCTAATAGACATCAAATAATTACCAGCCATGTAGCAGGAGTTTAATCTCAGGAACTGGATTCGATGAGTACAAAATTAACCAAAAATACAAATTTATAAAATCGCAACAGTGTGTATATATGCAAAGAGAAACTTACACTTTTGTGCATTTATACTCATATCTATGGCGGCACCGTGGCACAGTAGTTAACACTGCTGCCTCACAGTGCCAGGGACCTGGGTTCAATTCCAGCCTTGGGTAACTGTCTGTGTGGAGTTTGCACATTCTCCCCATCTCTGTGTGGGTTTCCTCCGGGTGCTCCAGTTTCTTTCCCCAGTCTAAAGATGTGTGGGTTAGGTTGATTGGCCATGTGCAACTGCCCCTTTGTGTCAGGAGAGTAGCAGGGTAAATACATGGGGTTATGACGATAAGGCACTGGTGGGATTGTTGTTGGTGCAGGCTCAATGGGCCGAATGGCCTCTTTCTGCACTGTAGGGATTCTATGATTCTTTGATTGAACAAAGGTCCATTTAATGCTCTCCCTGCACAGGATTACTTATTTTATTCCAAAGGCATACATTCCTCCAAATCAAATTTCTGACTTTGAGTTAAACTTTAATTCTTTAAATTCTTTAGCACTGAGATGAGGAGAATTTTTTTCACCCAGAGGGTGGTGAATGTGTGGAATTCACTACCACAGAATGTAGTTGAGGCCAAAACGTTGCCTGATTTCAGGAAGAAATTGGATATAGCTCTAGGGGCTGAAGAGATCAAGGGCTAAGGGGGGAAGGAGGGAATCAGGATATTGAATTTGATGATCAGCCATAATCAAAATGAATGGCGGAGCAGGCTCAAAGGGCCGAATGGCCTAGTCCTGCTTCTAGTTTCTATGTTTCAAAAGGGTCAGAACTGATCAATTTTGGACTATCTTAGGTTTTCTACTCAGTACTTAACCATAATTTATTTGTGCAAAGTTTGAGGCGTTTTCCTACATAACCCACATGGGCCTGTGGAATATAGGTTTTGATCTGCAACCATCCTTCGTATGGATAATGCGAAGTGTCTTTCTCGTTATAACCCACCTAGTTTGTAAAATTGCGCAGTATCTGTCTCCACATGACTCAGTTGTCTATATGTAATGGGCAGGTCTTTCTCCATCTAGTTCACTTGGGTATGGTATAATCTTTGAACAGTGTGAACTAGGCCCGGCCAACAGCTACTTAGAATCCCACCCACACACAAGGAGGTTGTTTGGTGCTGAACATTAACTGTAAATGGACACTCCATTTACAGTTAACACAAATTAAAATTACTAGCATCATGCAGTCACAATGCACGAGACTACAATAACAAAATTCACACTAAACTCTCACAATGAACAAAGGTCAGTTTTATGGGTAGTTCACACTCAATGCGCCACAGAATTTCCAATGGATATTGGCTTCAGGTTTACAAAACAATACTTTGTGAAATACGGACCAGTAACACAATAGAACAAACTGTACTAACAACATTACAAGGACCGTAGAAATATACAAGAGGGAAATAGATCAGAAAATTCAATTTAAGCTGTTCAGGATGTAGAACAGGTACTACCACACAAAGTTCAAAGGATCAATGAAGAGAGGTAACTGGGCTTATCAAGAAACACAGCTGGAAACAAGACAAAGGATGGAAGTCATTCAATTACTAACTCAAAACTTGAAAACCAACAACAAAGTGACAGACAAACACTGAGTGATTTTCTCCCAGGAAAACAAAGGTCAGTAGTATTAATACCACCTGGCCAACTGGACAAAACATTACAAAAATTCATCTTACCAGTAAAACAGAAAGATGACACAGATTATGAACCTTGCCTCACCAGGAGCAATACTACGAAGCACAGATATTTGAAAGAGAATCACTAACCATTTGTCATTGCACTAGACAGAAAATTCACAAAAGTCTAGCAGCAAAGAAAAAAAAATGAAAAGAAGAAACAAAATGAAGCTCAGAGGAAATCACAAGTGACATAAGTGAACAATTATTTCAGAAAGAATAACTAAGCAACTACATACCAAGAGTGGCAATAAATCTCCAGAGATTCATTGCCATGCTCTATTTTGTAACAAAGAACAATCATACTTGGGATGAAGAATATTGCTTTAAAAATAGAATGAGGTAAAACGAGCAAAAACCATCACTGCCAGAAATCTCAAATAAAAACAGAACAAGAATATGGCTGTCTCCATGGGTTTCCTCCACCTGCCCCGGTTTCCTCCCACAGTCCAAAAGGTGCATTGGCCATGCTAAATTCTCCCTCAGTGTACCTGAACAGGCGCCAGAGTGTGGCGACTGGGGGATTTTCACAGTAACTTCATTTGCAGTGTTAATGTAAGCCTCCTTGTGACACTAATAAATAAACTTTAAACTTTGAAACTTGAACTGAAATTCATAGCAGGTCAGTCAGCATTTGAGAGAGAAAGATATGCGCCGAAATTCTACTGCCCCGTCCGCCATGGAATTGGAGCGGGCGAGGGGCGGACAATAGAAATGTCCTTTGACCTCGGGCGGGAAATTTCTGGTTTTGCTCGAGCGAGGTCATAAAATCCTGCCCATGGTAACGTTTCAGTAGATTCATTTCCTCAGAATTGAGGTTAGAGGTCACACAGAAAGTAGCCGCAAGTCATCAACATGACAGAGAAAACAAGACAAGGTGGGAATGGAGCAAATATCCCATGAAATGGCAAACACTGTTTTTATCTTTGGATTCCTGTCATAACAGCTTTGATCTGGAGAAAACCGGTGCAGTGTTTGGGGCAGAGACCCACTCAAACAATGAGTTCAGCTTCTTTTTAATGTGTTAAGCCACTTTACTGCTTATTTGCAGAAATTCCTAGACTTATTTCAGTGAAAGAAAGCAAAAACACGCGAAAACTCCATGAGCGAACACGTTACATAAAAAAAATATAAGATATACATTCATCCAGAGGAAAAACCATTACAGCATACAAAAGTTACAGAGACAAATGACCACCGGAGAAGCAACACAAGGACACACTATTTTATCCATCAATCAAACCACAAAACCTACACACTGGATGGGACTTGTACCTCAAAAAAAACATAGGAGTCATGGATAACAAAATGGAGAAGGACAAACCAGCACAAGCGCACAAATCACCAGTATGGAAATGTCTCTTGAGAAAGTCAAAATATAAGGCAGGCAAACATAATGTCAATTCTGAGATGTTTAAAGAATCTTAACCATTAACATTCAGCACCCAAGCCAAATCTAACGTACACACATGTTCACTCACCAAAATGCCTTAATTATGTTGTTTTGTATATTTTTGTGCATTTGCCGGCACAATACAACGATGCTGAAGACAACTGTCTAATTAATTTGAACCCAACAGTTAGTAGGATTATAAAATAGGCAGAAATTGTACCAAAATCCCAATATAGTGAGTTACAAATTTCCCATAGCCCAGTCATGGTCCAACATTCGTTCAGCATATCTGGTGCTACATTTTAACTTCTGCATGTGAGTTTCGCAAGTACTAGTATTCTGTAAAGCTTTACCACTTGGGAAGCTTTTACTTCTGGTGTAAACATGAAGGTCTGGTGTAAACGCGAGCAGCTGTGGTGGTCCCTCTTTGCACTGCAGAGTTCAAGTGCAAGAAATATTTTTTATCCAGCCTGCCAAGCAAGAGCTGCAGTGATTCATTCATTACCAGCTGGATGTAGTTTTTAATAGAACACTGAATTTGCAACAGTAACCAATAGGCCTGAGGTTTCCTGAAGATTCCACGTCTCCGTTATGATCCCTGTCGAGACCGATAATTTTTTAAAAATCGAATTTCCAGTTGATAGCTGAAAGGATGGCATGTCAAGCTGTCACCATTTAAGACTTTGACTGTAACACCAGATTAAAAGCACCATTGACTAAACAGAGGGCGAGATTTTCCTAGAACTCAGCAAAGGCCGATGGTGGGTGGGAAAAGTGACGCTGAAGCCGCCGACAGCAATGGCAACTTTCTCCAGTCCTGGACTTTGAAGAAAAATCTGAAATGGGCGGATCCCATGAAGTATGGTTGGTGGAATGGGACAGCCTCTGGTTCATCTGCCTCACTAGCAACTTAGACACTTGTGAATCAGGATGCCATTTTTAAAGGCCGCCCCAGTGCAAAGGAATCCACCCTGGAACCCCAGGACTGTCCCTGGCACTGCCTGTGCAGTGTCAAGAGCAGTGCCAGGACCGTGCCCAGGCGTGACCCACTCCCGCCCTGAGCACTGCAGCCACCTAAGCGCTCCAGGAAGTCTGCTCACCAAGTGCGTGCCCTGGGAGGCCAGTCGGGATTCACACTGTCATGCCAAGGATGGATTTTTCAAAGTGGGGCGGGGAGGGGGGGAGGGAGATTCAGGCATGGGGGAGAGATAATTATTTGTAAATGTATTTAAATGATGTTCCCGATATTCAACTTTGGGAAACGTATCCCATCACATTCATCAACATAAATCATGACCTTGGCCATCTGGCCCCTCGAGCCTGCTCTGCCATTCAATAAGATCATGGCTGATCTTTTTGTGGACTCAGCTCCACTTACCCACCCCTCCCCATAACCCTTAATTCCTTTACTGTTCAAAAATGTATCTATCCTTGCCTGAAAAACATTCAATGAGGGAGCCTCAACTGCTTCACTGGGCAGGGAATTCCACAGATTCACAACCCTTTGGGTGAACAAGTTCCTCCTCAACTCAGTCCTAAACCTGCTCCCCCTTATTTTGAGGCCATGCCCCCTAGTTCTAGTTTCACCCGCCAGTGGAAACAACCTCCCTGCTTCTATCTTATCTATTCCCTTCATAATCTTATATGTTTCCATAAGATCTCCCCTAATTGGATGGTTCTTCCCAAGGTGACCTCTTAATTGACGGCTTCTGTAAAGATTGCGCAGGTGAGGAGCCAGTCACCACCAGCCGCTTCAGGATTTGCTTTCTGGTCCTAACCCCTGGAAATCCTGAAATGTGGTAAAATTCCATTCTCAGATTCCGTGATGGTAAATCACACCTTAAAAAGTGTTTTATCGCTTAAGAAATCTTTTCCAAATTTATTTAAAGAAACAGCTAAAAGCATCACCAGCAAAGGAAGACCGTACTGTACAGAGAAAACAAACTAGCGAATACCAACAAAACTCACTCTTTCTTCAGGTGAATGGCCGAGTATAACATTATGGTTTAAGATTTAGTAAACTTTGCCACTTGCATTTTCTGTACTTAATGCCATCTCTGTCGATCCTTTCATTGTTTGTGTGCCTTCCAGGAAAGTAAGAGGGGTTTTAAATCAAAACTGTGTTTCAAGTCATACGTCAGTTTCTCCGTATTTCATATGGAAAATAAACTTTTTCCACCAGGGCCAAACATTGTTGGCATCAATCAGTCAGGTTGGTTGGAGGGCCAGAATGGAGCCTCTTTCTTGAAAGAAGCAGGATCTTCCCTAATGTGAATGTATTAGCTGGTTTTATTTGAGCATTTGTGCCTCTGCACTTATGGAACTATTGGGTTTGGGAATATTAAGTAATGAGTGAGATTGCTCTGATGAAATTGGCCTATGCTAGAAGCATGAAATAGGCTGATTGCAGATCTGCAGTCCGTTTTACACCATGCCCGATTTAGTTTTCTATTAAAGTGTATAGCTATGGGCCCCATTTCCATTACAGGCATTGACCGAGTTCACCCCCAGTAGGTTTTACTTGAATATTTTTAAAAATTACACTGCAATTCCTGCGTTAGGGATGGGCAATAAATGCTGGCCAGCCAGTGACGCCCATGTCCCATGAATGAAGAATAAAAAATTCCTGCATTCACTTTGTGATTCCTATATTTTAAAAATTCTGCAACAGCACGTTATTGTGAGGTTTGATGCAGACTGCGTTTGGTTATAACCTGTAACTTTGGGAGCTGTTTCCAATTGGTTTAGGTGCTCATTATGGCAGTCACTCTGTTATCAAGCACAATTTGGGGGAGAGATGAAAGGGGAAAATGAAATTGGGAATTCATTATGATTATTACTCAACCTCACGCAGTGACCAGTAAAAGGTGATAGTTAAAACCTGAGGGTCCCCTCACCTTGGGGGTAAAATTGGTTTAAAATTAAGCCTGCTTAACACTGTCACTTGCACCACTAGTTAGGGTGTGACGGGGAGAACAATGAGTTAAACCAGGTTCTGGCCTATTTATCTGCCTGCCAGACTTTCCACCAGAAGTGAAGGCATGCACTTAGGGTGACAGGGGGAAGGTCCAAAGGAGATGTGAAGGGCAAGTTTTTTGAAGAGAGTGGTAGGCATCTGGAACATGCTGCCAGGGGTGGTGGTGCAGGCAGATACAAAGAACAAAGAACAGTACCACACAGGAACAGGCCCCTCAGCCCTCCTAGTCTGTGCCAATCACGTTTACCTATCTAAACCACCTGCTTGTATCTCTCTATTCCCCATTTGTTCATATGCCTATCAAGCTAAGTCTTAAATGTGGAATGCTCTGCCTCAACCACCTCATTTGGCAGAGCATTCCAGGCCCCCACCACCCTCTGTGTAAAAAAACTTCCCCCGCACATCTCTACAGAACCTTTCCCCCCTTATCTTGAACTTGTGCCCCCTTGTAATTGTAATTTGTAGATACAATAGGGGCATTTAAGGGCCTTTTATGTAAGCACATGAGGGGCAGCACGGTGGCACAGTGGTTAGCATTGCTGCCTCACAGTGCCAGAGACCCGGGTTCAATTCCAGCCTCGGGTCACTGTCTGTGTGGAGTTTGTATGTTTACTGCATGTCTGCGTGAGCTTCCTCCGGGTACTCCGGTTTTCTCCCACAGTCCAAAGGTGTGCAGGTTAGGTTGATTGGCCATGCTAAATTGACCCTTAGCGTGAGGGGGACTAGCAGGGTACATAGCTAGGGTTATGGGGATAGACTCTGGTAGGGGTTGTTGTTGGTGTAGGCTCGATGGGCCGAATGACCTCCTTCTGCACTGTAGGGATTCTATGAATATGCAAGGAATTGAGATATATGGATCTGGGGCAGGAAGAAGGGATTAATTTAATTTGGCATCATGTTCGGCACAACATCGTGGGCCGAAGGGCCTGTTCCTGTGCGGTATTGTTCTATATTCTATCTAAGGTAGGTACTAGAATTGCTGACTGAATTTTGAGTGGATGAATTGAAAGGAAGTGATAATGATGTTTCGGCATCAAATTGCATTCTTCATCATTATAACTTCCTTTCTTACAACTAACAGGCACTTAAAAACTGAAGTTGCCATGTGTAAAGTGGAGGCAGAAGTGATAATTAAGGGATGTAGCGAGAAAAAAAATTGAAATCCCTGGCAAACATTTCATTCCATTTTTAATAACCTTTTGACTATTGACAACAGGACCTTGGGCATTTCCTGTGAGAATAGCCCTGTCCGTTCATAGCAGCAGAAGCTGAGGAGAAGGGATGGGAGCGAAATAGGCTGGTCAGGCTGCACAGTGGACACATGGCAATCACCTACATATCCAGCCAACAAAATATACAGACCCTGCAGCATTGCCCGAAGAGGCTGTGCTTCAAAAGGGAAGCCATTAATGAGTGGTGCTGCTCGCTGCAATCAGATCTGCTAATCAGCTCCGCCATTGGCACAATACACCAGTGGCCATTAAGTTTACCATTGGCCTCAATGTTTTTATTCAGGTTTATCGGGAAGGTGATGGCCTAGTGGTATTACCACTAGACTATTAATCCAGAGACTCCACTAATGTTCTGGGGAACCTGGTTCGAATCCCACCAGAGCAGATGGTGGAATTTGAATTCAATAATAAACAAATCTGGAATTAAGAATCTACTGATGAAACCATTGTCAATTGTCGGGAAAACCCATCTGCTTTACTAATGTCCTTTAGGGAAGGAGGTCTGCCGTCTTTACCTGGTCTGGCCTACATGTGACTTGAGAGCCACAGCAATGTGGTTGACTCGCAAATGCCTTCCGAAATGGCCTAGCAAACCACTCCATCAACAAAAGAATATCCAGAACTAAGAATCCACCGTCGACTGTCGGAAAAACCCAAGTGGTTCTCTAATGTCCTAACTGCCGTCCATACGCGGCCAGGCCAACATGCGCCTCTGTATCACTCAAGGGCAACTAGGGCTGGGCAATAAATGCTGGCCAGCCAGCAACGTCCATGACCCACGAATGAATAAAAAAAATCACTAATGGTAGGCAACCCGACTTGTACAAATCTATTGTTTTGCACAAACAAGCCAATTTATCACATTTCTCATCTATAAGTGATGTGAAGTGACTGGTATAATTTTGCTGATTCCCTAAAGTGTAAGATATTAAAGATGACAGCTATATGATCCTTCATCAATCTGAAGTTTACATCAACAAAATATGATTTCAACCTCTCCATTCCCAGCTCACTAGTGACCAACAACGTCACAGCGTGCAAATCAATGTTCACTTTCCTGCCAGTTACCATGATGGTGTTATGTTAAGGCAATCCACTTTTCCATCACTCTTCCATTAAGGAAGTTTGAATCCTCCGAGCTCAAAGCTACTTTCTATATCCTGTGCTGATGCTACATGCACTTTCCCAAGACACCAGCTTAATGTTGATACCAAACTGCATTTTATCAGTAGAGTCATCATTCAAATTTTCTTTAAGTTTTTATTTATTAGTATCGCAACTAGGCTTGCAATAACACCGCAATGAATGATATGCCAAATAAGTGTTAAAGTATTGTTGAGAGGGAGTAACGCCAGAAAATATATCTCATTCCATTTGCTCTCCTCCTAAAACCGAGCCTTGGTGGACATTAATATTCCTTTCCCCTTCAGCAAAAGTGACTGAACGTCGAATTATATTTTCTTGTCCCTATGGCCATTGGTGGAACAGGCATTATGTGCAGGGTAAGTTGGTTCAGTCCTATATGGCTGTGTCACTGTAACATTGAGCGTAATCTTCCAGTCAGCTTTTTAAATCGACCTAAAATGGTGTTACCAAAATGAGCTGTGGGTTCATTTAAATACCCAAATACAATTAAAGTGAAAACACAATTTTTCATCTATTTAGGATGGTTTGCACATCTGGAGTAAGCCTAAAGGAAGCTATGTGCAACTCTCAAAGGCTCTGAGGCTTTTAAGCATCTTAACAGTTCCAGTTCTTTTTTATTCCCATGAAAAACATTGATTTTTATTCAAGGTCTTTTTAAACCTTAGAGCACATGCCATTTGTGTGGAAGCTAAAATGGCTGAATACTCTGTCAATTCAGACTATAATTGAAGCCCTTACCAACAGGAGGAAGTGAAAGAATAGGGATATGAAATAGGAGCTGTTAAAATGCAAATTTCCATCTAGTTCAGGAGGCAATGTTGCAAACATGTGAAGCAATCCATTGTGGTTGGCAAGTCCAATCAAAATTAATGATAGGGGTTGATGTTCATGGTTGAAAGGATACAAGATGAAAGAATGCATTCCCAGAAATATATCAATAGGTACCATTGCTATATAAGTGGTTAGCACTGCTGCTTCACAGCTCCAAGGACCTGGGTTCGATTCCCGGCTTGGGTCACTGTCTGTGTGGAGTTTGCACGTTCTCCTCGTGTCTGCGTGGGTTTCCTCCGGGTGCTCCGGTTTCCTCCCACCGTCCAAAGATGTGCGGGTTAGGCTGATTGGCCATGTCTTCAGCTACAAGAGTACCAACAGCCAACTTCAGTGGCGGGGAAACTACTCAAAGCAATAATTTGGGTCAAAATTGATAGTCACATGGACAAATGTGAGTTAATTAAGGAAATCCAGCATGGATTTCTTAAGGGAAAATCATGTTTAACTAACCTGCTGGAGTTTTTTGAGGAGCTAACAGAGATGGTTGATGAGGGTAATGCTATTCAAGTTGGGAAAGAGTAGGAACGAGGCCACCTGATTAAACACTGTGAGCTGGAAAGTTGGTCATAGACATCTTGCGAGGGGGCTCCCTTGGTCTTGGCAAAGAATGAAAGGATGACATTAGGGCAGCAGGCATGAAGGACAGAGGATGAAGTGGACAAGGTGACATCCATCCCTGTTATGGGGTACAAGATATTCTTCACCATGAACCTCCCCCACTAGTACCTCCAATGCCATGTCTAAGACTCTCTGCACCCACTCCCCTCAGTTCCTGAGCCACTTGCAACAGGCTGATGTATACCAGCCAGCATCTCCACACCTTCCGTGGGAGTCAACCTAAGTTGTTGGTGGGGTGGGCTCATTCAGAAGTTGCCCCACCAGCATGGCGTCATGGGGCCCACCTCTTCACTGTTTTTGGCAAATAGTTTATAAATACGGCAGGAAAACCTGGTAATGCCATCGATAGGGTACCCTCCGCTTTCCCGCCTGGGATGACACTTTGCCTACATTTGTGTACTTTTCAGAACTTCTGCAACTTCCATCAAAGTGGCTAAGTTTTGAAAGCATTCCAAAATCATACCTGCAGAGTGGAGATGTAAACATTGGGTTGGAGGTGGGAAGATTATAAATGGTAAGTAAATATGGTATTGCCTTCTTCACAGTTCATCATGAAATACTGTAGCCTGTGTCATATCTGTGTCTACTAAAGTGAACAATAACAGTGTTGCAATTAGCAAAGATAAGTAACCATTGAATAATATGGCTAAGAAGTTCTTACTTCTGATAACTGACAAGCTGTCAAGTGAAATAACAGCATTTTAAAATGGAAAAGTCTTCAGATGCATTAGAATAGATTATCTATTATAAAATGTGCTAGCCCACTTAGAGCTAATCACTTCAACTCTCTCCATTGCTTTATTTCATGCTTTTTAGAACAGTTGAGCCATCTGTTTGGCAGTTGGAAATATTTGATAGATGTGTGAGCTTTTGGCAGCCTTCAAAAGCAATATAATGGGCGGGATTTTCTGGCCGCACTCGCCCCAGGACTGGAAAATCCTGCCCGAGGCCAACGGACCTTTGCATGGTCCCTGTCCCGCCCGCTACGGTTCCTGTGTGCGGGATGGTAAAATTCTGCCTGTTGTGTGATATCAGATTGTCAATGTCATAATACTACAAAACAAAATCACACAGTATATGATAAATACTAAAGGGGTCCAATATGGATGACGACAGCGGGATGATGCAAGCCAGCACTCTCTATTTTCCCAATTTGTTTCTTTTGCCACAAATTCTATGATACACACGGACAAAGGAAAGACTTTCTAAGGAAATTTTAAACCATGAAGGAACTATGTTTTTTAAATTCAATTATGGATGTGGGCATGATTGGCCATGCCAGCATTTATTGCCTATCCCGAGCCCTATTGAATATCCTATTGGGTTAGATGCCCTCTGTATCATCCAATGAATATCTTTCAGGTTCTCTTATGAGTCTATCAATGCCAAAATACCACCTGCTCCTCGTTTCTATGTCTCTATGGCGCACTAGATCAATGAGTGTCTCTTACAGATTTAAATGGGATCTTGGAGATGGAGCTAAACCCGGGTTAAACATTTAGTTTGTACTCCCACGAGTCTGAATACGGTTCAGGATCAATGTAAGTTAAAGTTAAATTGTGATATTTGCTGGAGGAAAGGGAGCGATGTTATAGAAATCGTCGTGGCAAATGTGAGCATGATCACGTGAAGCAACAAAGGAAGCCGAATCTTCTGCCTAAAGAAGCATAAGGAAGTCGTACAGGTTATGTTTCAGAGTTTAGTCTGGAGTTATCCAACTAAATTAAGGTTCACAGAATTAGAACACAAAACACAGGTGCATTGTAAATCGTTAATAAACTGCACAGCAAAATAAAATGCAGTGTCTGTTTGGTTTAACTCTCCAATCTGGTTTTGAAAGTTTATGAAATGCAATTATAGTAATCTACTTCCTGTCGTCATTCCTGCTGTGAGCATGATCCTGGTTACAGTCAAACAAAAGTGGAAAAGATTCTTTGGAAAACTATCATCCTGCATTACTAACAAAGATGGCAAGAACGGCTGGATCCAAATATTGCTTTGGATTCCTCTACGGCATGGTGGTACAGTGGTTAGCACTGCTGCCTCACAGCTCCAGGGACCTGGGTTCAATTCCTGGATTGGGTCACTGTCTGTGTGGAGTTTGCACATTCCCCCTGTGTCTGCATGGGTTGCCTCCGGGTGCTCCGGTTTCCTCCCACAGTCTAAAAGACGTGCTGGTTAGATGCATTGACCTGAACGGATGCCGGGATGTGGCGACTAGGCGAATTTCGCAGTAACTTCATTGCAGTGTTAATGTAAGCCTTACTTGGGACTAATAAATAAACTTTAATAACTTTAGAAGGTTGTACTTCTATGCATCTTTTAGCATGCCTTCCACAACCCACCTCAATCCTGGCAGGTTGCAGACAGTTATTGGTGGGTATCAAAATGTAGCCTCGCTTTGTCAGATTATCTGGCAAAAAAAAAAATAATTCCTACACAGAGGTCCGATATCGGACAGGTTTTCTCTCAACGCTACAACTTCAAACTAATGTGCTGCTTTGAGAGTCAAGTGGTACATATAGAACATACGAAGGAGATACTTGGGCGGGAATTCTCCCATCCTGCCCACCACTGGAATTTTAGTGGGTGCGTTGCGGACAATGTGAAACCCCATTGACAGTCAGACAGGAATTTTCAGCCTTTGGACCAGTGCAGCTGGAGAATTCCACCCTTGGATTCTCAGGATCACTGGGAAAACCTTATTTTTCATTTCCTATAACCGATTACATAATATACCATTCCAACTGAAGTACAAGTTTGCTGGATTTTGAAGTGGTATTTATGGGATTCACATGCCATTATTTCAGGAAGCTCTTTAATTCAATTGGGGACAGATGATATGTACTGTACAAGAAACCAACTCTATCTGATTCACTAATGGAATCTTTATTCAGGAGAAATTCTGATGAAGACATCCCCATGACAGTTTCCCTCCAAACAATGTACACTGGAAATCTATTGCTCAGTAACACCAGTTGGGGTGGCACGGTGGCACAGTGGTTAGCACTGTTGCCTCACAGCGCCAGGGACCCAGGTTCGATTCCCGGCTTGGGTCACTGTCTGTGCAGAGTCTGCACGTTCTCCCTGTGTCTGCATGGGTTTCCTCCGGGTGCTCCGATTTCCTCCCAAGGTCTGAAAGACAAGCTGATTAGGTGCTTTGGCCATGCTAAATTGTTCCTTAGTGTCAGGGGGACCAACAAGGGGTTATGGGGATAGGGCCTGTGGGGGATTGTGGTCAGTGTAAGCCCGATGGGCCAAATGGCCTCCTTCCGCACTGTAGGGATTCTATGATTCTATGAGTTGTCCGGAGATAAAAGCAAATTACAGCGGATACTGGAATCTGAAACAAAAACAGAAAATGATGGAAAATCTCAGCAGGTCTGACAGCTTCTGTGGAGAGAGAACAGAGCTAACATTTCGAGTCTGGATGACCCTTCTCCAGTTGTCAGAGATTATCTGAGTGAACTCAAGCAATCCCTTGACACCATCAGCATTGTCATCGAACAGTATTTTGCGATGTGAAAACGTGTTTGGCTAGTTAAATTAATTTTTACTATTGCTTGGTAATGTTTTATCACTGATTCTTGTTTCTGGTAAACATATCTATGGGGTTTCCCAGCTTACATACCTGTGGTTAGGTGTTATAACATTGTTCGATAATCTGGAAAATTCCAGGTTCCAGCAACGACTTGGTCCCAAGTATTTTGGACTGGAGAACTTCCAGCATATGTACACATCAGGATTAATCCGTGACAAGGGCGGTACAGTGGCACAGTGGTTAGCACTGTTGCCTCACAGTGCCAAGGACCCGGGTTCGATTCCCCGCTTGGGTCACTGTCTGTGTGGAGTTTGCACGTTCTCCCTGCGTATTCACGAGTTTCCTCCGTGTGCTCTGATTTCCTCCCAAAGTCTAAAAGACGTGCTGGTTAGATGCTTTGGTCATGCTAAATTCTCCCTCAGTGTACCCAAACAGGCACTGGCTTGTTGCGACTAGGGGGTTTTCACAGTAAATTTATTGCAGTGTTAATGTAAGCCTACTTGTGACACTAATAAATAGGCTTTAAACTTTAGTGGAGCTATGACTTAGCTCCATGAGTAGTGAGTACTGACAATGTTAAATGCTTGTTCCTGATGGATACAATCCATACTCACCTGGATCATTCCATCAAGAATAAACCTTCTTACCAGCCTCCTTCATAAATTAATACATTGATGACATGCTGCTAAAGATACTTGGAATATCTGATTTTAAACAATGGAACGTCCTGTGGTTTTAGACGACGACTAAATTTCTGCAGTACAATGATGTTGTGAAGTATGTATTTCTGCTCTTCTGTTGGTGTAGGTGTCAGTAATTGCGTAATATAATTGCAGTAATAAACTCACAATAAGTGTTCTCTCGAGGTTTAGTATATAATGTCCACTGGAATGAATTAATTTGTTTTTGCTTCATTAATAGAATCTTTATTAGGGAGAAAGCTATCAAATCCTATTGACATACTGTGGGTGTAGAAACATATTGTTATAAGCATGATTGCTTGAAGATTGTTCTAATTAAATGATATTGAATTAATTTTTATAGACTAAATATAGAAACTGCAAAGATGGAAGCTCTGATGTATCTCAATGAGAACCCCATCAGTCTGGTGAAATACTAATTAAAATGATAAAGTTTAATCCTACAAAGTTTAACACCGTGTTAGGTAATTGTGTAAAAAGCATGATCAAACAAGTCCAGTTTCAAATTTAGGCATGGCATCTAAACGATTATTTTATATCGGCAGTATTTTCGAATACTGAAGTACAAACTAAGGGCGGAATTTTACCGGTACATCCGCCCGAGGTTCGTACGATCCCACCCGAGGCCAATGGAGAATGCCGTTCTCCGAGCCTCACCCGCCCCACGGAACTGGGGTGGGCGTGACGGTAAAATTCCGACCTATGTCTCTGTGGTGAACCATAGTTGGTTACCACTATGAGTACTGAACCATAGATGGTTAGCACTATGGGTACTTGTAGATATGTTAGGGTTAGGGTTGGGGTGTTCTACCTGTTGATATTGTTCAGTGGTACACTCCAGTTGGCTCCGCCTACCTGGAGGAGTATAAAGGTCACTGCACTGCCTGGTGACCCTTTAGTCTGGGATTGTATTGTATATAGTATGCTCCATTCTTGTTAGTAATAAAAGCCTTTATTTCCCGGGTATGATCTAGCCTCCCGAGTGATTTAATCGCGCATCAGTCTCCAATTTTGCAGCAAATTCAGAGAGCTTTGTATGTTGCAGGGGGACCTTAATCATACAATTTTAAAGGGAATGTATCTCAATGGAAAGATTGGAAACAACATTATTTCAAAGTTCTGTAAAATGATATTAATAGAGAATTTAACTCTGGCATTACTCTTAAAGATGACCACGAAAGTATTTTACAAACTGTTGGAAATCTCAGCAATAAGTGTAAAATGGGCTAAATCCAGCTTTTTCTAACCCAGGGCGGAATTCATTTTCATTTTCAGGAGGTCCACCTTCTTTCTTCAATGGTGGGTCAGTGATGTTGGGCGACTTCTCAATGTGTCACCCAGACATGACAGCGGACTACACTCCATCCAGACCTGCCCCATCACTGAATACGGCGTGGAACACCTGGGTGCATAATTAATGAGGTCGGGGCTGGAAGATTTGGCGCGTTTTCCCAACGACGCTACAGTGGGAAGCACTCCAATTTCCCACCCCTGCCTCAGCACCTAGTCTCAAAGTGGGAGAGCTCCACCCCCAGTTTGGATTTTTCAAAATGGTGTCCAATTGCCCTCATCAATTTTCAAAAAGAAATATCACTTTGTTTCCATCAAAAATAAGTGGTAAAACTCACTAGTTCACCATCATCTGAGTTCTTGTTCTTGAATCACCTGTGACTTGTGTCCAGACCCCTGGTAGAGGAAACAACTTTGAGTGAGACCCTTTAATGAACAATAAATGCTTGATTTTAGGAGAATTACTTGTTGTTTGCTGCATATTCATTTTTGTTTTATTTTATTCTGCGGTGTGGAAAAGTGAAGGAAGAAAATAATATTTATCTTCTCAAGCAAGAGTTTGTGTAGAGTCTGGGGGTGCTGTGTAGGGAAGGGCTGCAACTTTGCTTCAATTGAACTTGATTGATTGAGGTGAAGTGAGTGTGAATACATTAGTCTCATCAACGCCAAACATTGATTAGTGATTTTTAATCTTTTTAAGAAATCAGTCTAACAGTACGTCCTAGCTATAAGCCCTGCCGACAGAAAGGGAGAACTCATTTCAATTTCAAGGAATTTGAAGCTGACAGCATTATAATGGAACATCGCCTAAGGTGTAGGTGTTTTGTTGGATACAATCCTTTATAGCAGAGTACCCGATGTACCCTGTTCTTTAATACCCTATGCTGGGTCCATTCACATAAAGCAATTTGGTTCTTAATATTGCGTAACAAAAGTTCTGGTGCTGCCCAATGGGAAACGGCGCTGAGGTGGAGGGAGGGGAGTGTGGTGCCACAAAATACAGCTCCCGCTTTTTCCTTTCACTTTAAGGGCCTAGATTTGAATTCTGTTCAGACTCATCGAATCACTACAGTGCAGATGGAGGCCATTCGGCCCATTTTGCTTGCACCAACAACAATCCCACCCAGGCGCTATCCCCATAACCCCACTTACTTACACTGCTACTCCCCCCAACACTGAGGGGCAATTTAGCATGGCCAATCCACCTAACCTGCACATAGAATCATAGAATCCCTACAGTGCAGGAGGAGGCCACTCGGCCCATCGAGCCTAGTCCGACAACAATTCCATCCAGGCCCTATCCCCGTAAGCCCACATATTTACCCTGCTAATCTCCCTGACACTAAGGACCAATCCACATAACCTGCACATCTTTGGACTGTGGGAGGAAACCGGAGCATCCGAAGGAAACCCACGCAGGCACGGGGAGAATGTGCAAACTCCACACAGACAGTGACCCGAGGCTGGAATTGAACCCCGGTCCCTGGCGCTGTGGGGCAGCGGTGCTAACCATTGTGTCACTGTGCCACCCTTATTAAATGATAGACTTTCCTCTCTGATGTTTGTAGTTGTCCAGTTCAGATGTGGACCCTAGTTAATGTTAAATTAACAGACTTGATCAGAGTACTCACAAGGATAGATGATTTGGAAAAGCAGATGTCTCTCATGAAGACAGAATGATGTATGAAATAGTGTTGAGGGAGTTCTTTATTACATTTGGTCAATGCAATATCTGACTTAGGAGTTTCTATCCTCAGTTCTATCATCGTTTTTCTTGCTGAACACACACGTACACAAATGAACGCACCTAGGTTTGACACATCTGGCAATTTCTGATATACAGCAGGACCCACAATACTAATACATCCCTGCAGACTTCAAAATGGCTGTTTTTGATCTGCTTGAACAATATGATTTATAAGTCATTTCCACTTCACTGTGGGATAAAAATCTCCAGCTGTTACCATCAAACATATGAAAATGTTCACTCATCATAGCACTCCCAAAAAAGCACTGTTGCTGGTCACATTCAAGGTCACTTTAAAAACTGTACATTTTAAGCATTATTTTCTCCACTCACCGCTCGCAGAACAGGGGCAGAAGCCCCACTTGTAAAATAGGCGGAAGTTGTCCAAATGGGCATTTCTGTACTTTCTCTGGCCGCAAACAGGAATATTTGTAATAATTCATTCTGCTAGTTGCTCTGTGTGAAATCTTCACTAAACCCCTCCAATTTCCATGAGCTTGGAACCCCCCCAACCTTTCACATCGAACTTGCATCCGGTCAGATTTCCAGAGTTTAATGTCTTAACAAAGAATGAGGCCTTGCCAATGACACAAGTAGGCCTCATTTAAATATTTTATTTAACAACAACGTGCATTTAAATAGTGCCTCTAACAGCGTAAAATGTTCCGTGGGCGTCACTCAAGCAAAGAAAGTTTTATTTATTTAGCGACACAAGGGAGAATTTAGCAAAGCCAATGAACATAACCAGCACATCTTTTAGACTGTGGGAGAAAACCGAACCACCAGAGGAAACCCACGCAGACACAGGGAGAACGTGCAGACTCGGCACAGACAGTGACCCGAGCTGAGAATCGAACCTGGATCCCTGGCGCTGTGAGGCAGCACACTGTGCTGCCGTGTGGGATGTGATTAGGAGAGATAACAAAGAACTTGGTCTTTAGGAAAATCTTAAAGGAGGAACAAGAGGTAGAGTTGTGGAGCTTTCCCCTACCTCTCTCTCCCTCAATCCTCACAATTTTTCTGTTATTCCTGCCATTACCCAAATAATTTGGGACAGTTTAGCAGAGGAAAACCCAGTTCCAAAAGTCCCATGATCTGCCACTGGGTACGTGTCAGGGTGAGGTGGGATTTAAGTACACCTGTTGCCAATTGGGAAACTGTCTATCCTTGTTGAAAATTCCTCAGTCAGCTCATTCATTAATGCTGGGCAGAACTTGTTTTTTTTAAAATTCGTTCATGGAACATGGGTTGACCAGCATTTATTGCCTATCCCTAGTTGCCCAAGGGCAGTTGAGTGTCAACCACATTGCTGTGGCTCTGGAGCCACATGTAGGTCAGACCAGGTAAGGACAGCAGATTTCCTTCTCTAAAAGGACATGAGTGCACCAGATAAATTACCATTGAGTTCTGGAAATTCTGGAGGATGGAGTGTGGCAATGCTTGGTTCAACAATTGCCGGGATGACAGTTCCAGACCTCACCACAGTCATGGTCCAAACACAAACAGAAGAGGCGAATTTCAAAGGTGATTTGAACGTGACTTCCTCTGAGCTGAAAATGGTGGTCCTGATATAAAGAGAGAATTTAACAGCGTGGCAATCAAACAGTTCTAGAATACGACCAATTACCATCCCATCAGTCCACTCTCAAACATGAGCAAAGTGATGGAAGCTGTCGTTGATAATGTTACTGAGCGACACTTACTCAGCAATAACCTGCTCACTGATGCTTAGTCAGAGTTCAGCCAGCAGTGGTCAGCTTCAGACTGCTGTGCAGTCTTGCTGCAAACATGGAGAAAAGAGCTGAACTCCAGAGATGAGGTGAGAGTAACCGCCCTTTATACTGAGGCAGTGTTTGACTGAATGTGGTACTAAGAAGCCCGAGTAAAATTGAAGTCAATGTGAAATAGGGGAAAACTCCACTGGAGTCATATCTAACACAAAAGCAGATGGTTGTGGTTGTTGGTGGCCAATCATGTTAGCTCCAGGATATCGCTGCGGGATGGTGCCCAGGTCCAATCACATTCAGCTGCTTCATCAACAGCCTTCTTTGCATCATAAGGTCAGAAGTGAGAACGTTCGCTGTTGATTGCAGCGTGCAGTTCTTTTGAGACTCCTCCAAGAAGCAATCCATGCCCGTATGCAGCAAGATGTGGACAACATTCAGGCTTGCGCTGATTAGTGACAAGTGACATTTATGTCACCCACCTGCCAGGCAATGAGCATCTCAAGCAAGAGAGAGTCTCATCCTTGACATTCAATGGCATTACTATTAGCAAATCCCCATCATCAACATCCTAAGCATTACCATTGACCAGAATTTGAATTGGACCAGCCATATTAATACTGTGGCTCCAAGTGCAGGTCAGAGACTGATTATTCTGCAGTGAGTTACTCCCCTCCTGATTTTCAAGCATCTGTCAGGGACAAGTCCGTAGAATAATGAAACACTCTTCACTTACCTGAACGAGTGTAGCTCTTAATAATGCTCAAGAAGCTCAATGCAGCTTGGTCAGTACTCTATCCACTTGCCACCTTAAACATTCACTCCCTCCACCACTGGTGCATAGTGGCAGCTGCAATGAATGGCATTTCCAACATGTGCTACAAAGCTTTCCTCAGCAGCACCTCCCAAACCCAAGGGCAGAAGATGCATGGGAATACCATTGCTATTTGAAACTTCTCCTCCAAATCACACACCATCCTAACCTGAAAGTATATCACCATTCCTTCATTGTCATTGGGTCAAAATCCTGGCGTTCCCAACCTGACATCGTTGTGGATGTCCCTACACCACATGGACGGCCATGGTTCAAGTTGGAAGCCCACCTCCATCTCAACGGGCAGCCAGCAGTGAATAACAAGTGTTGAGTTTGCCAGTGACACCCGCATTCTGTGGATGAGTAACAAAGTGCTGGGAATGGAATGGCAGCCAACCAGTGGTCCTACCTATAATGGACAGGGGGCGGGCAAATGGGAGAAAGAGAGGAGCAGATGATTTCATTTGCCTTGCCTGAAGTATCTTTGAAGTGAAATAAGGCTGAGGTGGGTTTCACAGAGAACAGAAAAGAAATGACCTTTCCCAGCAATGAGGAGAAGAAACTTGCTGCTGTCATTAAGGTTTGGTTGGAGTTAGCTGAGGAGGTGAGCAGGATCACTTCCTGGATCCCATAGTTTAATGAGCTATTAGGAAAAGTGAGGACAGTTGCAGATTCACTTCTGTTGTGCCAGGCACGGCCTCCTAACTCACTCTGTCTTGTCGAGTATATTCCATTACATCCAGTTTCTATGCGCTCCTTCACCTCACCATTTATCAATCCACCACTGCCAATCATCCCAATCCATATACAATGTGATGCTTTTGCTTAACAGTCAATGTTATTGCGCTTACAATAATAGATCTGGAGTTGGCCCTACACAAGAAATGAATGCAAGTTCAAAGGCGAGGAAGCGAACTGTGGGCAGTGTGTTAGTGGCTATGGAGATCAGGTATTTGCATCCCTAACCATCAGAGCTGGAGAAATTGTGACTTCCTATATGTCTGGTCACAGATTAAATATCTCCAACCCAAACCTTAAACAAAGCTCAGTGATTCTGACCTGATTTCAGCATCTACTGAAATATCTTAATTATTCTAAGTAGCAACATTTTTATGCCACTATTATTTCATAGAATCACAGAATCTCTACTGTGCAGAAGGAGGCCATTTGGCCCATCGAGTCTGCACCGACTCTCCGCCAGAGAATCCCACTCAGGCCTTATCTCTATAACCCCACAGATTTAGCCCACTACCTCACCTAATGTATAAACATTGAGACACTGAGGAAAAATTTAGCATGGCCAATCCACCTAACCTGCACATCTTTGGAGTGTGGGAGGAAACCGGAGCACCTGGAGGAAACCCACACAGACACGGGGAAAATGTGCGAACTCCACACAGTCACCCAAGGCTGGAACCATAATAGCCACATCTCCCTTTCTCTTGCAGGACAAAATGGTAAACAACTGGAGGCATGAAGAGGTGAAGAACTCTCCCCAAGGAAGAGTTGGTCCTGGTCACTATGGAAAGGCCCATTGCTGAAGCTGTGGCCACCAATAGGTTATAACTATTGAGCATAATGGTATCCACGTAGCTTACTCCTCCTTCTCACATCCCACTTTTTCCTCATCCGCAGTCCGTTCTGACTGAGAAGCTTCTGATGGCGTAAGAATGAGCTTCTTTAATTTCTCTTCGCCTCTCACAACAGCCTTGTCACTTTTTCCTTTCAGATACCCAAGAACTGCAACTTGCTCAGGAAGTGGAAGAGGAGTGAGGAGACGGTGAAAATGAAGACATACCATCACTTGATTGCACAGTTGTAGTCATCATCTCAGAAAAAAAGATATACTGGCACTGGAGGGGTTGCAGAGGAGATTCATTAGGTTGATTCTGGAGTTGAGAGAGTTGGCTTATGAGGAGAGACTGAGTAGACTGGGCTATACTCATTGGAATTCGGAAGAAAGAGGGGAGATCTTATAGAAACATATAAGATTTTGAAGAGAATAGATAAGATAGAAGCAGGGAAGTTGTTTCCACTGGCGGGTGAAACTAGGACTAGGGGGCATGGCCTCAAAATAAGGGGGAGCAGATTTAGGACTGAGTTGAGGAGGAACTTCTTTACACAAAGGGTTGTGAATCTGTGGAATTCCCTGCCCAGTGAAGCAGTTGAGGCTACCTCGTTGAATGTTTTTAAGGCAAGGATAGATACATTTTTGAACAGTAAAGGAATTAAGGGTTGTGGTGAGCGGGTGGGTAAGTCGAGCTGAATCCAAGAAAAGATCAGTCATGATCTTATTGAATGGCGGAGCAGTCTCGAGGGGCCAGATGGCCTACTTCTACTCCTAGTTCTTATGTTCTTATATACTGACACCACTCGGAGTGTGGACGATGCACGAGCCTTTAAGGCAATCAACATGCAATTGCAATTTGATATTAGCTTTTCCATTTTGGAACTCCACTCTTCCTCCCGCCTACAGCCTTTCTTAATCTCCCTCTGCAAACTGATGCTGGATGCTAGATGAACACGTGCTAACCTCTTTATCAATATTGCCGTATGTCATTTTGGAACCTGAAGGCATCTCATAACACCCCAAAAAATGGGTGCTACTGAGTCCACATTTGCCCCTAACAGTTTGGACTATTTTCCTCCCACTGTTCCTTTTTAACAGAAAAGGTATAATTGTTCACTTCTCTGCACTGAATTATTCTTTACCTGTACCTATCTACCCCCTGTAATGTTTTACATTCCTCTGTCAGTTTGTCAAACCCCTAACCTGGATCATCTTTATTCTTGTATCTATATCCAAATTATTTATATAAACGTCAAGCAAAGAGGTCAAAGCACAGATTCCTGGATATGCCATTACCTGCGTCCCGCCAATCTAAAAAGTTCCAATTATGCCTAGTCTTTGCTTTCTGCCCTCCAGCAATTCCTCTATTCATATCGCTCCATTCCCTTAATGACACGTGTCTTCATTTTTGTAGCATGGGGAAACTTTTCAAATGCCTCCTGAAAATCCATATAAACAAAATGCACGGTTTTCCCTACACCTGTGCATTTGGTGACTCTCTCAAAGGAATCGGTTAACTTAGTCAGCCCGACCTGACCTTTACAAATCTAAACCAATGATCATGATTGGTGCACACATTACAACAACAACTTGATTTCATATAGCACCATCAACGCCCTGAAGCATCCCAAGGCACCTTGCAGGAGTGTTATTAATAACCTTTGACCAGGGTCCACATGAAGAGATATTGGGACAGATGGCCAAATTCTTGGACAAAGAGGTAGGTTATAAGGAATGGCTCAAAGGAGGGGAGAGAGTGAGATGTGAGGAGAGCTTTACGGAAGAAGTTAAAGAATTTAGGGCCTAGCTGAAGGCACAGCTGTCAATGGTGGTGTAATATTGTTGGGGAAGCTCAACTGGGAATGTAGGAGAAATGCTGAGATCACGGAGATTATAGGGATAGGGAGAGACAAGGCCATGGAGTGACCCGAACACAAGGGCGAGAATTATAAATTTTAGTTGTTCCAGACCAGGAGTCAATGTAGGTCACCGAGCACAGGGTGATGGGTGAGTGTGACGTGGGGTGAGTTCAGATATGGACAGAAGTTTACAGAAGGTGGAAAGCTAGCAAAGAGAGCATTGGAATAATTGAGTCTAGGGGTAATAAAGGCAAGGATGGTGGGGCAAAACAAGGCAGAAAAGGCTAATACTACAGAAGTGGAATTAGGTGGTCTTGTTGATGGGACAATAAGAGTCAACAGTGAGGACTATTTCTGCATATAACTCGACATGTTCAATTTTACCATCAGTTATATCTGACAACACTGTTAACACAGCATCATTTTCAATACTGAAGATTAATACAAAATAACCAGTTAAAACCACAGCCATGTTTTGGGATTCCATATAAATCTGTACCGTTGAAACCCCCAATGACTGACAGCCCTTAACAGCTCTTACAAGTAATACATAAGCCATTGTGAATCTATTTGTCTTCAATTCTGTGCAAAGTAATCGAAACTTGACCACTGTCTGAACAAAATTAAGCTGGTAAACAGCAGTCAACATGGATGGGAAGGATTCTACTAAATTGATCTCCTTGAAGGGATGGGCTGTGGAATGTGTTATGACAGGGCAGTGTTGAGGTTATAAAGCCATGTGCCTTATTTTCAGGTATATTTTTACAATGTGTGTATTGTTCCCATTGCCAAATTCATGGTACCCATTTTTTTAGATGTTCAGTCCCTTTGGTATGTAAATTGTCAAATACCTGTGAAAGGATTCTTGGCAAATTGGTCACTTTGTGTGTGGTAACGGCTTCTCCAATGATGCCAACTGGAGGGAAGTGTTGGAACTTCTTTTTCAAAAACAGTCTCCACTGGAGTCGTGATTGCCACATCCCATCTGGACGTATATCTGGATATGTGATCCCGGAAGGCGTAACCCTGAAGGCGAAAGCCCTGGAAGGTGAATGTTGCAAAATAACTTACAAGGGACTCTACTGTTACTTACAATGGACTCTATTGTTAATTATAATAGACCCTATTGTTGTAAAGGCATTGTCTGTTATTGTATTATTAGGTCTCTATTGTATTAGTTTTTTGGTCTATTCAATGCGACCTAAAATTAACTTCTGTTAACTTCTGTATCAAACTTTAGTTAGGCCGCATTTGGAATATTACATGCAGTTCTGGTTGCCACACTACCAGAAGGACGTGAATGCTTTGGAGAGGGTGTAAAGAAGTTTACCAGGGTGTTGCCTGATCCAGAGGGTTTTAGGTATGAGGAGAGGTTGGATAAACTCAGATTGTTTTCAAGGAAAGATGGAGGCTGAAGGGCGACGTGATAGATGTCTACAAAATTATGAGAGGCACAGACAGGGTGGATAGTCAAAGGCTTTTTCAAAGAGTGGAAGTGTCAATTACAAGAAGGCACAGGTTTAAGGTGAGATGTGGCAAGTTTAGGGGAGTCGTGTGGGGGAAGTTTTTGACACAGAGGATGGTGGGTAACTCATTGCCAGTGGAGGTGGTGGAAGCAATGTTCAAAGTGTACCTTGATAGACACATAAACGTGAGGTGAACAGAGGGATAGGAAGTGTGTATCGGTGTAGGATTTATGAGCTGAAGGGCCTGTTCCTATCCTGCATTGTTTTTTGTTCTTTGTTATTCTGTGAGACGAGCAACCCATGTTGACAGTTTGCGTTGAAAATGCATATGAAGCCAGTCTGAGAGTAGGACAGATATCCTAAAAGCTACGGGAACCTAAACCAGTAGAACATACATTTAATGATCACACAATCCTCCGGGGTATCTCAGGAATCCTAGTTTCAAAATTATGCAATAGAAAGGGCATATTCATGTCTATTTATCCTGGCAATTTCCAGTTCTATCTTAAACCAGATATTTGAATAGTTTCGTTTCACAATTCGCATAATATTTACATTTCTCAGGAACAGATGTGTCAGTAACTAAAGGACACAGATTTAAGGTAATTAGCAAAAGACCCAGAGGTGATAGAAAAACATTTTTAACGTGTCGAGTTGCTATGATTCGGAATGCATTGCCTGGAAAGGTGGAGGAAATCCAATAATAACATTCAAAAATAAATTGGATAAATACTTAAAAAGGAAAAAAATAAACATTACTAGGCCAGTGGGGAAGGAGCAGGGCTATGGAACTGATTGCAGAAGACACAGGCACGATAGACATCCTTCCTTGCTGTACCATTCCAAGATTATATGATTCTGAGCCACATACCGATTATTTTTCAGTTCTGAAAAAGGTTTAATCTTCAGTCTCACTTCAGGTTTGCCGGTTCTGTATTAATGTTTATTAATCCTGTAATCGTCATTGACTTAAGTAACCCAGCCCTTTATCTGCTTAATCTGCCACCATTATTTTAAATACCTGGATCACGTCCCCATTCAGATTTCTGTCCTCTTATAAAAGCAAATGACATTTTCTTCCCCTAACCTCAGCATTAATTTCAGGGCTTAATTGACTTTATAGACATCTCCAGCTTTGTTCTCAACTTTATGATGTCATTTGAACTGCTGAGATGTAATTCCACCTTTATAATGCATATTCTGGATTTTATAAACCCGTGAATCAAAGAGTTACAATGAATTAGTGGCTTCTATTTTACACATGAAAAATCAAGAGTGCATGGTTTTTGATGAATGTGCGTCAGTGAAGACAGTGTCAAAAATATGTGCGGCACGGTGGCACAGTGGTTAGCGCTGCTGCCTCAGGGACCCGGGTTGGATTCCCAGCTTGGGTCACTGTCTGTGCTGAGTCTGCACGTTCTTCTCGTGTCTGCATGAGTTTCCTCTGGATGCTCCGGTTTCCTCGCAACGTCTGAAAGATGTGTTGGTTAGGTGCATCGGCCATGCTAAATTCTTGCTCAGTGTACCCGAACAGGTGCCAGAGTGTGGCGACTAGGGGATTTTCACAGTAACTTCATTGCAGTGTCAATGTAAGCCTACTTGTGACACTAATACGTAAACTTAAAAATATATGTGTTATTATAAACTCTCCTATGTGAATATCATTCAGGAAGGAGGAATTTCTCACATGGTGGAGATAGGGAACCTCATGTGCCACTAGTGTACGTTATAAATCTATCAGATGCTAGCAATTTTCTGATATTCATTGTTGGCCTCCTGTTGTCAATGGGGACTCAGACAATGATCTTTATAGTGCATAGTCAGTGGCTGCACAGGCAGAAGGGCAACTATCAGTCTCTCCTCAAAACCTCCACTATTTTATAGTCAGCACACAACAACAGTGACCAGAATATTGGGGAAGAAATAGCGGAGGTCAGAAAATTCAGAATCACACTGACCTCTATTGTATTTTAAAAGATAACGCCAGTCCCTTAAATTCTGTTCTCATCCTTCCATACCCCCAGTTGGCTGCTCCTTTATGTCGTCATCCACTTTGGTTTTATACCTTAACCTTTGGCATCTCAGAAGCTTACAACACAAGCTAGGAGCCTGAAAGTTTTGTTTTACAACTTCACTGAGGTTCATGCCTTTTAGTAACACACGAGGGAGAAACAAGGTACACAGCTTTTCAATAACCTGAACAGCCGTCTTCAGTATCCAAAAGGGAATTTCCAAATGTTGTTTCCTTTTGTCTACTGTGGCATGCCTTAAAGATTTATGCTTGTAGGTTAAAGCTTTAAATGCGTCTAACAAGTCTGAAATAGAGCTTTGGAGTCCATTTGCCCATTGTTTTGTCTCTTCCTTGGGGGAGGAACTGGTTGGAGACAGTGAGTAAAAATTCCCTTAGCAATTGAAGTGCGCTTACGCACGAGTAGAACGGGGGCAGGAGAAGACTTCAACGTTACTTCAAGGGCATTGAAATCAAACTTTCTTTTGTTTCCCTTTCGCTTATGCAAAAAAGCATCCAATGGACCTCAAAAAGATCTTATCACAAGTAATTGGTTGTACGTCTGGAAAAAAAGCATTGTGCATTAATTGGATGGATGATATCAATGATGGGATAAATTAAAGGCAGACATATCAGTTTGTATTCTTTCACATGGCAGGGGCTAAGAGGACTTTTTAACTCTTTCAGTCAAACAATAACATCCATATATTTACAGTGTCCAAGATAATACACAATTCCAGTGCTGATTAAGTATTGAGGCCACAGGGCACAGAGGCCACATTACTTCAGACTTCATTGACAAATGGAGATTATTGCTATTATTTAAGTTACTTTGTGAAGTTGCTTTGGTCTATTGCCACTTAATTGGATAGTTAAGTGGCTGCAATGAAAATACTACCTGAGGCATTTTTTCTTAGATTTGTCATGTATAGAATATTTTTCTCTCTTACTGTCCATAATCAATATGTTTCCTATGAAAAACGGTGTACATTTTCTTACCCTTGGAGTGTGTATTCCAATTAAATAATTCAGCAGCAAGCTTTTGTGCGTTTGACATACAGAAGGCTACTTATTCTCACACACTTATCTGAAATTAACACAGTGTCATATATGCGGATTCACTCACTCACTCACTCACTCACTCACTCACTCACTCACTCACTCACTCACTCACTCACTCACTCACTCACTCACACAAAAAGATTGAATTTAGATAAAGAGAGTGCACTTTTACTGATTGCAATTAATTCAGTCTGATTTATGGGCCGCAATTCTCCCAAAAGTGTTGAATTGGTGGGAGAACTGTTCTAAATCCTGACTGTTCTGTCAGTTCACCTTCTCACCTGAATCTCCCCACTCTGTGCACTGCTGAGGGCCCAGTTGGGAATCGAATTAAAAACCCAGGGGTGCGAGGCCTATTCGCGCCAGAGTTTGACTGATCTGGAGCTCTGTGCATGCGCAGTGGCCCCAAACTGTCAACCTCTCATTTGCTGGTCAGCTCAATCACTGGCCAGCCCAGACCCCCCGCAGTGCTGCCCCTCCAGCCTCCCCACGGCCCAATCACGGCCCCCACAGCACGGCCCCCACGGCAATGCCAGCCCTGACACCCCCCCTGTCCTGGAGTGCATCGATGTCCAGGCCCCACCCCTCAGCAGTGGCGATCCCTCCACCCCCCTCACCCCGGCAGAGCCCCCTACCCCCCCCTCCACCCCCCCCGGCTGACACCCCCCCTCAGGGTCAGAACCCCCCCCTCAGGGGCAGACCCCCCCGGAGGCAGGCTCCCCCCCAGCAGACCACCACCCCCCAACCCGCCCCAATCGCTGCCCTCCCTCCATCCCAGACTGATCCTGTCTGCAGAGTGGCAGCAGGCTCCCCCATCCCCACCGATTACCCCTAGGCCCCGCCCAGAATAGGCCCTGCCCAGAATAGGCCCCACCCCCTTGGCACTGCCCGATGACTGGTGGGCAGTGCCAAGGTGCCCCCTGGGTATGGGCACTTTGTCCCTTGGGCAGTGCCAGGGGATGCAGGCTGGCACTGCCAGGGTGCCCATGCCCAGGGGGCACCCCTCCGGCACCCGACCACCTGGGGGCCCCAGTTGCCTCCCTTCATTCCGGCGGGGTCTCCCGCTAGTTCCCCAAACGTGGGGAGCTAGTCTGAACCCTGCCGGAATGAAATACTCCTGGTGGGGTGGGAGATTCAATTGGGACTTGAAAGGCCACGATAATTAACTAATAAGCATATTTAAAACAGATTTAAAACAGATTTAAATGACTTACCTGGCTTCCCACTGGTTTCCAGCGTGGTCTGTCCGGTGACAGTTCGCCGGCTCTGGGAGATGCGCATGCTTTCCCAGCTCATGCGCAAATCCCTGTTCAAGGCCGCAGACGTGCATCTCCTACCACGACCCACCAGAAAAATTGCGGGTTGCAATGGGAGAATCGCGGCCATAATGTCCGGTCTCTCACATGGTAGGCATATGGTTTCTTGAATGGATCAGATGATTTAACGTTGAAGTGAGTGTCTTGTAAAGTGAAGGGTTCACATTAGATGGCAAAGTTTCTTGTCAAATATCTAGGAGCTTGGTTCTCAGGTCACAGTTGAAATTGGAACAGGTTAAATACTCTGGCAGCTAGTTTCAGAGTCTGGTTCTCAGACTGGATAACTACTGTTGGTTCTTAACAGGCAAAGATGGCACAGCCTTTCTCTACAGCTGTTGTTTTGCTAGTGTTCTTCTGAAGCTGTCCAGGTCTCTTCCAGGTCTTTGGATAATAAAGGATCTCAGTTCAAGAGCCAGTTTCGGTCACATAGTCAATAGACATTGTCCACCCAGAATTGCTTAAAGATGAAAGGACATTGATATACAATGGGAGGTAGATGGTGATCTTTCACAGTTAACTGGTGAATAACTGACCATATCAGGTTTTCTTTGTTGAACTGCAAACCTGGAGACATAAAGCGTAAAGCCGGAATTCTCCAGCCCGTCACACTGAGGGATCTTCCTGAGATTTTAATGATTTGTTTGCCCTGTCGCGAGACTACCCATTGCAGAGGGGGCTTGAAAATTCTGGCTGAGTAGTCCATTGACTCGATGTTTTAAGCAAGTTTTGAATAATTATGGATGTGAATTCCACGGACGATATTTGTCTGGTATGCCCATTCTAGGAAGAGATTCCCACCCGTAGTTATTCAAGGCTGAACTATCCAGAAGCTTGATAGTTCATGTTGAAAGGCAAAGGTCACCTGATTCCTTGGCAGCCATCTTGATGGTTCAACAGTGTCCATTTTAAACAAATAAAATGCATGTTCCAGAAGCTTCCACATGAGCTCAGTCCATGTTTAATGTTATGAACAGGTTACTTTACTGGGCATGACAAATTAATATAATTTGGCGTTTTTGATAAGTAATAGGAAGAAAAGAACAGGATTTAACCTTAAAAAATAAAGTAACTTTGTCAGTCCCTATGTGGCCTTGATGAAACCCTGATTTAGACATTGATTTTTTACACCTACGATCTGGAGCCAGATTTTCAAAATGGTGCCAGAAACCAAACACAGTAAGAAGTCTCACACCACCAGGTTAAAGTCCAACAGGTTTATTTGGTAGCAAAAACCACTGTGGCTTTAACCTGGTGGTGTGAGACTTCTTACTGTGTTTAACCCAGTCCAACGCCGGCATCTCCACATCATGGAAACCAAACACCCAGAGGAATTTCACGTCCTGACTCCACGCCTCAACTGTGCCGCTCATGTGGTGCAACTTTTGAATATAAATGCTCCAATTGGGCAGAAGGTGAGGGCACCAAATGACTCTCGGAGACCCGAGCTTCGTGCCTGGTGCCATTGGCAGAGGTAGGTGGCAGCCATGTTGGGGCCTGCTGCCTTCTCGCCAGAGAATAAAGGAGCTCATCAGAAGGTCAAGGAGAATAAATGGCTGGGAATGTTTGTTGCTGAGGCAAATCAATGTAAAGCTCACACTCCTGTGCAAGTTACCATAAGGTCCAATAACTTGCGCCATCTCGAGGGTATCTTTTCTTTGGCCAGACTTTTTGGGTGTGCCAAAGTCAGCTTTAAAAATCTCTGTCTGGAATGCACCCGCAGCCCCTTAACTACTTCCTCAAGGAGATTAATGGGCTGTTAATTGGTAAAAAGCAGTTTGCACCACCAACCAAAAACTCTGAAGGTTTGATTCTTTCCCGGAAGCATCGGGATTCTGAGGGGGCTGCCAGGAACTCAGTTTTCAAATTTAGCCATTATCAGCTGCTGACCCTTTGGGAATGTGAAAATGCTCTCCCTGGTGTCAAATACAAGGCAGGCCAATGTGTTAAATGTCTCTTGTTTGTGTTAGCAGCATGTGAATTATTAAATCCAGTTCTACTTGTCATAACACAAAACTGGTCCTCTCACTCTGAGCATTCACAATGGTCAGTGTTGGAAATGGGCCGAGGTACACAGAACCATAGAAAACCATAGAATCCCCACAGTGCAGAAGGAGGCCATTCAGCCCATCGAGTCTGCACCAACCACAATCCCACCCAGGCCCTATTCCTGTAACCCCATGTATTTACCCTGCTAATCCCTCTAACCTATGCATCCCGGGACACCAAGGGGCAATTCAGCATGGCCAATGCACCTAACCCGCATATTTTTGGACTGTGGGAGGAAACCGGAGCACCCGGAGGAAACCCACGCAGACACGAGGAGAACGTGCAAATTCCACACAGACAGTGACCCAAGCCGGGAATTGAACCCAGGTTCCTGGAGCTGTGAGGCAGCAGTGCTAACCACTGTGCCGTCCATATTAAGGGCAGAATAAAGCATTTCTTTCCCTTTGCAAGCTTTACTACACCAGACCTGGAAGTGCAAGGACATGCTGGGAAAATGACATAATCTGGCATTTATACTATTATACCCTCTAGCAACTACACTAGTGTAGCCTCTCATCACCACACCACTGTATCCTCTAACCACTACACTACTGTACCCTCTAATCACTACACCACTGTATCCTCTAACCACTACACTACTGTACCCTCTAATCACTACACCACTGCACCCTCTAATCATTACACCACTGTACCCTCTAGCCACTTCACCACTGTATCCTCTAACCACCACACCACTGTATCCTCTAACAACTACACCACTGTAGCCTCTCACCACCACACCACTGTACCCTCTCACCACCACACCACTGTACCCTCTAGCCGCCACACCACTGTACCCTTTAGCTACCACACCACCGTACCTGCTAATCACTAGACCACCATGTCCTCTCCATGGTTGTATGAGAAAAAAGCAAACAGTTAATCAACAAAATCCTTCTGAATTCCCATTTGGAACAGGGCATTCCGGAACCCTGGAGGGCGGGCACACTGAGCACCTGACAATGAAGTGAATGTAAATTGTATCCCGACAGTTACTTTTGGGGGAATCATTTCTGCCAGTTTTCCCAAATAAGTGCTCGTGTATTTGTGTGGTAGTGGGGTAGGGGTTAATAATTCAGCAAGCAATTCCTAAACCCGCTCCCTGCTCTTCTCATTAAAGATAATCCTATACAGCGGGAGGTGAAGGGATAGAAAAGTGAGGTAAGGATATGAATTAATATATAGTAAATTACCATTAAATATAGTGCCCATGTGGGTAAAGAAAAAACAACTTTTAAACAAATTGCTAGAATGCTGCATTGTATAATTGCTTTTCTGTTTCATTTGGTAGAATGTGTTTTATTGTTATTATTGAACAGAGTTTTAAAGTAAATGAAACCATCTAAAATTGCCTGTAATTGTGAGCAATTGGGGAATAGATTATTGTGCTTTTGAAAAGCAAAAAGAAATCATGTTAGACAGAGGAGTGTTTGGCATGTCATGGAGCCTCTATCCTTCCATTCATATCTTGTTGATGATTTAAGTAGCACTTCAGGGTTCATAATCCATCAGGAATGAAATAATATCTGATCATTAGACTGCTGCATTAATACAGAAGAGAGTTTCACACTTTTAGTTTAATAAAAGTGCCCTTGGCATCTGTATTAAAACAGCTTCTTGGATATTTAACTGGGAGAATTTCATTATTGTAACAGTATCTGCAGCTCCTACTAAGAAAATAACCCGTACTAACAAACCATTATTCACTAATCAAGCACATTCCTTTTATAAAAATTCTTCAAAGATATAATTGTGTTACAGCGGCGATCCTTCTGTAAACTCTGCTTAATTTAAGTCTACGCCTCCTAAGAGCACAGCATGTTTATGGAGCCTGTTTTTGTAAGAACTTAAATTCTTTGCAAAAAACACGATTCAAATAATCAGCACTTTATTCTCAGTCAATAATTTGCAGCAGGCTTCCAAGGCCGGTGGCAAAAATTGTTGTCTGCAGCCCCATTTCAAAAAGTTACTAAATCAAAGAGACAATTTGCTCAGGAAGGTGAAATGAGCCTTAGTCAACGATACCACAATTCCCCGCATGTATTGCACAAAGGATAAGCAATAGAACTTAGAACATAGAATCCCTACAGTGCAGAAGCAGGCCATTTGGCCCATCGAGTCTGCACCAACCACAATTCCACCCAGACCCTATCCTCGCAATCCCATGTATTTACCCCGCTAGTCCCCCTGAAATAAGAGGCAATTTATCATGACCAATCAACCTAACCCACACATCTTTGGACAGTGGGAGGAAACCGGAGTACCAGGAGGAAACCCACGCTGACACGGGGAGAATGTGCAAACTCCACACAGTGAGCCTAGGCCGGATTCGAACCCAGGTCCCTGTTGACCTTTTGGACCATGGGGAAAAATGGTTATCGTTTAACCTGGAATTTTTCAACAATACATTAGCACATTGCTAAAAATTTTATTTTTAAGTGAGCCACTGAATTTCTTTTATTTTAAAACTTAAGACACTACTGTCCTTTCACCAAGTGAAGGCTTGCTGTTTCCAACCGAACATTTCACTAATTTCCTCTCCACCCCTTCCTTCTTCTCCTTCTGAAGACAATCGCTCCATGCTGGACTCTGACTCCACAGAGGCCATCTAGTATCATGCTCAGTGGGAAAGCTTTGACCGTGAGCATCAACCGACAATGTATCACATGCAAAGAAAGATCAAGCCTGAACGTTTCCTGCCCTGATAGCCACACAAAGCGGATGTTGTTGGATTACGATCAGAACTAGGAACTCTGGTCAATGTTGCTTTCCCTCATTAGTCAAAGCCAATAAGGGAACTCTGCAGCTGCCTATGCTGAAGTCAACTAACTCATAGTAGAACCTGGGATCTTGTGGTAAACCACTGTTAGCTTATTGCCTGTGTGTGTGTGACATGCCTGGACATGCCCCTGCCGGCCCTGCCTGGGACTCCTCCCCCCTGGTCCAAGTATAAAGATGACTGCTCCCCACTCCCTGCCTCAGTCTCTGGACCAGTTCATCGGCATGGGTGTGCTCCAAGTCTTTTGCTAATAAAAGCCTATTTATTCTTGCATACAAACTAGTCTTTGCTTGATTGATAGTGCGTTAATTTTATTAGCAAAAGTTTTGGGATGGAGCAGATACTAAAACCCGATAGACTCGAATTGGATCCTCAAGCTGTAGGAGCCTCTAACAGCTTCGATCACTGGCTGCGATGTTTCGAAACTTTCCTCACCGCCTCCGCCTCTGTCGTCCGGACTGAAACCGACAAGCTACACGTGCTCCACGCCCGGGTAAGCGATCAAGTATTCTCGATGATGAGAGACGCTGAAACTTACAAGGATGCGATCGAACTTTTAAAAGGCCAGTACAACAAACAGTCTAATGAAATCTACGCCAGACATCTTCTGGCAACTCGCAGACAACAGCCAGGAGAATCGGGCGATCAATTCCTGTGTGCGTTGCGAGCACTTGGCAGGGCCTGCAACTGCAAGGCCGTAACAGCCACCCAAAACACTGAGGACTTAATCAGAGATGCCTATGTCACGGCTTTCAGGTCAAACTATATCCGATAACGACTGCTGGAACAGGGTGGGCTGGACCTACAAAAGACTGTGGCGCTTGCTGACTCGTTAGAGGTGGCCTTCCATAATCTCGAGGCCTACACCCCCGAGCACGGGGGCGCATCATGGACACCGCGGTCGCCGCCACCTCTGTACTCGGGAGGGCCGCAGGCCTACGCCACGCCACGTCCCACCAATGACCCAACAGCTGCGGCAGTCTCCGGAGACCCGAAGTGCAACTTCTGCGGCCTGGGGAAGCACCCCCGACAACGCTGCCGGGCGAAGGATGCAATCTGCTCCGGGTGTGGAAAGAAGGGCCATTACGTGAAGGTATGCAGGGCGAAATCGACCACGAAGCCCAGTAGCGCCGTGTGCAACCCGTGGGGGCCACCATCTTGGGTGCCGGTAGCCGCGTGTGAGCTGTGCGGGCCGCCATGTGTGTGACATGCCTGGGCATGCCCCTGCTGGCCCTGCCTGGGACTCCTCCCCCCGCGGTCCAGGTATAAAGGTGACTGCTCCCCACCCCCTGCCTCAGTCTCTGGACCAGTTCATCGGCATGGGTGTGCTCCAAGTCTTTTGCTAATAAAAGCCTATTTGTTCTTGCATACAAACTAGTCTTTGCTTGATTGATAGTGCATCAGATCTCCTTTTCATGCTTTTCTAGCATGTTAAATTTACTAGGCCACAGTTCTATATTATTCTACAGTTCCACTTGCTACACTACTTCTGATTGCAACATTTCTGTGACACTATTGAACTTTAAATGTGGATCTTTTCTATCCCAGATCATTTTTCCGTAACCACACATCTTGCAGATTATCAGTGACCAGAAACTGAACTAGCCATTTAAATACTATGCCTACAAGAGTAGGTCAAAAGCTAGGAATCCTGCTACAAGTAACTCATCGCCTGACTTCCCAAAACCTGCCTACTGTCTACAAGGCACAAGTCAGGAGTGATGGAATACTCCTCACTTGCCTGGATAACTGCAGCCCCAACAACACTCAAGCAGCCCAACACTATCCAGGGCAAAACAGTCCACTAGATTGGCACTCCATTGACCACTTTCAATATTCAGTCCTTCCACCACCGATGAACAATGGAAGCAGTGTGTACCATCTACAAGATGCACTGCTGGATCTCAAAGGACAAAGAACAAAGAAAAGTACAGTGCAGGAACAGGCCCTCCAAGCCTGTGCATGATGCCCTAACTAAACTAAATCATGATGCCCTAACTTAAACTAAAATGAAACCTTCTGCCCTTACTCGGTCCGTATCCCTCTATTCCCTCCCTATTAATGTACCCATCCAGATGCCTCTTAAATGTTGCTAATGTGCCTGCTTCCACCACCTGCAGTGGCAGTGTGTTCCAGGCACCCACCACTCTGCGTGAATTCTCCCTCAGTGTACCCGAACAAGTGCCAGAGTGTGGCAACTAGGGGATTTTCACAGTAACTTCATTAATATTAGCCTACTTGTGACACTATAAACAAACATAAACATGTCTTAGTTTTAAAATCAAAGATCTTTGGAATTCAAACTCTAAATATTGATAAAAATTCAGGCATCCCATATAATCAACACAGAATCTGAGTGATTCCATCACTGCAAATGAGTGACCCTGACTCTATTATATTGCCTGTTGCTTGGCATAATACTTCTATTATTGTAGTTCAGCATTTTCTCTCTCTCGTGAGAAGCAATGGAAAAAGCTACAAGACATTTCAATTAAAAATTCATTCTTCTCTTTCATTTTAATTTCACTTCTATACAACACTTTGCTGAAAGCCACAAGTTATTTCCACCATCCAAGTTCAACTTAATGTTTCAGAAAACCCTGTTATTCTTTGCTAATTCAATTTTAGCTTGTCACGATCCAAATTTTATTTATTATGTTCCTTGGTGATGTTGCCTGACTAGCAAGGCAACCAAAATCTGTAAAATAATCTGCTGGAAATTTGAAATAAAAAGAGAAAATGCTGAAAAAAAAACTCAGCAGGAATCTGGCAGCATCTGCGGAGAGACAAAGACAACATTTCGAGTTCAAAAAGACACTTCTCCAGATTTCGCTGTGAAGAAGAGTCGTATGGAGTCAAAATATTGGCTGGAATTCTCTGGCCATTCACGCCGGCGGGATCCTCCAGTCCCGTCGGCAGCACACCCCTGCCCGCGGGTTTCCCGCCGGAATGGGGTGATGTCAATGGGAATTCCCTTTGACAGAGGCGGGACCAGTGAATCCCGCCACGAGCAAACAACGCGCCACCTCCCGCTGGCGGGAAACATGCAGCTGGGAGGTCAGAGAACCTCGCCCGTTAACTCTGTCTTTCTCTTCGCAGATGCTGCCAGACCTGCTGAATGTTTCTTCCCCCCAGAATTTTCTGTTTTTTGAGTCAAAATCTGTATGTTTCTGCAAGAACAGAACTGTATTCCAGCTTGTTATACCCTTAGTGGTGTCCCATTCATTTACCGACACACTGCAAGCAAAATCTGTCACTTCTTCTTTCCACAGGTTTGAAGCATTTGATGCCAAATTCTTCAATGCATGGGCAGTTATTCAATGACTGTATTCTAAGTTATGTTGTCAAGAAAGTTCAATAAAACGGATTTTCATGTAATCAGATAGCCAGAAAATTGATTTGTCAGATTTCTCTAGTTTTCACCAGTAAATGTATATGTTACAATTATATACAGAGTGCTAGAATCATGTTCATTCTCAGCTGCAGGATTAACCTAGCTGCAAAAACCCACGCTCATTCGCCATTGAGCGATTGGGGACATCTGACCCTTCTGATGCACGTCCCTTAAAGGGGATATCTGTGACATAGCTGAAATTATTTATACATATAAGTAGTAACCTATGATATCTAGAAATTTGCTGTTAGTTTCATTTTGACAATTGTTCACTCAGAATATGATATCAAGCACAAAAGGACCTGAATGTTGCAATCAGTGCTTCTGTTCAGTGCTGTGTTGCCATCCCAAGCCAAGGGGTGAAAACTTCATTCCTCTGTTGGCTGTAAGAATCTTGTGAATTTGGACAGACCAAAGCAAGTTCCAAATGGGCATGGCCCCACACACACACAATTGCCCATAATTCAACACATTGGCAGCCTTATTTAGAAAGGCCACAGGGTGGTTAGATCAGGAAATGGAAAATTGTTCCGCAACTTCTTTGAGAATATTGTTGGGGGAGGGAAGGGGGTGAGTTTAGCCTGTAGCACATTAAGCAGTGGCCGAGTGACTGATTGGAACGTCGTTTTGGTTAAGTTCCTAAGAGATCTCCCTGACCTCTCAGCCAGAGGAAATGCAAGGCCCAGGCATAAAGTTAAAGTTTATTTATTAGTCACAAGTAAGGCCTACATTAACACTGCAATGAAGTTACTGTGAAATTCCCCTAGTCGCCACACTCCAGTGTCTGTTCGGGTCAATGCACCTAATCAGCACGTCTTTCAGACTGTGGGAGGAAAACTGGAGCACCCGGAGGAAACCCACGCAGACACAGGGAGAATGTGCAAACTCCACACAGACAGTGACCCAAGCTCAGGAATTGAATCCAGATCCCTGGTGCTGTGAGGCAGCAGTGTTAACCACTGTGCCACTGTGCCGCCATCCACAGGGAATAACCATCCGCAGGGAATAATAGAAACAGTCCAGGTTTTATTTCAGTCAAAAAATCAGAATATGATCAATAAATACATGAGAAAGATAAGCACCAAGTTCGACGCGTGATCCAAATCTTAGGCTAATTCATTAATAATGAATGTTGGCCAAGGTTAGATCACTGTCAGGGTACCTGTCTCTTTGTGGTGTCTACATAGTGTAAGATAAACCAGTTGTATGCACATACCAGCATATTCAGCCATTGTTTTGAATGGGTGACTTGCATCTCAGTCCAGGTCAGTGATAACTCTTATTGGATGGAATGTAAAGCTTTCTGTGCGCATTGTGCTATATTACTATATTGTGTGCTATATTGTGTTTGCAATTTCCATTTCCCAGCCAGCCAATTCCACATTAATTACCAAATTCTAGGCAATTTGTCCCATGAAGCCCTTCTCATTGGAAACTGTGTCAAGACTAGCCAAGCCCATGTTATTGAGGTCCCTTGAACACCCACAGTGCAAGTAACAAGACTTCTATTCTATTGGTTGGGCTGAAAAAGTTGCTACTATACGATGTTAAGCTTGATTGTCACAATATAAAACAGTGAACTTGGGCCGACTGAAGGGTCAGTTTGATAACCCTTATCTGCCCATGCAGAATAATACATTTGCATTTAAAATAAGCATATTGGCCACGTATATGGAATAATACATTTTTTAATAAGCTGATACGAACATCTACAGGCTGCAATTATTGCGTTGCAAAAATCCATTACTATGTAGTTACTACGACAGTGCTGAATGTGTAATCGAATTGCTCAACCTTAACAGGAAATGATCAATAATCATACCAATGAGTGTGTTATTATACACTGTGACGGTGGTGGCTAAGCTTTATGCCATTAATTTTATCGTAACTCATTTCTTCTGCTTGAACATATCAGGATTTAATGTTCCCATTCCCGTTCCTGTTCTGCATGACAAATTGTTTTAATAAACATATACCAGGTAATAATAAAGTAATAATAATCCAAGCAGTCACCTTATATCAATGCTGTTTAATCTCCCACGAGCCAACTGTTTACAATGACAATTACAATACTGCAAAATTTTAACACACTAAACACAACGGACAGATTTAATATTGTTTTTGCAAATGTGATTAGTGTCCTGTCACGTTATTGTACTCTGGTGCTTACATTTCTCTCAAGGGCCCTAACAGGGTGTGCAGAATGTTTCCATCAGCCTTCTCTACCTACCTTCAATACATAAAGCTACTTAATAAAATAACACAGCACCAATTCTTAATATTCTGGTTATCAATCAACGATATTAATTTTGAAAACAAATGTTCCATGCGTGCAATCCCCTAAACCCCTCCCTTCTGAAGAACCCACATAAAAATGTTGAAACTAATGAATGCGTGTTGTTTACAGCAGTAATTTCGTGCTGCATTTCAATTATTGCTTATATTTATTTAAGCTGCTCCAGCTCCCAAGCCTACTCCAGTTGACTTAAAAGAATTGGATCAATTTCCACACCAGCCTTTGATGGGAAGCACTGCTCATTCTGATAAAGTGCAAAAACTCCCTGATGTTCTATGGCTCAAGTTTATGAAACTTTCATCTTTTGCATACATGCAATAAAATTGTTATTAAAAAAATATGTCTTTGTTTACAAAATCATTTGAACTACTGAATTAGCCATAAATAAAATCCAGGCTGCAAAGATGTTTATGGACTGTTAAACTATAACACTCCGAAGATAATGAACTCAAAACGATGCGTGTTTTGTGTGGATTCAGACTATCACTTGATGTTATAGCTCACAGCTAAGCCAGTGGACAAAGGGATACCAATAGAATGAGGTTAAGGATGGGTATACACTCTGAGATCACCATTGCCACGGTCTAACCTCACATTCAGTGTTCAGTTTAGAACGATGGCTGAAACCTGATGTACAGAACTTTGTTTCTTCCCTCTTCTAATTCTCTCAGGTTGGGGGTGAAATTGGTTTGGGCTGCAGTGCAGAGCAGGCGATAGCAAAATGGCTGTCTGTTTTAAAACCCATCCCACTTTCCTCCACACTGAAGTCAAATGAGTTGCGGATTTGTGATCACCCCCATTCCTTTGTCTCCCATACCATGCTATGCTGGGAGTCACGGGGCCAGTCTAATATCTATCTTGTCAATCCTTTTCATATGTTAAAAAATTTATTTATCAGTCACAAGTAGGCTTACATTAACACTGCAATGAAGTTGCTGTGAAAATCCCCCAGTCATCACACTCTGGCGCCTGTTCGGGTACACTGAGGGAGAATTTAGCATGGCCAATGCACCTCAACAGCATGTCATTTCTGGACTGTGGGAGGAAACCAGAGCGCCCAGAAGAAACGCACACAGACACAAGGAGAACGTGCAGACTCTGCACAGACAGTGACCCAAGCTGGAGAATCGAACCCAGGTCCCTGACGCTGAGAAGCAGCAGTGCTAACCACTGTGCCACCGTGCATGTGCATGTGAACATTGAAATTCAGTGGGTTACTTTGCGTGGGTGCATCATAACTGAGACGAATGCTCTTCTTACTCAACTTGTGAAGGGGAAAAGTAAATTTCCTCCAAGTGTCATTCGTAGTGAAATTGTAAAATACGTTTAATAAAGAACACATTTATAATTTAGCTGCAGTCTGAAAACAGACAAAATCTTTCCTTATTGTTCCACATCAGCTGGAATATGAGACAAGATGAAGCACTTATCACATCTCTCACCAGCCCATGGGCAAGCTGTGAAACAGGGTCAGACTGAAGGTGTACAGGAACAGCAAGCAGCATGGTCTGTTCAGCCTGCCCAGATTAACTCGACACTCTGGCCTTCTAATTACTTTACATGTTATGGGCGGAATTTTCTCTTTTTCTGATTCTGTGTCAACACAGGCGTAGAAAACAGCGTGTTGCCCGCGAATTGTACTGCCGGCTTTTCCAGCCATATGTTTTGACAGGTTGTCAAAACAAATCCTGGAGTTGGCTCCCACAAAGTCATGTTGGCGGGATGGGCTCATTCGCAACCTTGGCACCTGAGAGATTAGGGTGCCCTTTGAAAAAGAGAAAAAATGAAACACCCTCGGACTCCCCCCCCCCCCCCCCCCCCCCACCGTCCCATGGACACGCCATCCCACCCAGGGGACTTCCCCACCCCAAACCTCCCAAACAGAAGCCCCCCCCCCCCACCAACCCCCACCAGGCACTGCCCTCTGTCAGTAAATCACCTATTCTCCCCTGAGGACTAACTTAGCTCTGCACCCCCAGTGGGTTCTCTTTGCCAGGTCCCCACTTATCCAGACCCAATTGATGCGATGTTACGACAGCGGTGGAGGAATTCCTTACGTGAGGGTGATACAGTGGGGAAGCCCGCTAATGACATTTAAATGTCTGGTGATGGGGTTTCCGACCTTTCACGACAGGATCCCATTATGACATTGGCATGGGGGTGGGGACTATCTAAACGGGAAATCCCACCGGTGTAAATGCCGTCTTTGGAATCCCGTTGGATTCTGCACCCCCTATGGCTCTCCCGCCCACCGAAAATGGAGGCGGAAAACCCTTCCCCATAGAAATCATAGATAGAAATCATAGAAACCCTACAGTACAGAAAGAGGCCATTCGGCCTATCGAGTCTGCACCGACCACAATCCCACCCAGGCCCTACCCCCATATCCCTACATATTTTACCCACTAATCCCTCTAACCTACGCATCTCAGGACACTAAGGGCAATTTTTAGCATGGCCAATCAACCTAACCCGCACATCTTTGGACTGTGGGAGGAAACCGGAGCACCCGGAGGAAACCCACGCAGGCACGAGGAGAATGTGCAAACTCCACACAGACAGTGACCCGAGCCGGGAATCGAACCCAGGTCCCTGGAGCTGTGAAGCAGCAGTGCTACCCACTGTGCTACCGTGCCGCCCATGGCTCTGAAAATCCACAGAACAAACGGCAGAGTTATTGATGCGCGATTAAATCACTCGGGAGGCTGGATCGTACCCGGGAAATAAAGGCTTTTATTACTAACAAGAATGAAGCACACTATATACAATACAATCCCAGACTAAAGGGTCACCAGGCAGTGCAGTGACCTTTATACTCCTCCAGGTAGGCGGAGCCAACTGGAGTGTACCACAGAACAATATCAACAGGTAGAACACCCCCAACCCTAACCCCAACAGTGACAACAGTAACATATATACAAATACCCATAGTGCTGACCATCTATGGTTCAGTACCCATAGTGGTAACCAACAATGGTTCACCACATTCACCCCTCCTTTAAAACAAAGGCCGGCGGGGCAAAAATAAAACAGAACAACTGTTCATATATTCACAAGTTCAGTCGTATTGGAGGACCGCACCGTCTCTGCGACCTCCTCAACACTGGCGGTAACGCTGGTTCTGGTGACCGTGGTGACCTTCTCTCCAAGGCGGTGTCCAGTGACTCCTCCAGTTCCTCATGGACGGGTGGACCACGAGGTGGCGACAATCTGCTGGACTCGAGCACGCCTCGAGGTGGCGACAATCTCCTGGACTCAGGCAAGCTGTACACGGGAGTAAGAGGATTAAGTGGTGGTCCCGATACTGCCCGTGCCGTGTCAGGAGGGGAGATAAAGGTCAAGGGGTCCCTAACTAGGGGTGTGGGAGCGACTGGGGTTTCCAAGTCCCCTGCAGGCGCCAGATCTCTAATAGAGACCGTGTCCTCTCGCCCGTCATAGAATCATAGAAATCATAGAAACCCTACAGTGCAGAAGGAGGCCATTCGGCCCATCGAGTCTGCACCGACCACAATCCCACCCAGGCCCTACCCCCACATATTTACCCGCTAATCCCTCTAACCTACACATCCCAGGACTCTAAGGGGCAATTTTTAACCTGGCCAATCAACCTAACCCGCACATCTTTGGACTGTGGGAGGAAACCGGAGCACCCGGAGGAAACCCACGCAGACACGAGGAGAATGTGCAAACTCCACACAGACAGTGACCCGAGCCGGGAATCGAACTCGGGACCCTGGAGCTGTGAAGCAGCAGTGCTAACCACTGTGCTATCACTGTCAGGATATGCCACATAGGCATATTGAGGGTTGGCGTGGAGGAGATGGACCTGTTCAACCAAAGGGTCGGACTTGCGGGTCCTAACATGCCGCCGCAGGAGGACAGGTCCTGAGTACATCAACCAAGACGGTAATGAGGTCCCAGAGGAAGACTTCCTAGGGAAGGAAAACATCCTCTCATGTGGTGTAGCATTGGTTGCCGTACACAGGAGGGAGCGGATGGAATGGAGCGCGTCAGAGAGTACCTCTTGGAAGACCTTTAGACCTCAACGCCAGTAAGACAGCCTTCCAGACTGTAGCATTTTCTCGTTCAACCTGTCCGTTACCCCTGGGGTTGTAACTCGTAGTTCTACTTGAGGCAATCCCTTTTGAGAGCAGGTATTGCCTCAAGTCGTCACTCATAAATGACGAGCCCCTATCACTGTGGATATAGCTGGGGTAACCGAACAGGGTGAAAAGATCCCGTAATGCTTTGATGACCGTGGCAGCGGTCATGTCTGAACAGGGAATGGCAAAAGGGAATCGTGAGTACTCGTCAATCACGTTGAGGAAGTACACGTTCCGATCTGTCGAAGGAAGGGGGCCCTTGAAGTCCACACTCAGTCTTTCAAAAGGGCGAGTGGCCTTAATGAGGTGTGCCCTGTCAGGTCGTAGAAGTGCGGTTTGCATTCAGCACATACCTGGCAGCTTCGGGTTATGGACCTGACATCATCCACTGAGTAGGGTAGATTCCGGGCCTTTATGAAATGGAAGAGCCGAGTGATCCCCGGATGGCAGAGATCATTGTGGAGGGCCTGTAACCGGTCTTCCTGCACACTTGCACATGTTCCACGCGACAGGGCGTCTAGGGGCTCATTGAACTTCCCCTGGCGGTACATGATATCATAGTTGTAGGCGGAGAGTTCGATTCTCCACCTCACGATTTTATCATTTTTGATCTTACCCCGTAACGTGTTGTTGAACATGAACGCCATGGACTGCTGGTCCGTGAGCAGGGTGAATCGTTTTCCCGCCAAGTAATGGCGCCAATGCCAGACGGCCTCCACAATGGCCTGGGCCTCTTTTTCCACTGCGGAGTGCCGAATTTCAGGGCCTTGGAGGGTGCGAGAGAAAAAGGCGACGGGCCTGCCCGCCTGGTTAAGTGTGGCGGCCAGGGCGAAATCTGATGCATCACTCTCCACCTGAAAAGGGATGGACTCATCAACAGCGTGCATCGTGGCTTTCGCTATGTTGGCTTTTATCCCTTCAAAGGCTAAGCGAGCCTCTGCTGCTAGGGGAAAAGAGGTAGACTTTATGAGCGGACGGGCTTTGTCCGCATAATTGGGAACCCACTGTGCATAGTATGAGAAGAAACCTAAGCATCTTCTCAGTGCTTTGATACTAGTGGGCAGGGGAAGTTCAAGGAGGGGACGCATACGGTCTGGATCAGGGCCGAGGACCCTGTTTTCCACCACGTATCCGAGGTGGCTAGGTGGCGCTTGCTAAATACACACTTCTCCCTGTTGTAGGTCAGATTCAGGCGAGACGCAGTGTGTAAAAATCTAAGGAGATTGGCATCATGGTCCTGCTGGTCATGGCCGCAGATCGTGACGTTATCCAGGTACGGGAAGGTAGCCCGCAGCCCGTTCTGGTCCACCATTTGGTCCATTTCACGCTGGAAGACCGAGACCCCATTCGTGACGCCAAAGGGAACACTTAAAAAGTGGTAAAGACGACCATCCGCCTCAAAGGCCGTATATTTTCGGTCCTCTGGGCGGATGGGGAGCTGGTGGTAAGCTGACTTCAAGTCAATGGTGGAGAACACCCGGTACTGCGCAATCTGTTTGACCATGTCAGATATGCGCGAGAGAGGATACGCATCCAGCTGCGTGTATCTATTAATGGTCTGACTATAGTCTATGATCATCCGGGGTTTGTCTCCAGTTTTAACCACCACGACTTGTGCTCTCCATGGACTAGTGCTAGGTTGAATGATCCCTTCCCTGAGGAGCCGCTGAACTTCAGATCGAATAAAGATCCGATCCTCAGCACTGTACCGCCTGCTCTTGGTTGTGATGGGCTTGCAGCCTGGCACGAGATTCTCGAATAAGGATGGTGGGGTGATTCTGAGTGTCGAGAGGCTACACGTGGAGCGCGCTGGGCAATTTGGAGGCTGCTGTGCTCCCACTGAAAGTGGAGGGAGTGGCCCATCGTACTGCAGGGTTACACTCCTCAGGTGGACCATAAAGTCTAGTCCCAGGAGCATCGGAGCGCAAAGGTGCGGTAACACGAGGAGCGTGAAGTTCTCATAAACTGTGCCCCGCACCGTTAGGTTGACCACACAACTCCCTAGCACGGTAACAGACCGGGACCTCGACGCCATCGAAATTGTCTGTCTGACAGTCCGTACTCGGAGACCCCACCGTTTCACGGTGTCAGGGTGAATGAAACTCTCCGTGCTCCCACAGTCAAACAAACAATGAATTTGGCGTCCATTTACCTCTATGCCCATCATGGACTTGTCGAGTCTGTGAAGCTTGGCCTGGTCCAGGATGATTGACGCCACCGTTGGGTCTTGAGTGCAGCTGCAGGCAGCTGAGATGGTTGATGATGATGACCCCTGCTGGTCGTCTGCGGTCGGTGCCGACCAAAATGGCTGCGCCCATGGATCGCACGTGGTTGGTGGCGCTAAAAGTGGCGGCCCCTGCAGGTCGCACGTGTCTTGCGTCTTCGTCGTCAGGAATGGCGGCGCTCTGGATTCGCACGTGGTGGAAGACCTCGAAGAAGCTGGAGACAAGGAGACAGGCTCTGGAGAATCGCACGCCGCGCTGCTATGCTTGGAGGGTGGTTTGGCCCTGCAGACTTTGGCATAATGCCCTTTCTTCCCACACGCGGAGCAAAATACCGTTCTAGCTGGACATCGCTGCCGAGGGTGTTTCGCCAATCCACAGAAATAGCACCGCGGGCCTCCTGGAGCTGCCGCCGTCGTCAGGTCCGAGGTTGAAAGCACAATCGCGCAGTTTTTCGGAGCCGCTGGGTAAAGTTGAGTCGGTGGCTGTACTTGCCATGATGTTCCCATGTGGTCGGTGGGGTACGTTTCTAGACTTCTGGAGGCCGTTTCCATCGTGTCAGCCAATTCCACCGTTTTAGCGAGGTCTAGGTTACCTTGCTCTAGCAGCCGCAGGCGAATATACGATGAGCCGATTCCCGGCACGAACGCATCTCGGATCAAGTCGTTCGTATACTGGGCCGCCGACACTGGCTTGCAGTTGCAGGCTCTGGCTAGCTGCTGAAGTTCGCGCAGGTACTGTCCTGTCGTTTCGCCGGGCTGCCGCCGTCGAGTGGCTGGAAGGAGTCGAGCATGGATCTCGTTTGGCGGTTTGTTGTACAGTTTCTTAAGTAGTTCGATGGCCCCTGTGTAGTCTTGGGCATCGCGGATTGATGAGTATATGGTGTCGCTTACCCTTGCGTGGAGGACCCGCAGTCTATCGGCGTCGTTTTGAATGGCTGTTGAGGCATCGATGTAGTCTTGAAAACACTTTAACCAATATCGAAAGTGTTCGACGCTCCTGCCGCACGTGGATCTAAAGTAAGCCGATCGGGTTTCAACATTTGCTCCATGGTTTTTTTTTACCAAAATTTTGTTAGTAATAAAATTGATGCACGATTAAATCACTCGGGAGGCTGGATCGTACCCGGGAAATAAAGGCTTTTATTACTAACAAGAATGGAGCACACTATATACAATACAATCCCAGACTAAAGGATCACCAGGCAGTGCAGTGACCTTTATACTCCTCCAGGTAGGCGGAGCCAACTGGAGTGTACCACAGAACAATATCAACAGGTAGAACACCCCAACCCTAACCCCAACAGTAACAACAGTAACATATCTACAAGTACCCTTAGTGCTGACCATCTATGGTTCAGTACTCATAGTGGTAACCAACTATGGTTCACCACAGTTATATTGAAATTCCACCGGAAACTGGCAGAAAATCCAAATCAACATTGAAGTTATTTTCAACTCTTCATGCTTTTTCTCTGATTCCTGCAAATCTCTTATCAGAATTCCAATGTGTACTTCATTTTATTAGTGTCACAAGTAGGCTTACATTAACACTGCAATGAAGTTACTGTGAAAATCCCCTAGTTTCCACACTCCAGTGCCTGTTGAGGTACACTGAGGGAGAATTCAGCACAGCCAATCAACCTAATCAGTGTGTCTTTCGGACTGTGGGAGGAAACCAGAGCACCTGGAAGAAACCCACACAGGCACAGGGAAAACATGCAGACTCTGTAAAGACAGTGACCCAACGCGGGAATCAAACCGGGTCCCTGGCGCTGTGAGGCAGCAGTGCTAACCATTGCGCCACCGTGTACTTAGTGGAATTTCAGATCCTACATATGGTTTATTGTCAACTGTTATCGATAGTGTATAATTTAGTAATTGATTAATACCAATTAAAAACTACAGCTTCCTTGTGCAATATATATTCACTCAGATTTATTCTATCAGAAATGGTGAGACATCTCTCAGCTTAACCAAAATTATAGTCAATTATTGATAGCACCAAATCAGGGTGCCATCATTTGATATTTATTTGATTCGATCAGTTTCGCATCAGTCCTGTCACCCATCAATGACCAGATTTGGAAATACAGATTAGGTTGGAGGAAATATACACTTTATAGCTTTCATCATCTTTACCCTCTCTCTTTAGCTTAACCTTTCCACACATCATTTGCTTTCTGGGAGGATGGAAAGCCAGAGGTTGGTGGTTCCTGACTGTGTTACACTAACTCCAGTTCCTGCACAGTGCAAAATGGGCATGTATGAGATTGAACTGTGACTCCATCTTCCACCGGTACAAACAAGATTAGGAGACTGAATTGGGCCGTGCTAGCCTCTTCTCATTTTATTGCAGCTGAAATAAAGAAGAGGTTGCAAAATGCATGAGATGTAAATCAATAGTGATGGGTTTACACAGAATATATCCATCAGCTGATATATTGCAGTTCTGACTTGTATATTCCATTGCCTAAATTTTGGATCGAACCCAGCTGTACGTGTCAGGGCCCAGCGCACATTCCTCCATGATTCTCACTTAATTGGTGTACCTTGCCCTCATTGTGTAAACTGAAAGGTGCTATTTTTACTAATTGCAACAACCTGAACTTTGGTCATTGGTCTATAATGACAGTTTAATAAATAAGTATTCATTCACTTTTTAACTTAAGGAAAATATATCTCACTAATGATCAGAAGCATATCAAAGATAAGGGCGGTACAGTGGTTAGCACTGCTGCCTCATAGCGCCAGGGATTTCGGTTCGATTCCTGGCTTGGGTCACTGTGTGAAGTTTGCACATTCTCCCCGTGTCTGTGTGGGTTTCCGTCCACAGTATAAAGATGTGCGTGTCAGGTGGATTGGCCATGCTAAATTGCCCCTCAGTGTCAGGGGGCCTAGCTAGGGTAAATGCATGGGGTTATGGGGATAAGGCCTGGGTGGGATTGTGGTTGATGCAGGCTTGATGGGCCGAATGGCGTTCTTATGCACTGTAGGATTCTATGATTCTATAATCTATATAAAAGTCATGGGAAAGGTGAGGAGAAATGTTTTTTACACAGTGAGTTGTTATCAACGGGAATGCATTGCATGAAAGGTTAGTGAAAGCAGGTTCAATAATAACTTTCAAAAAGGAAGTGGATATGTACTGAGAAAGAAAATAAATTGCAGGGCTGCAGGGAATGGGCAGGGGAGTGCGACTAACTGAATAGCTCCTTTAAAGAACCGAACAAGCACAGTGTTCTGAATGGCCCCTTCCATGTATGATCTTATATTCCAATGTCTGAAAGAGTGGGTGAGTGTTAGTATATAGATACATGGAAAGATAGCTAGCCGATTAAATCTACTCAACAGAAAATGGAAATGTTTCACAAGCTAAATACAGAGAAAGAATATGATGGAGGTTTCTGAGTGTCATGCATCAGAACTCTGTCGGGAAAAAGGTACAGAAATCTGAGATCATGTACCAACCAACTCAAGAACAGCTTCTTCTCTGCTGCCAGCAGACTTTTGAATGTACCCATCTTATATTAAGTTGATGTTTCACTGCACTCTAGCTATGACTGTAACACTTCTTTCTGCACCCTCTCCTTTCTTTCTCCCCTATGTCCAGTATGCTTTGTCTGTATAGTGCGCAAGAAACAATACTTTTCACTGTATCCCAATACAGGTGATAATAATATATCAAATCAAAAAGAACTAAACACTCCAGAATGATGCTGCTTCCAATAAGACTCACGAATATGATGCATTCTTTCTGGCCTGCTCATTAGTAGAGAGGCACACCAACTCTCTACCTTTGCCCCCAACTTTCTGCAGTGCTCCTAATTAGTGCTATCAAGGGATTTTGTTCTACTGAAAAATCACATTGAACTCAAGTCAAAATGATTCAAACCAAATTAACGTAAGAACTTAAGATGTAGCAGGAGAGGTCCAGAAGAGCCCCCGAACCTGCTCCACCATTCATTAAAATCATGATTGATTTGATCTTGGCCTTATTTCCATTTCCTTCCTGTTCCCCATAATCTTCAACTCCCCTTAGTTCAAAAATCTGTTCACCTCAGCCTCAAATATATTTAATTTCTAAAAATTCATTCATGAGGATGTGGACTGTGCCTGCGTCTGTTGCCCATCTCTAAGTGCCCTTGAACTAAGTGGCTTGCTCGGCCACTTCAGAGGGCAGTTGAGAGCCAACCAGGTTGCTGTGGGTCTTGAGTCACATGTAGACCAGACAGGGCAAGACTGGTAGATTTGATTCCCTAAAGATTAGTTTCATGGTCACGATTACTAATTTCCCATTCCAGATTTTATTAATTGAATTTACATCCCACCAGCGGTCATGGTGGGACTTGGCCCCAAGAGCATCAGCCTGAGCCTCTGGATTACTAGTCCAGTGATAGTACCACAATGCTGCTGTTTAATGGCTCACCTTCCACAGTTCTGTGGCATAGAGAATTCTAAACACTCATGATCCTCTGAGAGAAAAAAATCCTCTTCACCTCAGTCTTAAATGGGCAACCTTTTATTTTGAACCATGTTGACTCTGTCTGATTGTATTATGATTTTCTAAATGTCTCGCTACTGTCTTAATCCTAGATCCCAGCATTTTCCCAGTGACAGACATTTGGCTAACTGGCCTGTAGGTTCCTGTTTTCTGTTTCCCTCCTTTCTTGAATAGGGTGTTACTTTTAAGGTTTTCAGTCCGAAGTGACCTTTCTAGAATCTAAGGAATTTTAGAAGATTATAACCAAAGCATCCATTATTTAGTGGATTGGCCTTGCTAAATTTCCCCTTAATGCCTCAGATTGTGTAGGTTATGTGGATTAAACGCACCTTATCCATCCTTTGAGGCTGCTTATGTCTACTCCAACAATCTGCCACTCCCAAACTGTGCCTCAGGGCCCATACAACAGCAAAATTGGAATCTGTTTGAACTCAGCAATAAGTTAAAATATAAAAGCAAATTACTGCGGATGCTGGAGAAGTGCTGGAAAGCACCCGGCTGGAAAGGGTCATCTGGACTCGAAACGTCAGCTCTTTTCTCTCCTTACAGAATGCTGCCAGACCTGCTGAGATTTTCCAGCATTTTCTCAATGAATTAAAATAGCCCTGCATGCGTTTGGGTTTCCCTTCTCTGTGACAAACATTGAATCTGTCAGAAATGGGAGCCGATTTCTGCATCCGGGTCCCATCCGCCTTGTTTAAAGTTCTGCAAAATCTTCCTGGCTGTGAACATCCATAATTATTACCAATATCGCTATACCGCATTATTGCCTTGTCCTTCATCCTTAACCTTCTAAATTCCCCCTCACATAAACCTCCCCCCCACCCACCCACCCACCAACTATTTAGCTTAAAGCTTTATCTACAGCCCCAGTTGTTTCATTCAATGGGACACTGCTCACAACGCAGTTCAACTGAAACCTGTCCTAACTATACAGCTCTCTCTTTCCCCAGTATTGGTGCCAGTGCCTGATGAATTGAAACCTATTTCTGCCATACCAATCTTTGAGCCACGCATTCAACTCTCTGATCATCTTGACCCTATGCGTAGTAATCCAGACATTTTAATTTTCGTGGTTCTGCTTTTTAATTTAGCCCCCCCTCCCCCCCCCCCCCCCCCACCCCCCCTCCCCCCCCCCGTTTCTCACACTCTCTCAACCGGACTTCTTTTCGAATCCTACCTATGATATTGGTACTTCTTTGGTTAACGGCAACTGGATATTTCCCCTCCCAATTCCAAGTTCCTCTTCAGTCTCAATGAGATGTTCCAAACCCTGGCCCCGAACATGCAACACTGTTTTAAAGGCTCACACTCTTGGCTGTAATGAGTAGGGTTGATTCCCCTAAATATACAGGCTGCTACTTCTAGAAATTCTTCTTTACTCCTTCAATTGTATTACTCCCTGTACCATTGTACTGTGGTTAAATGACTCATCTTCTCTGCAGTCTCTGCTCTCTACACACAGACTACAAGGATCTGATACCTGTTGACTAAGGATCCTCCAATGCTACCTTATGGGTTCCCATATCTCATCCATTGTCCTTGACCATGGACCAAATCTGAAGCACTAAACCAAAGCATCTTGAATGTCCAAGGAAACATTTTTACAAACGTTTATTTAATAGTCACAAGTAGGCTTACATCAACACTGCGATGAAGTTACTGTGAAAGTCGCCACACTCTGGCGTCTGTTGGGGTACACGGAGGGAGAATTTAGCACGGCCAATACACCTAACCAGCGCATCTTTCGGAGTGTGGGAGGAAACCAGAGCACCCAGAGGAAACCCAGGCAGATACGGGGAGAACATGCAGACTCTGTACAGACTGTGACCCAAGTTGGGAATCGAACCCAGGTCCCTCGTGTTGTGAGGCAGCAGTGCTGACCACTGTGCCACCGTGCCACCCACACCCATTACAGTGTCCAAAGCTCAATCTCCAAGTGGTCAACTCTGTGCCGAAGTTCCTCGCGATGCTGAAACTTACTGCAGATCTGGCTGTTGTGGATCACAGTGGTGTCCATTAGCTTCTACATGCTACAGCTGCACCACATCATCTGCCCTGCCATCTCTCATGCATTTTATTTAACTTATTAGATTTTTAAGTTTTGAAATATCACTCAATTGTCTATTGGTTTACTCTGTAGTTCAGGTAATAGCCTTGTTTAATTTATTAAATTTAGTTATATGCTTTAGGTCATCACTTTAACTTAGTGCACAATTTAACCACTTTTGTCCCTACAGTGCAGAAGGAGGCCATTCGGTCCATCGAGCCTGCAACAAGAACAATCCCACCCAGCCCTATCCCCCACATATTTACCCTACTAATCGCCTGACACTAGGATCAATTTAACATGGCCAATCCACCTAACCCGCACATCTTTGGGCTGTGGGAGGAACCGGAGCACCTGGAGGAAACCCACGCAGACACGGGGAGAATGTGCAAACTCCACACAGACAGTGACCCGAGGCTGGGATTGAATCTGGATCCCTGGCGCTGTGAGGCAGCAGTGCTAACCACCGTGCTGCCCAAAAAAATATGGAACACTTCACAAATTTGCATGTATCTTAACCCCAGCTCACTAAATTCCCAAACTCGCCAAATTCATTTACACTCTGATGAAGTTTGCAGTCAGCTGATGCTGCTCTGTGCTCAAACTCTTTTTTCTACCTCACTGTTTTGCCCATCCTCATTGAAGTTTTTAATTTCGCAGTTCATTGTTTAAAGCCCTAGTTTAGAGAGAGAGAAAAGAAATACCCACCAACCAATCTCTAATCCGCTTTCCTGCAATGTCACACTAAATTTTTCATAGAATAGAATCCCTACAATGCAGAAGGAGGCCATTTGGCCCATCAAGTCTGCACCGACCACAATCCCACCCAGGCCCTATCCCCATAACCCCATGCATTTACCCTAGATGGCCTCCCTGACATTAAGGGGCAATTTAATCCACCTAACCTGCACATCTTTGGACATCTTTCCATTTTTTCAACTTCTTGGGCTGGGATTTTCCAGGCCCCCCTCATTCAGGGTTTTCCCAGTGTAGGTGCAGCAAGCCATTGTCTACTGCAGTATCTTCCAGTCCCGCCGAAGTCGATGGCATTTTGCATAGCTCATCTGTCTAGCCTGAAAAAGGCTGAAAGGTCCCACCAGTGGGAAGGGACAGAAAATCCCACCTTAATTTGACAGTTGCCAGTAGTTCCCATGCTGCTTTCAAATGTTCTGCTCTCCCTTTGCGCTTTGTGGCTCTGTCTGAAGCAGTTCATATTAAACACAAATCCTAATAGATATACCGGGGCCTAAGGGGTGCGTGATAGTTGGCATACTGAATTTCAGCACCTGAAGAGAGATAACCAGCTAGTATGAATCCAGCAGACTTCCAATCAGTGCAAGCTAACATTTATTTACAAGTGTCAAAATTATATACAGTGTGCCATCTTGGGAGAGGCCGGCCTCACTCTTGATGCAAACATGGTCTCGATCCTCACCTGCCAGCTCAGCAAATGGAGTGAGGGGTCTGATCTCAGGCATTCCACCTCCCATCTTCTCACCCTCCCTCCTGTTGCAGGCTGCCTGTACAAAGACATGGATGGATCAGGAGCACATCTGATGGAAGGATAGATTTCAGGCCATTAATTCTGTGGCTAATAACTGACCTGCTGGCTCCCCAAAGCCTGTCCACCATGTACAAGGCACAAGTGATGAGTGTGATGGAATACTCTCCACTTGCCTGGATATGTGCAGCTCCAACAACATTCAAGGAACTTGACACCATCCAGGACAAAGCAGCCTGCTTGATTGGCACCCCATTCATCACCTTCAACATTCACTCCCTCCACCATTGATGCACAGTGGCAGCAGTGTATATCATCCACAAGATACACTGCAGCAACTCAACAAGGCCCCTTTGACAGCACCTTCTAAACCTGCAATCTCTACTAGATAGAAGGACAGGGGCAGGATGGGAAAACCAACGCCTGCAAGTTGCCCTCCACTCCACACGCCATGGCTGTGCCTTCACTGTGGATGGGACAACATCTTGTATTTGCCTCCCTAACAGCATTCCACATGGATAAGAATTTAAGGATGGGCAATATAAATGCTGGCCTTCTCTGTGATGTCCAGGTCCCATGACTGAATCACAAAGTGAGCAGCGATGTGGGTTTGGACTGAGTAGAAGGTTTGCTTACCCTCGTGGAGAGGGTGAGTACATTCATCCATTTCCTGCACTGCAGGGCAATCTTCTTTTCATAGAAATCATAGAAACCCTACGGTGCAGAAAGAGGCCATTCGGCCCATCGAGTCTGCACCGACCACAATCCCACCCAGGCCCTACCCCCATATCCCTACACATTTACCCGCTAATCCCTCTAACCTACACATCTCAGGACACTAAGGGACAATTTTAGCATGGCCAATCTACCTAACCCGCACATCTTTGGACTGTGGGAGGAAACCGGAGCACCCGGAGGAAACCCACGCAGACAAGAGGAGAATGTGCAAACTCCACACAGGCAGTGACCCAAGCCGGGAATCGAACCCAGGTCCCTGGAGCTGTGAAGCAGCAGTGCTAACCACTGTGCTACCGTGCCACAATGGACTCCATAAGTCCTGACCTCCCTGGAGATCTCCTCCCAGGCCACCATAGTCAGATGAGTGGGTCTCCTACTGCCAATCCCTTGGAACGAGAACCTGGGAAGGATTCCCGAGGGAGGCATCATTGAAGTGTGGGGCAGGAGATTGCTGCCTTCTAATATACATTTTTTGTCTCCTAAAATCCTGGTACAATGAACGAATGGCTGTCCTTTTAAATAAGGCACTCGGGCATGACGGTGGGATGTGGCCCTTCCTGCCCGCTCCATCATGAGACTCGACGTGAACCTTGAGGCTGCATTATTAATGAGGGGAGCAGCATGCAATTCAATGTGCTCTCCCGCCCTGTTCTACAGTGAAAGCCGCTCTGACTTCCTGCCCCCAACTTATTCCCAGAGCGGAAATTCCGGCCTTTTGGACAATCCTCATTGGAATAAACCCATCGAGCTGCATGTGCCAACTGGATTAATGAATTCATCATTCAAGACAGCCTGATGCAAACCTTCTACTTTGTATCTCAGATCCAATAAAGGTCAGACTAAGTAAATCCCCAGCACATGTCTGAGATATCTATAGCAAAATTGTATGAATTTGCAATGAATGGAGTCAAACCCCATTGTGGATGAACCTTGCACCAGTCCAAACATGAAAAGATATTCATGAGATGTGTATGACTTTAGTAAAAAAATGCTCTGATGAATCTTGACAGATTTTAATAAGTCTATGTAATGAAGGAAGAGGTTGGAGCATGTTTAAACAGGTCAAAGGAAAAAGTATCTTTCTGAAGCAATATCTTCGCTTATTAAATACTTTTTCTGATACAATAACATTAGCTCTTTATTCTCATGTTCTCTGATCCATATGACCCATAATACAATTCGCATTACTTATGTTTGCTTCTCGAGAAGAACTCATGCTCAGTACGGTGGCACAGTGATTAGCGTTGCTGCCTCATAGCGCCAGGGACCCTGAGTTCGATTCCTGGCTTGGGTCACTGTCTGTGTGGAGTCTGTACATTCCCCCCGTGTCTGCATGGGTTTCTTCCGGGTGCTCTCGCTTCCTCCCACAGTCCGAAAGATGTGCTAGTTAGGTGCATTGGCCATGCTAAATTCTCCCTCAGTGTAACCGAACAAGCGCTGGAGGGTGGCGACTAGGGGATTTTCACAGTAACTTCATTGCAGTGTTAATGTAAGCCTACTTGTGACACTAATAAATAAACTTTACCATTCCTTGAAATCTCTTGCCAAATAAATTTTAATACGCAAGATCTACGTTGGCTGATCTCATCGGCAGTAGCAATCAGAACACCACAAATGGATTCAGTACCCCCGCACTAAATAAAGGGAAATCAGTGAGGGGGATCCTTCTCCTGGTCACTACCCAATCATTCCGAATGGAACATGTTTGTTGGTGGACAGATGTGATGCCAGAACAGCATTAAATTTGTTTCTTGTGCTTTCTTGGTTGCTGAGACTTGAAGAATAGGTACTGGATTGATCCTGACATCTATGGACCCACAGCTAGTAAGTGTCTAAGAACATAAAACTCTCTGGGCAGCTAAATCTTCCCATCAAAAACAAAACAAGACCCTTGAGGTATATATCACACATTGCTAATGCCTCTCTGTGCCAGGTATACATCATGTAAAATACAAACTTTGTAACAAAGCTTTTATAGTGTGGTTTCCAAAGGAAGCTGTATTATTATCCCAGACAATGTATGTAGGGTTGTGGACATATATCCAATAGTTGAGTATTGGGAAATATGTTAGGCACCCATTGAATACGGTACAACTACTTCACATCACCAATCTTAAAGTGGTATTTTGGTTGCTTATTACCGATGTTTTAAATGGTTTTAGCTATGACCTTGTTCTAAGTCTAACATTGTTCTCCTCTTATAATTAGATAATGAAGCCATTCTGTTGCACATTACCACTCCCCTCTCTCAGCATATTCACGCTATATGAAACTGTCTCTCTTACGAAAGCACACACTAACTCACACCCACATTTCTTGCAGGAGATGTTGTTGACCAAAAACAGAAGGAGCACCAGAACTAGGGGAGGACCAGTCAACAGGCAAGACCTGTGTTATACCTGTGTCAGGGGAGGCGATGGCCTAGTAATGTTATCGCTAGATTATTAATCCCGAAACTCAGCTAATATTCTGGGGACTCTGGTTCGAATCCCGCCACGGCAGATGGTGAAATTCAAGTTCAATATAAAAAATATCTGAAATTAAGAATCTACTGGTGACCATGAAACTATTGTCAATTGTCAAAAACCCATCTGGTTCACCAATGTCCTTTAGGGAAGGAAATCTGCCATCCTTACTTGATCTGGTCTATATGTGACTCCAGAGCCACAGCAATGTGGTTGACTCTCAATTACCCTTGGGCAACTAGGGATGGGCAATAAATGCTGGGCAGCCAGTGATGCCCATGTCCCATGAAGGAATAAAAAAAAGATGGAGGAGGCAGTTTGGGTAATCAATTGTGCAGGAAGGTTGTACAGCATCGAAGAAAACAAGAATAAAAATCAAGTGCAGAAAGAGGGTGTTTGACTATTTCAGCACTTCTCTTTCTTCATACAATCACATACAGAGGTAGCATTGACATCTGGTGCTGCACTGCCACCTTTCCCCTACTGCTTATCCTTCCCCTTACCAACTCACCCATGCCCCACTGCTTCTTTTCCAGGTTCAGGTAATAGATTGGGTCCTACTGTAAAGGAATAAGGGGAAAAATATATGGGATAAATAGAGGAAATTAATTTAAATATTACTTTTCAGCAAGCTGCATTCTTCTAAGTGCAACATTGACCAAGCACAAGCATGGGCAACTTCCTTCGCTTCAGTGTGACATTGCTGATATAGATTACACACGTCTAGAAGCCACTACCCTAAGGGTCTTTACACTGACAACTTGTACTAAATTATAATGCTAGTTTGGATAAGTAAAACCACAATCTGATAAAGGAACACTAGACCCCACGTCTTATTATCTTAGAGGATGCAGGATGTTGACCAAAGCAGATTGACCAACATGACCACTACTCAAACCGAGATTTTCAAGAATAAATTCAAAAATTACTCTCAGGGAAATTACAATCTGGCTAAAAAAAAGTAGGATTTTAGACTATCGGGAGGAAGGTAACACTCTCAACTCAATGGATAGCACTGTTGCCTCATAGTGCCAGGGACCCAGGTTCGATTCCCAGCTTGGGTCACTGTCTGCGTGGAGTTTGCACGTTCTCCCCATGTCTGCATGTGTTTCATCCGGGCACTATGGTTTCCTCGCACAGTCCAAAGATGTGCGGGTTAGGTGGATTGGCCATGCTAAATTTCCCCTTCGTGTCAGGGGGACTAGCTAGGGTAAATGCATGCCTGGGTGTGATTGTGGTCAGTGCGTACTCAATGGCTCGAATGCCCTCCTTTTGCACTGTAGGATTCTATGATTCCTTTGGGTGGGAGGCTAGTTGGACTCTGTGGCCCCTAAATATGTATCCTGGAGTCCAGTTCCCTCCGACTGATGTTGAGGGGAGTTAGTTTAGAGATCTGCCAGATCCTATTAACTTTGCGTTCAAGGTTAGAATTGTAAGAATGCCACACTACACCAATGGTCTCAAAGGAGAACTACCTTCGTGAAGATGAAATGTCATTCACTCCATCTTCCCAAGCACCAGCACAGAAAGTGCATGTTATAGACAGTGAACCAGGAGTATCTACAGGGGTGAGCAGGAGTTAGGAATATTGGAAAAGAGACATCAGGCAATATAATCTGCTCTTCAAGTGTTTTTTTCTTCCTCCCCTTTCCTCCTTCTCTACGGTCTATTCTTACCTCTACAGCTCCTCTCTACTCCTGTTCCACTCTCCTTTTTCTTTCTGCTTCTATCCTATCTTATTCTCTCACTTCTCTCCTCCCGCCCCCCCCCCCCCCCCCCCCCTTTTCTTACTGGCTCTCTCCCAACTAAAGGAAACACATTTTCAAGGTCCTGGCCTTCTTGTCATCCACCAATCTGGATGAGCCTGTTGTACAGGTGGCTAAAGCTGTAGAGGTTTGCTCATCGAGCATTTCCAAACTAGGGCCATGGTATGGCAGAACCTGCACATTCTTTACTGCACTACCTATATCAGCAGGCCCTGACACAAAGGGGGATGATCTAGTCTGCCCATGGTTTTTTTGGAGGGGGCAGTGAAGGCTGACAATGGCTCCTCAATGTGACGAACTCCCGGTTCATTTCCTGTGTGTGCACCTATGGCCAGTCTAATTTAATTTCTGAATAGTGTTCCCACTCCCACCCCCCCATCCCCCAACCTCCCCACACCCCCCGCTCCAAGATGTTACTAATTAGGGGGGGTTTGGCGATGATAATGCCATTTAAGGTCATGGGAAGTGGCTGGACATTTGCTTGTTCTAACTGTTCAATATCTAGCACATACAATGCACTTACAACTTTCAATGTTACCTATCCAAGTGCGTATATTATCCCAATCCATTTGAGAGCTGGCAAGGGCTAAATTATTGGAACAGTTGTCAAGGGATTTGGAACAGTATCCAGGCCCAGACTGGACCGTATGATGAAGCAGCTGAGGATGGTTGGACTCAAGTGCCTAAATATTGCTCCTATTCATGCTGGCGGTATTTTACGGTCCTGCCGATAACACACTGACGCTGCGGGTTTCCAGGCGGTGTGGGGTGCGTTCAACGGGAAATCCCATTGACAATGGCAGTACCATAAAATCCTGCCACCAATGACTGCACACTGCCTCCCACTGCTGTGAAACACGCCGCAGAGCGGGAGAAAAAATCCACCCAACATGTTTCCCTGAGGAAGTCCTGAGACCGTGATGACTAGTTTCCATCAACCACAACTACCATCCTTAGTCTGATATATAACCCCAGCTGCTCAAGCACCTTTCTTCATTAATCCAGGTTGGCTTCTATTTTCCTATCAGTTAAGTGCTATTGAGATGTCAAGGATAGCCACTCTCACTTTTCCTCTGATATTCAGATCTCACATCCATGTCTGGATCAGAACTGTGAAGGGTTCTGGAGCTGAGTGGCTCCGGCAGAACCTAAAATGTGCACCAGTGAGCAGATTGTTCGTAATCGATGTCAATTGATGGCATGTTGATGACTTTTTCTGTAATTTTATTGATGATTGGAAGGAGACTGGTAAAGTGTTAATTGGCTGGGTTAAATTTATCCTGTTTTTTTGTCAATAGGACACACTTGAGCAACATTGCTGAGACATCATGTAGTGAAACAGCTGGGCTTGGTTAGTGGCTGGGTTTGGTGCTCAGGTCTTCAGCACCCCAACCAGAATGCTGTCAGGCCCCATAGTTTTTGGTGTGCCCTGAGTTTTGTGAGTTGACATTTATTAAATGTACGAAGGCGCTTGTTAATTTCTTGCCATTACTACTAAGTTTTATCTATTGAAATTTGAAGGTCTAGGTTGGATTTTTCTTCAAAACTAAATCATTAGCCTGAAATTTTCATCCATCGGGCACACAAACACACCAGGCCCAATTTTACCAAAACTTCGCACCCGTTTTTGGCCGCGAAATCGCGGTAAAGTTGGGCGTTGGGCCTATACCGCGATCTGCACCCGATTCTGAGCAGATCGTGACTTTACCGACACCCGATTCGGGCGCCGGTCCAGCCCGCGCCAGAATTGGGTGGCCCGACAATTTAAATGCATGAGCATGCATTTAAATCGACCTAATGAACCGCGCGCCCAACTCTACCACCAAATCCCATTTTACCATCTTCTGGTCCGTTCTGGATCCGCGCTTTTGGCGACCTGCAGAATAAAAGTCCGAAGCGGATTTCTATTCTGCAGGGGAACCTCCGAAGCCCTCTCTGCCCTTGTGAAGTCACCATCCTCCTCGACCATCCTTTGTGGACCCCCCCACTAACCACCCCGGCAGACCCCCACCCCCCACCGGGATCAGACCCCCCTGGGAGGCAGGCCCCCCCCCGGCAAACACCACCCCCCCCCCCCCCCCCCCCCGGGATCAGACCCCCCTGGGAGGCAGGCCCCCCCTCGGCAGAGCACACCCCCAACCTACCTCGATCGCTGGTCTCCCTCCACCATCCTTCCGTTAGCAAGATAAGCTGTATGTTCCTCAGCTAGATCCACTTTGATCAACACAAAGATGGTCCTTCTGCCTTGTGAGTCCATCTGGCTCACCAAGTCAGTTACAATACTGTGTTCAGCATCTACTGAACCATCTTGGATACAAAGGATAATGACTGGTACTGGGTCGATCTTCCTGGTTCTATCAGTACTGTAACATCGGGAATGGCTGCCGACACCAAGGATATAATTTTTAGCATAAGCAAGGCTTACATGCAGAACCCTAATGCCATTATCCTTTGTATCCAAGATGGTTCAGTAGATGCTGAACGCAGTATTGTAACTGACTTGGTGAGCCAGATGGACCCATCACACACCCTCTCCTCCTCCCACCCCCCCCCCACACCCCCTCCCCCCCGCCCTCCTAGAGGGTGATCTGGGTCCCGCCCCCTCTCCTCCTCCCAGCTCCCCCCCCAGAGGGTGATCTGGGTCCCACCCCCTCTCCTCCCCCCCCCCCACCACCCCGAGGGTGATCTGGGTCCCGCCCCTTCTCCTCCTCCCACCACCCAACCCCCCGGCCCCCTCCCCTCCCAAGATGATCTGGGTCAGAGAGCCGCTCTCTCTGCTTTTTTCTCCCCGCCCGGGCGCGCTGCTTCGGATTATTTTTCAAACCGCGCATGCGCAGTTCAGGGCTCCGATCGTTCCGGCAGCACTAAGTCCCGCCCACAGCACGAATTGGACCGGAGCCGGCAAAACACGTATGGGCGCGCTGGAAAGAGGATTCCAGGCTCGGATCTAATTGGCGCCCAGATTCGGCACTTAGACTCCAAATGGTAAAATCAGGTCCACCGTCCCATAAGCGATATTGTAGGTTCATCAGTGAACAGGCCCATACTAGACCGTATAATGTGGATAGGTCACTGATGAAGCATTTTACGCTGGTTGGACTCAGGCATTGAAATCTTGCTCCCATTCATGCTGGTGGGACCTTATGGTCCCATCATCGACACACTCCCACTGTGGGTTTCCCAGCAGCAGTGGGGGGGCATTCAACAGGAAACCTCATTGTCAACAGTGAGACCCTATGCATTCCCAGCCATGATCTGCTCCCAGAATGCGATTTCACGCTGGCTGGCCAGTTAACGAGCGGCCAGAGTGAAACGTGCGCTGGGATAAGCTCGGTGTTGTCGGGGAGAACAGGAAGAAGACGGACACCGAGAAAAGAGAGGGTGCTGACGCTTCTCCCTCAGGGGAGGTGGCCACTGCGGAGCTGTCTCCGCGAGCTGCAGACCAGTAAAAAATAAATTGCGAAAGGAAAGCTTTGCAAAGAGTGTTGAGATAGCACATTCAAACACAAGCCTTATTCCCAGAGACCTTTTTAATTTTATTTCAGCCCGGACAGTTCACCCTGCCCTGGATCCGGGTTCCGGCTAAAATAACTGCCTGGCCAATAGGCCCATTTGCCAACTGTAAAAGCAGATGGACGAGGTAAAATCGTGTTCAATTGGCTCCTTCGATAGACTAGATTGCCAGCATGAATGTCACCAGGCGCTCTTCCGGCTTTCACGTGCGCTCGCTACCGAAATATTGAGTGCGCAATGATGGCAGAACGCGCAGCCGTCATCTTCGTGAGCAATCACGTGTGCTTCCAGGTTGCATGCGCACCTGCCCAAGCAGCGTAAAATTCTGACCTTTGAGAAGTAGATTTCTCTAACCAAAGTGGTAATATGCTGAACCTGCTGCAATATGTTAATTCAGGAGCATGTACGTATTGTTGTCACCGCCTTATTGAAGCTCACCTCTCACATAGAATTAGCACAATGAATGAAATTAGTCTACAAGGGTAAATGATTAATACAACCAAATTGACAAAGGAAACCAAGGCACAGTGGAACAGTGGTTAGCACTGCTGCCTCACAGCGCCAGGGACCCGGGTTCAATTCAGGCCTCGGGTGACTGTCTGTATAGAGTTTGCATGTTCTCCCTGTGTCTGTGTGGGTTTCCCCCAGGTGCTCCGGTTCCTTCCCCACACTCCAAAGACGGTGTGGGTTAGGTTGATTGGCCATGCTAAATTGACCCTCGTGTTAGGGGATTAGCAGGGTAAATATGTGGGATTATGGGAATAGGGCCTGGGTGGGATTGTGGTTGGTGCAGTCTCGATGGGCCAAACGGCCTTCTTCTGCACTGTAGGGATTCTGTGATCTAAGGCACAATAACTCGCTGTACTATGACCAAGCAAACAGCCCACAAAATAAAGATGTACCATATGATCGGTCAGAGAGTTCCATACGCGTTCGTGCAGTTTAGGAGTCATGATTCAATACCTCGCCAGGAAAGAGTAACTTACAGCATTCATTGTGCTGATAACTGCAGAAACAGTACTGTACGCCAAACTAGAAAATAGCTTCAGAAAAGGTCACAAAGATTGCCTTTGCAGCCCTGAAAACTTCACATTGATAATAGCAGTCAGACAATTCTTTTGTTTAGATGATATAACCATTACTGGCCCCCTGGGCCTCATTAGGCTTAGTCTGGTAATAAGCACCTCAGGGTTCTTAATGACCATAATGCCCTCCAACATTCTGTTATTGCAATATTAGCATTGTCTTTTCTGAACTTAGAGTGCTTCTGAAAAATAGGATAGAAAATAAACCATAGTTCAGCAGATAATCCTCTCTTAGATATGTTTGTTCACGACTATCCATTCTCTTTGTTTCCTTTTCTAAGTGGAGAAGAGTAGAACTGGTAGAGGCTCCAACTGCTTTTTTATTAGTTTGAAGTTGTGGCCCTCTTGTCCTGAATTTACAGCTACAGGAATGATACAGATTTACCTTCTGTGTGGCATTTACTCTCTTACATATCCTTAGAATATCATCTTTGATTTGATTTGATTTATTATTGTCACATGTATTAGGATACAGTGAAAAGTATTGTTTCTTGCGTCTATACGGACAAAGCATACCGTACATTGGGAAGGAAAGGAGAGAGTGCAGAATGTAGTGTCACAGTCATAGCTAGGCTGTAGAGAAAGTTCAACTTAATGCGAGGTAGGTGCATTCAAATGTTTGATGCAGCAGGGAAGAAGCTGTTCTTGAGTTGGTTGGTTCGTGATCTCAGACTTTTGTATCTTTTTCCCGACGGAAGAAGGTGGAAGAGAGTATGTCCGGGGTGCGTGTGTCCTTAATTATGCTGGCTGCTTTGCCGAGGCAGCGGGAAGTGTAGACAGTGTTAATCAATGGGAGGCTGGTTTGAGCGATGGACTGGGCTACATTCACGACCTTTTGTAGTTTCTTGTGGTCTTGGGCAGAGCAGGAGCCATACCAAGCTGTGTTACAACCAGAAAGAATGCTTTCTATGGTGCATCTGTAGAAGTTGTTGAGAGTTGTAGTGGACACGTCAAATTTCCTTAGCCTCCTGAGAAAGTAGAGGCGTTGGTGGGTTTTCGTAACTATAGCATCCGCATGGAGGGACCAGGACAAATTGTTGGTGATCTGGACACCTAAAAACTTGAAGCTCTCGACCATTTCTACTTCGTCCCTATTGGTGTAGACAGGGGCATGTCCTCCACTATGCTTCCTGAAGTCGGTGGTTATCTCCTTCATTTTGTTGACATTAAGGGAAAGATGACTGTTGTCGCACCAATTCACCAGATTCTCTATCTCTTTCCTGGACTCCAGCTCGTCATTGCTTGAGATCTGACCCACAATGGTGGTGTCATCAGCAAACTTGAAAATCAAATTGAAGGGGAATTTGGCCATACAGTCAAAGGTGTATAAGGAGTATCGTAGGGGGCTGAGGACACAGCCTTGCGGAGCACCGGTGTTGAGGATGATCGTGGAGGAGGTGCTGTTGCCTATCCTTATTGTCTGCGGTCTGTGGGTTAGGATGTCTAAGATCCAGTTGCAGAAGGAGGAGCTAAGCATCAGGCCACGGAGTTTGGAGATGAGTTTCGTAGGAATAATGGTTTTGAAGGCTGAGTTGTAGTCATAGAAAGTCATAGAAACCCTACAGTGCAGAAGGAGGCCATTCGGCCCATCGAGTCTGCACCGACCACAATCCCACCCAGACCCTACCCCCACATATTTACCCGCTAATCCCGCTAACCTACGCATCTCAGGACTCTAAGGGGCAATTTTTTCAACCTGGCCAATCAACCTAACCCGCACATCTTTGGACTGTGGGAGGAAACCGGAGCACCCGGAGGAAACCCACGCAGACACGAGGAGAATGTGCAAACTCCACACAGACAGTGACCCGAGCCGGGAATCGAACCCGGGACCCTGGAGCTGTGAAGCAGCAGTGCTAACCACTGTGCTATCGTGCCGCCCAAAAGTCAATAAATAGTCAATAAAGTCAATAAATAGGAGTCTGACATAGGTGTTTTTGTTATCTAGGTGTTCCAGGGTTGAGTGTAGGGCCAGGGAGATGGCATCTGCTATGGACCTGTTGCGGCGATAGACGAACTGTAGTGGATCCAGGCAATCTGGGAAGATGGAATTGATTTGTGCCATGACTAACCTTTTGAAGCATTTCATAATGATGGATGTCAGAGCCATCGGAAGGTAGTCATAGTGCCTGGCTTTTCTTTGGTACCAGGATGATGGTCATCTTCTTGAAGCAGGTAGGGACCTTAGTTCGTTGGAAAGAGAGGTTGATGATGTCTGCGAATACCCCCGCCAGCTGATCCGCACAGGATTTGAGTGCTCGTCCGGGTACCCCACCCGGATCAGTCGCTTTCCGTGGGTTGGCTTTTGAGAAGGTTGCTCTGACGTCAGCAATGGTGACCTCGGATATAGGTTCATCCGAGGCTTCCGGATGGAAGGCGTGCTCTCGCTGACCTCTTGCTCAAAACGGGCATAGAATGCGTTGAGCTCATCGGGGAGGGGTGCATTAGAGCCGACGATTTTACCTGCCTTCATCTTGTAACCTGTTATGTCTTGCAGACTTCGTAATAGTCAACGGGAGACCGTGTGGCTAGCCTGGGACACTAGTTTGATCCGGTACTGTCTTTTGGCATCTTTGATGGATCTCCATAGATCATATCTGGCTTTCTTGTATAGATCAGGGACCCCTGACTTGAACGCCTCAGACCTGGACTTCAGCAAGCAGTGAATATCCCTGTTTATCCATGGTTTCTTTGGCACACAGTCTTCTACACACTTACTAATGAAGTCAGTTACTGTAGTGGCGTACTTGTTCAGGCTGGTCACAGAGGTTTTAAATGCTGACCAGTCCACTGACTCTAAGTAGCCCCGTAGGAGATCATCCGACTCCTCAGGTCAACATTGCACGACTTTCTTTGACGGATTCTCCGGCTTCAGTTTTTGCTTGTAAGCCGGGAGCAGGAATGCAGCCTTGCGGTCTGATTTGCCAAAATGTGGGCGGGCGATAGAGCGGTAGGCATGTTTGATATTTATGTAGCAGTGGTCTAGGGTGTTTGGGCCTCTGCTGGAACATGAGACGTGTTGGTGGTAACTTGGTAGTATACTGTTGAACTTGGCCTGATTGAAGTCCCCGGCTACGATGAACAAGACCTCGGACAACCCCAGCAAACAGGTAGGGTTAAAATGAGGCCTCAGGTTCCATCAGTACTTTCCTTACATTTCACAAAGGGCAAACCTGAATTGCCTGCAGAACTTCAGTACCTCATTCATGTCTGGGCCTGAAACAATGCTCAAGATGTGGTCTGATTAGTACACAGTCTCCTTTGAGTATGTCTTCCTCTCACTTGTATTCTACACTCGACTATTTGCTTAGTTGATTGCTCTTCTGAATCATTAACAAAGGTGACTAATTTCCACTGAATCAATATTAATGCAAATTAGAAATGGTAATGGTCCCCATATCGATCTCTGGGGCACACCATTAAGCACATCCTTCCACCCTGTCATAACCTCTCTATCAAGTACCTGTAGTGTTTTTAGCCTACAGACAAGGACTGAGTTTTACTAAGTTCCACTGCAGTGAATGGGAGTCTAACCCGGAAGTGTGTGGATCGCTGACTCCCGCTCCTGCTTTGAGTAGACTTAATCAGCCAATAAGTGACCTCCAGGCATGTTCTTGCCCATCGGGCTTCCTGGGCAGGGGGGCTTCTTGCCTAATGGGTATTGGAGGGTGGGTTGTATGGGCACACTCCTGGCCCGGTAGGAGGTCAAGTCCACTTGTTTAAAGGGTCCCCTGGCATGGGACTGTGTCAGGTGCCCCAGGGCTGAGAACAGTCATGAGCAAAGAAAAATTATTTTGCTGCTGATGAAGGTTTCAACTCACTTGCTCAGATGAGTGTCAGCTTTTATGCGTTTGTGTGTTTAATTACCTATGGTTAGAATAATGGAACTGTGGCAGGCTGGAGAAGGCTGGAAGCATTTCCAACATAACCCTGATGATTGCAGGGATACCCTGAGAATCAGGCTTTAACCTCACCTTGTGTCTCCACAGATAGCCGAGAGAAGCAGAGAATCGCATGCAAGAGAATGGACGATCCCCAAGGATCGATGACACCTCCCTGTGAGCTCTCCTCCAGGCTGGAAGTGCCAGATGTGAGGTCCTGTTGCCAGCTGATGGTACAATATCTCCCAGCCTGACCAATGCACCCTGGGCAGAGTATGCAACAGAGGTCAATCGCCTTAAGATCATCAGATGGGTTTGGATGTGGTGCAGGAAGCATCTCAAAGACCTTGTACGATTTGCGAGTGTGAATGAAGCTCCACTTAGGAGAATCACAAGCACTGAAAGATGTAGGAATGCTCAATGTGAGCCCTAAGGTGGATTGATGCAGCGATGCCACAGTACACTTCCCCAAAGCCTATTAAAAGAGCTTTTGGTCAGTGGGCAGGGAAGAAGTGTGAAAGGTGCACTGTCCATTTAGCGCTGCAGTTCCCTAGGCCTGGAGAGTTCCCAGAGATCAGAAGAGTGAAGGAATGATTGTGCAGTGTCTGCCAAATCACTACAGTGTTGCATTTTCTTTGCAGGAGAAGAGGGCACACAACACCCATGAGAGATTGAGGGCAGGAGGCGGTGTGCCAAATCTGACCATCCTCATGCCATTGGAGGGAACTGGCTTTGCAACCTACAGGTAACAAGTTGATCCGGTCGATTGGGGGAGGTGAGATAAAAGAAAGGCCTGGGGGGAGTGAGATTGCAAGAGGCATCATGTGTTGCTGAGGGTGATATGCATGTACAGGGCTAAGTGAAGGATGCATGATGTCATGTATGTTGGACTGAAAGAGGAATTGATAATGCCTGCTCAACAGTGCTCTCATACATGCGTGATGAATGACTGAATGCATGTTTTTCTTAAACGTGGGACATGGGCATTGCTGGCTGGCCAGTATTTGTTGCCCATGCCTAATTGCCTTTGAGCTGAGTAGTTTGCCCATTTCAATGGAAATGTTAGGGGGAGGTTTTTCACACAGAGGGTAGTGGGCGAGTGGAATCGGCTGCCGTCAGTGGTGGTGGAGGCAAACTCAATAGGGACTTTTAAGAGACTCCTGTATGAGTACATGGGACTTAATAGGATGGAGGGTTACAGGCAGGCCTAGAAGGTAGGGATATGTTCGGCACAACTTGTGGGGCCGAAGGGCCTGTTTGTGCTGTAGTTTTTCTATGTTTCTATGTTTCTATTTCAGAGGGCAGTTGAGAGTCAACCACACTGCTGTGGCTCTGGAGTCACATGTAGGCCAAACCAGGTAAGGACGGCAGATTTCCTTCCCTAAAGGACATTAGTGAACCAGCTGGGTTTTTCCAACATTGGCTTTGTGGTCATCAGTAGATTCTTAATTCCAGATTTTTAAAATTGAACTCAAATTCCACCATCTGCCGTGGCAGGATTCGAACACAGAATCCCCAGAACATTAGCTGAATCTCTGGATTAATAGCCTAGCGATAATACCACTAGGCTTTAACCTTCCCAGTTGGAAGCTGTGAAATGGGAACATGAAGTAACATCTCACAACGAAGTGTTGTTGATGCTGAAGTATGTCCATGGGTACTCAACTCGAAGGTTGAAGTTGTCAGTAAGCTCCCCTGTTTTTATCTCTTGCGCAGGTGAACATTCGAATGCTGGTGCTGACATGCGTCCCACATGAACCTCTGAGGGGGAAGAGGAAGCCTCAGGGCGTGCAGCAGCACAGCCTTGCTCTGCACCAAGAACCAGTGTGGATTCTAATACCTCGGTAGGGCATCGTGCCTCGGGACACGGGATAGGACACATCGCATTCTGATGTGCAGCTGCTGGAGGATGAGATGGAGTAGGCCTCTGGTAGTCGGAAGAAAGTTGGAGGTGAGCGGGAGCTGAGATCAGGTTAGATAATGAACCTCTAGAGTTGTCCATTAGGTGGCAGATGCTGGACATCCAGAGCAAGGGGGGTGGATCAGAGGGTTTACACTTTCTGCCATAGACTTTGGAGGTGTCCATCCAGGCCATGAGCACTGTGATCACCCAGTTGACAGAGGATATGGTTTCTTCCATGGACTGTCTTGGAGGGGCACACCCTGCAGATTGCAGAAGAATTCATGCAGATGTGCTCTGACCTATACTGAATTGCATTGTCTCTGCGGTCAATGGCTTAGAGTGAGGGCAACCTGGGAACCTGGAGCCTGGAGCATATATAACTCCTGGTCCCTTTCAGAAAAACAGGGAGGGCCAATCGACCTCATGGTGGAGGGTAAGCAGCAGCTGGCACTGTCTGGGGGATCTCTCATGGTGCTTCTGATAGGGTCAGGCTCTCCTCTTCCCCTCTGCCATTGGCACAGATGGCAACGGCAACAGATGGGCACCCTGTCACTGTGCAGGAGACACCGACCATGGGAGGGCCCTCACTGCCTTGGCCAACCAGAGGGCGACCACCAAAGTCATCCAAGGCAAGGGGGCAAACAGGTCAGCAGCCTGTCTCCAGCACAGCTGGAAATGAGGGGGCAACAGCACGCTACAGCACCCAGAGGAGAATCAAAAAGACCCCGCATTAGTAACGTTTTGGGTGAGTTTACAATTTGAATCAATTGCAAAGGCCAATAAAGCCATGTGTAAATAAACAATGCACTTGAACATCCTGGAGAGGAACATTGGCTTGTGTCCAGTAAGGAAAGTGGATGTAGATGAATTCCACGGATAGTCTTTTGTGAGTGTGTGTTATGCCAACCAGGGGACTATGATGGCTGTGGTGATTGATAGATACAAACATATGAATTAGGTGTAGACCACTCTGTCCTTCAAACCTGCTCTACCATCCAATAAGATCATGACTGATCTGATTGTAACCTCAACCCCACAATCCTGCCTGCTCTCAATAACCTTTCACCCCCTTGCTTAAATGATTTGAGGAATGGGTTTCCTGGAAAGGTAGGAGTGAAAAAAAGGAAATGGTGTGTAAAATATGAAAAATGCTTCGATTGTCTGAGCGACTGGAACCTCTGGAGAGTTAAGGCCTCCTGTGACTAATGACCACCCAGTTGCTCCCTGACAAAGCCTTGCACATCTGCTGGCATCAATTTCCCCAACTCCCTCTTTATCTCCTATCAGAGGAATGAGTATTCTGGCCTGACTCCTCATTCGCTCGGGCTGCCCCTCTCTGGAGTGCAAGGTTGGAGAGAGCACAGCACACAACCAACATCAGGGACACTCTGGAATGCACAGCCTGGTGAGGTCCTCCTGATCTGTCCAGGCAGCAGAACCCTCATCTTGAGGAGACCAATCGTTTGGTCAATGTTGGCCTTGGTTGTGCTCAGCGTCTGTCCTACGAACATGAGCAACCACTGCTTTAATGGGTTATGTTTTCCACCCAGCAGTCATCCTACCAAACAAAGCATCAGTTCTTGAGAACATGGTTGGTACCTGAAAGTTTCTGAGTAGATAAGAATCATGGCTGCCGCCCGAGTCCCCAAAGCAAACCTGCCAGCGTGCTGTGTTGGTGGTTGCACACTACCTGGAAGATCAGTGAGTACCTTCTCTTAACAAATGCCCTGGGCTGGCCTGCAGGTGCCCTTAAGGTGACATACAATCATAGAATCCCTATAGTGCTGAAGGAGGCTATTTGGCCCAGCAAGCCTGCTCCGAAAGCAATCCCAGCCAGGCCCTATCCCCGTAACCCCATAGTATTTACCCTCCCAATCCCCCTGACACTAAGGGTCAATTTAACATGGTCAATCCACCTAACCTGCACCTCTTTGGACTAAGAGGAAACCAGAATACCCAGAGGAAACCAACGCAGAGACGGGGAGAATGTGCAAATTCCACACAGACAATTATCCGAGGCCGGGATTGACCTGTGTGCCTAGCGCTGTGAGGCAGCAGTGCTAACCGCTGTGATACCGTGCCACATGGGTGTGGACATGGGTCCTGTTAATCATTTCTTGCATCCTGGGGAAACCTGTCCTGGTCACAAGTCCTCTGGCTTGTTCGGTTTGACTATTGCCGACGGTGGTGAAGGAGATATAATTTGTGATATAAACATCACAACTGTGAAGATCTTTAAGCAGGGGTGGTCTGCAGGCCATGTTGTGCCACTGAGATTCCCATATGTGGCCTGAAATTAGCCAGAGGCAGAACAATTAAGAGCTGTTGTATAAAGGGTTAATAGCTATGACGCTAACAGTAAGAGGGAAGAAGGTTCCAATGAAACCCTACTAAAGTAAATAGTGTAAATACCATCCAGACTAAAGGTTTAAAGATGAAAGCAACGCAAATAAATAGCAATTATATGGTAAAGGACAAAAATAAGGTAATTGCAAAATGCATAAACCCATTCTCAATGGAAAAATCCCTACGGCGTGATATCTTTGATTTATTATTGTCACATTTATTGGAAAACAGTAAAAAGTATTTTTTCTTGTACGCTATGCAGACAAAGCATACTGTGCGTAAGAGAAGGAAAGGAGAGGGTGCAGCATGTTGTGTGGCAGTCCTGGCCAGGGTGTAGGGAATGATCAGCTTATTATAACATAGGTCCATTCAGATGTCCGATGGCAGCGGGGAAGAAGCTGTTCTTGAGTCGGTTGGTGACCTCAAACTTTGGTATAATTTTCCCAACAGAAGAAGATGGAAGAGAGTACGTCCGGGGTGTGTGGGGTCCTTGCTTTTCCGAGGCAGTGGGAAGTGTAGGCGGAATCAATGGATAGGAGACTGGTTTGCGTGATGGACTGGGCTTCGTTTACAACTCTTTGTAGTTTCTTGCAGTCTTGGTCAGAACAGGAGCCATACCAAGTTGTAAAACATCCAGAAAGAATGCCTTCTATGGTGCATCTGTAAAAGTTATTGAGAGTCATAGCAGACATGCCGAATTTCCTCTGCGGTTCCTTGGAACATTTTCTATCTTTGTCTACATGTCACAAAATAACGCCTTTCTTGAGGAGGGAGATAGATTGAACCTTTCACACGGTCAAGTGCTAGAATTTGATACTTGATTCAAGCTCAAGTATTTAATCATTTAGGTCAAATCCAACACTTGCATTATCATCTTTTGAAAGTGTAGTTTTCCAGTCTGTCAAATTTTACGTGTACAATTGCCAATGTCACAAGTGCGTTCTGACATAATTTTTGCATGTCCGTGTCAAACATACAAAACCTTACAAAAAAATTGTTTTTTACATCAAAGGAACCAGACTGCTAATTAAAGCAAGGGAACTATCCCATTTGATCATTTAATAAATTAAAGCTCAATTATACATCTCTACAGTGCCATTGTTGGGACATCAAAATCCTTCAGTTCCTGATAACAGCAAGCTGTGAGAGATTTCACAAACTAATTTTTATTAACTTACAATAGACACGTGCACTCACACAAATATATCATCACTCATCAACGTGGATATACCAATTAGTTTGAGAGACATGGGTCTTCGTTAGCAGTGCCAGTGACAACAGTTAGAAACCCATTCTTTTTCTTTATTCATTCGGCACAGCACGGGGCGGCACGGTGCCACAGTGGTTAGCACTGCTGCCTCACAGCACCAGGGACCTGGGTTCAATTCCAGTCTCGGGTGACTGTCTGTGTAGAGTTTGCACATTCTCCTCATGTCTGACTGGGTTTCCTCTGGGTGCTCTGATTTCCTCCCACACGCCAAAGATGTGCGGGTCGGGTCGATTGGGCATTCTAAATTGCCCCTTAGTGTCAGGGGGATTAGCAGGGTAAATATGTGGGGTTTCGGAGATAGGGCCTGGCTGGGAGTGTTGTTGATGGGCCAAGTGGCCTATTTATGCATCGTAAGGGATTCTATGATTCATTCGTTGGACATGGGCGTTGCTGACTGGCCAGTATTTATTGCCCATCCCTAGTTGCCCTTGTTCAGAGGGTAGTTGAGAGTCACATTGCTGTGGCTCTGGAGTCACACGTAGGCCAGACCAGGTAAGGATGGCAGATTTCCTTCCCTAAAGGACATTAGTGAACCAGATGGTTTTTCTGACAATCGACAATGATCATCATTAGATTCTTAATTCCAGAAATTTTTTATTGAATTCAAATTCCTCCATCTGCTGTGGCAGGATTCGAACCTGCGTCCCCAGAACATTAGCTGAGTTTCTGGATCAGTAGTCTAGCGATAATACCACTAGGCTACCACCTCCCCTGCAGCACATTCAATTTTCTTTTCCTTTCCTTTGGAGTCAATGAAAAAGAAATTCAAGCACATTGTAAAACAGGCTGTTGATTTACTAATGCCCATTTTCCATTAGTGGAGAAGACGAATGTCACCTCCACAGGATTAGATAGTATAGCAGAGTGTGCAGACTGATGAAAGTCTGTACTTATGAAATGGTAATATAAAAATGAATTCAGATAATGTATAAATTCAAACTGATCTAGATATAGGATGATCAGAACAGCCGGTTCAGTGTTTAATTCCCTCATTCAAGTAATGTCTTTCCTGCCTCCTTCTTATTCCGATGGAGGTTTATTCCATCAGATTTGGGGGTTGATGTTTCTGCTTATGAAGATTAACAATGTTAGTGCTGATGACTTTAGGCTTCCAAACATTAAGGAGGAAATTTTCAGTTCAGTGTTGCTGGTACAGAAATATGTATTGCAGGGAGTGCACAAGAGGGAAACTTAATCCCAAGTGTCAGTATCATGCATCTGTGGTTCAGGTACACTCATAACCAGCTACCAAATAGAACTGCTTTACGCCTGGCCTCAGCAGCATCAGTTAGCCTTTAGAAGATTATCCCTACTGTACCTGTGTGGTACCTTCTATTTCCATCTTACAACCAAGTGAGACATTTCAGAATGGCTCCCCTCTCTTCCCACCTCTCTGTTAGGGTTGGTTAAATTGTTTAAGAGTGTCCAAAAGGAAAGTTAATAATGTATGAATCCAATACGTTGATGCATTGTATGGTTTCATGTTTGTTGAGTGATTTTTTTTTCCAGATTCAGCATAGTGACGATTTCAAATCTTAACAGACAATCTTTTCCTCAAGTCAATAGCAGTTTGGTTTTAGTTGTAAGTGCTACCTATAATGTTTGGCTGGTCAGATACAGCCAAACCTGGTGTTGTTAAAACTCTTACTGGTCAGAGACAGGGAGGGAACAGGCTTGCAGAGTACCTAATGAGACAGGAAAAGACTGCAAGTTCTCTTCTGATGCCAGAAAAGCAGTTTCTTTAAACACAATGGGACACCTTGCTATCACATGGCCTTGATTCCCAACTTGGCCAGTTACCAGATATAGTCACAGCAATTCTGGGTCCATTATTTTAAAGTGATTATAAAATCATAGAATCCTACAGTGCAGAAGAGGCCATTCGACCCATTGAGTCTGCACCGACCACAATCAAACCTAGGTCCTATCCCCATAACCCATGCATTTACCCTAGCTAGTCCCCCTAACACTAAGGGGCAATTTAGCATGGCCAGTCAACCTAAGCTGCACATCTTTGGACTGTGGGAGGAAACCGGAGCACCTGGAGAAAACCACGCAGACATGAGGAAAATGTGCAAATTCCACACGGACAGTAACCCAAGCCGGGAATTGAACCCGGGTCCCTAGCGCTGTGAGGTAGCAGTGCTAACCACTGTGCCACCGTGCCGCCATAATTAGATTAGATGACTGGTGGCTGGTGCTATCAGCTGCCGGCAATGCACCAGAGACCCCAGGATCACTGAGGGACTCAAGGATGAAGGTGAGTGAATGTTGGATGGAAGTCACAGGGAAAGACTTGTTGGCCAGGGAGGGTTTGGGGGTGGGGGCTGGGGTCAGAAGAAAGGACAGTGGGTGGTTTTTAGCACCCCCACCTCCCCCCCCCCCCTCCGCCCCAACCCCCTCCACACCCCCTTCCTGATGCCAGGTCCCTTGAAACTGGACAATGAAGGAATGCTGAGCAACAAGCAATCCTGACAGGGTTTTGCTTTTTGGGCTCAATGCAATGTGGTTGAATACCAGCAGTGATGGGATATGACCCATAAATGGACCTTAATTGCCCACTTAATGCTTCATTTGGCAGTAGGAAGGTCTTCTCCATGAGCTTTCCCACCCGAGCATTACTGGTGCAGAGGCAGTGAGGCAGCAGAGTCTCCACCTAGCATCCACCCACCCGATTAAATTCCCTTATTGCCTCCAAACTCAGCTTGGGGAAGGCATCAACTTCCACCAAAGAGTAACTTCAGGGTTTTGCATGTTGCGTATCTCTGCGTGGTTACTAAAGTCACAACTGGTATGGCTTAAAGTGGAAATATAGCTTAAAGTCAGAAGCACGTGAAAATTAAAGGATTAAGTAAGATAAATATTTGGAATATTAATGAAATGGAAGTATCTCATGCATAAAAGGTGAAATACAGAAATTTAGAAAGCAATAAAGAAGCTCATGTTACAGCTTCCTGACTTTTCCCGCTAACAAACTTCCTGCATTTTGCTCTTAGGCAATTTGAAAATTACCTTCTACGGAGGTGTTGCTCGCTCTTCTGGACTGCATTGACGTGAAGTTGCAGAAGACACAGGGTGGGATTTAATGGCCTCGCTTGCCATTGTCTTGTGGATCACAATGGACGCATAACATGATCAAGCAAAAATAGATTCCATTGTATTAGTGTGTAAATCAAAAGATATTGACAATAAAACGTAAAAATACAGAATTTACTGTTAATCCCCATATTGTCACGAAACTAATTGAGTAGGATGCTAGCTAGCGCAGATTAACATGGGTCCAGGCTACCTTTGTTGATATGCTTAAATAACTGCATTATATGTTTGGGATGAAAAGGGATAGACTGGTATCAGGAGGTGGAATAAGATAATTTTTTGATGATTTTATATCAGAAGGCTAACAATTCTACTCAATTACTATAGATGTTGACTACCTTCAATTTCATCAATCTTTTCAAGTCTTACGCTGAATAATTTATAGCATTGTTGAATGCACCATTACTATATTAGCACTTATAAAAAATTATTAATCTAATTGTGATTTTTAAAGTGCTGGAAAACACAGGAAGAAAATGATGCCTCCTGTTAATAAGATCTTTGTCTACATTTACAGCTTATAAGGATGCTTTCATTAACTCATATTATTCATTTCTATATTTCTGTATTTCATGTTTTATGCATGAGCTACTTCTTTTTCATTAAGATTCCAAATATTTATCTTACTTATTTCTTTAATTTTAATTTTTCTGCTATAATTTTTCTTCTTGTTTTATTCTTTTCTGACCTTCAACCTGCCTTGCTTTTTGTTTTCAATTTTAATCCCACTTGTATGTTTTGATTTTGTTTATTTTTGTAGTTTATATTTTCTGCCCACAGCAATTTTGGGGCGGGACGGTGGCACAGTGGGCAGCATTGCTGCCTCACAGCGCCAGGGGCTTGGGTTCAATTCCAGCCTTGGGTGAAAATCTGTGTGGAGTTTGCACGTTCTCACCGTGTCTGCATGGGTTTCCTCCGGGTGCTCTAGTTTCCTCCCACAGTCCAAAGATGTCCAGGTTAGATGGATTGGCCATGCTAAACTGCCCTTTAATGTCCCAAAATGTGTAAGATATATACATTATCCATGATAAATGTGTGAGGTTACAGGGATAGGGCAGGGGGGCGGGTCTGGGTAAGACGATCTATCATAGATTAGTGCAGATTTGATGGGCCAAATGGCCTCCTTCTGCACTGTAGGTGTTCTTTGATTCTATGATTCAATTCAACGTCTAAAGCACCACAGTATTAGCAGACACAGGTTAATCAGCAGGTTATGGTGTTGTTTCCTCACTCAGTTAATATCCTGGGGACCCAGGTTCGAATCTCGCCACAGTAGATGGTGGAATTTGAATTCAATATAAAAAAAAATCTGGAATTAAGAATCTACTGATGACCATGAAACCATAGTCAATTGTCGGAAAAATGCATCTGGTTCACTAATGTCCTTTGGGGAAGGAAATCTGCCATCCTTACCTGTTCTGGTCTACATGTGACTCCAGAGCCACAGCAATGTGGTTGACTTACAACAGCTCTCTGAAATGGTCCAGCAAGCCACTCAGTTCAAGGGTGACTGGGGATGGGCAATAAATGTTGGCCAGCCAGCGATGCCCATGTCCCATGAATGAATTAATTTTATTTTCATTACTTTTTGATCTACGCTTTTCTACTTGCAACCACTTACATTTAATTTTTCTTTCCTCTTGTTTGTGGAATCACTAACTCTAACGGTGCTTTCTTTGTGTTAATTTTTCTGGATATTTTAATGGGCCAGTTATGGCGCAGACTTTATTTTTGTCAATTTAACGCAGATGTGCTGTGTAACTGTACCAATTTCCTTGGGATTCATCCCAACAGGTATGGGTTGAGATCATTTTCAGGAGACAGTGTCGCACCCATTCAGTTCACACCTGCTGCAGTCAGGCTGTAAGCCGCTGTGAAGCAAATATTGGAAAAAAGTCTTGGATGGTCCAATTTTATTTATTTACTGATCTTTAAACATTTTGATGTCAGCAAATATTCATCCGTCCTACCTGTTCTTTGCTCCAATGGTATGTGCTTTCTGGTGAGATACAAAATATGCAAAAGTCTGAGGTCACGTACCAACCGACTCAAGAACAGCTTCTTTCCTGCTGCTGTCAGACTTTTGAATGGACCTACCTCGCACTAAGCTGAACTCTCTCTACACTATGACTGTAACGCTACATTCTGCACTCTCTCCTTTCCTTCTCTATGAACGGTATGCTCTGTCTGTGTAGCGCGCAAGAAACAATAGTTTTCACTGTATACTAATACATGTGACAATAAAAATCAAATCAAAGAGTGGGGTTGTGTGCAGCACATAAATATACAAACACTGAACTCTCTTTTCCCTCAGTAAGGAAGCGTATTTATGGTATAACTCGATGCAGCTTGAATTGATTTGTTTTAAATCATTGCCTGCAGTAAAACTGAACCACTTCTTGGCTTCTTTAATGTCTTTTTTGTGTTTCTGAACAGGTTCCATTAATTTGAGTTTCTATTTATAGGTATTTTAAACACTAATTGTTTTGGCTTATTAGCACTGTGCATCAATAATGATCTATTTAGGATAATTGTAGCTGCTCACGGATTGGATTGAACTAGGTGGGACCAAGCAAGATGGCGCTTTCCACACCAAAGCTTCGGAAATGTCTCTTTCCTTAGTTGAAGACTTCCCCTGCTCCAATAGGCAGGACCCTCAACTGAGCCCGTCCTGCTGCTCTCACCACATCCCCCTGCACAACTGTGATAGGAGCGCTCCCCCGCCTCCCTCTCCCCCCCTCCACCTCCTGCCCCTTTGGACTCACCTTCCAACCCATCGGCCTTTGCATTGTCTGATCTCCTGCCGTCCATCCCACCTCCAACATGATCCGACCACCAAATGCATCTTCTTTTCCTTTCCCTTATTTCTGTTCCATGTTGGAACCTTTCTCTCTTTTCCACCACTCCACCTGCTCTCCTTCACCTGGCAGCTTTCAAACAGGTGAAACAACTCCTATCCATTCACCCCCTCCCACACCATTATCTAGGTTTTTAAAAAGATTCATTCACGGGATGCAGACATTGCTGGCATGGCCATTTACTACCTCCCCCCACCCCCCACACCGCCTTTGCCGGCATGGCCAATATTTAGCCCCCCCATTGCTGGGCATGGCCAGTATTTATCCCCCCGCCATCACCCCCATCCCTCTATATGCCATGAACTGACCGCTCGGCTATCTTAAAAGTCGGTTAAGGGAGTCGACCACATTGCTGCCAATCTGGGGTGACTTATAGGCCTGACTAACTAAGGGCAGCAGATTTCCAACCTTGAAGAATGGAAGTGAACGAGTTAGGATCTTATGACAATTTGGTAATCCCATGGTCAGCATTACTTAGGACTGGATTTAGTTATTAGCTGAATTGAAATTCTGCAGCACCCCCACTGATTTTCCTGGAGGCAGCTTCACTGTGGCAACCACCGCACCCCCCCCCCCCCCCCCCACCCCCCACCCTCCAACCCCCACCACACCCCACTGCCAGAAGCAGTGGGGAGCTAAGTAAGTCTCAATGGCAACCAATCAGCAGCAATATTCTGGGATAAGTGAGATCGCCCAGAACCCCTGCTTTGTCTACAGCTCACCAGGCAAAAGGAGGTGCATGCAGAGGGAGAGATCAGAGAGCTATGACAAAGAAATTAAATCAAACCACCTTACGGTGCAAATCAGTAAGCCTGAAGTTGTCCACAGGTGGCGGTAGCTTTGTAAATCCCTTCCAATCTCCTGGAGACTGCATCATGGGATCGTGCTGGTGGGGAAGTGGCGGCTCTTGTCCCCAGTGTTTGACTCCTCCATTGTGTCCAGTCTCCTCATATTCCACACATACCAGCAGCATCCTTGCTGAGTACACAGTGAAAACTGACAATTGGCCTTGCTGTCTCACACTTTGACTCACCCCTCCCCCCCCCCCCCCCCACCCCCCATCCTCCCGGTATCCCAGGATGCTGCTGGAAATGGGGTCAGGAGCTGAAAATGGTCCTGACTGCTGAAAATGATCAAAGTCTGGAAGGTTCAATTCTTCAATTCCCCATCCCTCTCCTAATTTGCCCTCCTTTCCTTCAACTGTCTTTACTCCCCATGAAGTTGGAGAAACAGTAACTTGTCTCTTTCTGTGAAGCGTTTTGAGGTCCTCTAGTTTTAATATTGCCTTGAAGAGATTTCGATTCTGATTTTACCCACTTTGCCAGATCTTCCTGTTTCTGTTTCAGGCTCTCTGTGCTAAATATTACCATGGGTGTCAGCAACTGGACATTGAGACTATTTCTCAATGCCTGTAGCAATGACTAGGGGGCATGACTATAAGGTTCATGGAGGGGGATACAGGAAGGATGTCCGAGGTAGGTTCTTTACTCAGAGAGTGGTTGGGATGTGGAATAGACTGCCTGCTGTGATAGTGGAGTCGGACACTTTAGGAACTTTCAAGCGGTTATTGGATAGGCACACGGAGCACACCAGAATGATAGGGAGTGGGATAGCTTGATCTTGGTTTCGGACAAAGCTCGGCACAACATCGAGGGCTGAAGGGCCTGTACTGTGCTGTACTGTTCTATGTTCTATCCACAATCCCTGGCACAAGCTTATGGGTGAAGAGTAATTAAGGTTGCCTTGGCATTTGCCATCCAGTTGGGTTCTGGAGGCAGGTGCATGTAGCATTGCAGCATATTCCAGTGGAAGCCAACAGCACTCCAGTGGGAGCACAACTGATGATCAGACTGATGAAATTTTGATTTGATTTGATTTATTATTTCTCACATATCAGAGAATCATTGAAACCCTACAGTGCAGAAGGAGGCCATTTGGCCCATCGGGTCTGTACCGACCACAATCCCACCCAGGCCCTATTCCCATAACCCTCATTTACCCTGCTTATCCCCCTGGCATTAGGGTCAATTTAGCATGGCCAATTAACCTAACCCGCACATCTTTGGAGTGTGGGACGAAACCGGAGCACCCGGAGGAAACCCACACAGACACAGGGAGAAAGTACAACTCCACACAAATAGTCACCCGAGGCCTGAATTGAAACCGGGTCCCTGGCACTATGAGGCAGCAGTGCTAACCACTGCACCATTGTGCCATCTGTATTAGTATACATTGAAAAATGTTGTTTCTTGTGTGCTATACAGACAAAGCATACCATACATAGAGAAGGAAAGGAGAGGGTGCAGAATGTTCTGTTACAGTCATAGCTAGGTTGTAGAGAAAGATCAACTTAATACGAGATAGGTCCATTCAAAGGTCGGATAGCAGCAGGGAAGAAGCTGCGCTTGAGTCAGTTGGTACGTGACCTCAGACTTTTGTATCTTTTTCTCGATGGAAGATGGTGGAAGAGAGTATGTCTGGGGTGTGTGGGGTCCTTGATTATGCTGGCTGCTTTTCCAGGGCAGCGGGAGGTGTAGACAGAGTCAATGGATGGGAGACTGGTCTGTGTGATGGACTGGGCTTCGTTCACAACATCTTTATGTAATTGTGAGGCAGTGGAGGTCACACCTATGGTTAATGGTCTTGACCAGAGCAGGAGCCATACCAAGCTGTGTTACATCTGGAAAGGATGCTTTCTATGATGGAATGGCAAGGAGGCACTAGTGACGATGAGGTGATGAAAGTTTACATGTATGTGACCATCGGAGACATTTGTCTCCACCGTTTCAGAACTCAAAGCTTGCAATGTAGGCAGACAGTAACACTGCCATTTTCTGACAGTGAGCTTTTCCACAGCCTTCGTAATTCTGAGGCCCTGATGCCCAGAGAGCAGTCATAGCAGGGACCAACGTGCCACTCACAGAATTTGAACTCTGTCCAAAAATAGGGTTCAATTTCCCCTTTTAAATGCCTTAATTCACTTCCATGCTGGTAGCCTGCCACTAGCAGCCCACCTACAGGAAGAGTGCTCAGAGGTGGGAAGACATCAAGAAGCTGAGTTGATTTCAAATTTCTTCTCCATACCCTCAGCTCCAAAGCTGCCTCCAAGGCTTTGGCAATATTAATCCTGTTATAGTCCCCACCATCTATTCACATTTTCTCAGTGTCTGTCAATTATCTCAAATTATTTCTTGTCTGCTGTTTAGCATCTCCTGTTAGTATCACTTCAGCCATTTAACCACCTCCTGTTTTCCATTTAAGCCCTTTAATGCGGTGCATCTTGTAGATGGTACACATGGCTACTGTGCGTCGGCAGTGGAGGGAGTGGATATTTCGTTGCAACACTGACAGATTGCATTTAGAAAGAAAAAGAAAACAAAAGCGGTGGCACTGTGGCACGGTGGTTAGCGCTGCTGCTTCACAGCACCAGGATCCTGGGTTCAATTCCCAGCTTGGGTCACTGTCTGTGTGGAGTTTACACGTTCTCCCCGTGACTGCATAGGTTTCCTTTGGGTGCTCCAGTTTCCTCCCACAGTCCAAAGATGTGCGGGTGAGGTGGATTGGCCATGCTGAAAGGGGGACTAGCTAGGGTAAATGCATGGGGTTATGGGGATAGGGCCTGGATGGGATTGTGGTCAGTGCAGACTTGATGGGCCGAATGGTTTCCTTCTGCACTGTAGGATTCTTTGATTCTATTTTCCTCTCTCATACGTTGAATGCTTTGTTTCTCTTACCTTGCTGCTGTTCCATTCCTTTTGAATGTTGTTCACTGGTACCTTTTCCCAGTTTCTATGAAGAGTTAATACATCTGAAACGTTAATCTATCCATTTGCTTTACAGATGAATGTTTGCAAAATTTTCAGTTTTGTTTCAGAACCGATGTTTCTAATTTCTGCAGATTTCTTTAATGCAGCTTTCAGTCTTCACCAAGCTTGAGAGTATTTCTTGATTAATGCGGGCAACATGAAGCACCGCACATACCTTATCCTATAAAAATGTTTACATTCTGAAAGGATGGGACAGAGTATTTAGAAGTGGTTGAAAAAGAGGGCCCATAAATATATGATTACATGTAAAAGATTTACAATTGAGGGCGGGAGAAACATCTTTACGTAATTGTGAGGCAGTGGAGGTCACTCCTATGGTTAATGGTCTATGCAGGAACTAATACCAGGAATGGGCGGGTTGTCTTATGAGTAAAGGTTGGAGAGGTTAGGTTTGAATCCACCACAGTTTAGAAGAGTAAATGGCAACTTGGTTGAAACCTTTAAGATCCTGAGGCCTACTGACAAAGTGGATGTGGAGAAGATGTTTCCTCTTGTGGGAGATTCGAGGATTAGGGGTCACTTATTTAAGACAGAGATGGGGAGATAATTTTTCTCTCAGAGGATTGTGAGTCTCTGGATCTCTCTTCCTCAAAAGACAGTGGAAGCTGAGGGAAGGTTTTCTCGCCCGTTCACACCAGTGGAATCTTCTGGTCCCGTCGACGGCGGACCCCCACTGCTGGCTTCCTGCCGATGAGGGTTGCATTCAGTGGGAAGCCCTGTTTACGACGATGGGAAGATCCCGCTGCTATCGGCAAGCCAGGGTTATGGGGAAAGTCCCACCCAGAGTCTTTGAATATTTTTAAGGCTGGGCTAGATAGATTCTTGATCAATGAGGGGGTGAAAGGATATCGGGTGTAGGCAGAAATGTGGGCCTGAGGTTACCAACAGATCAGCCATGGTCTTATTAAATGGTGGAGCAGTTCAAAGGGCCTAGTGGCTTAGTCCTGCTCCTAATTTATATGGTCATATGTTCGTAAGTCAACATTTAAAATTAGGTTGGATAATTAAACAGCCTTACCCCTGTTTCAACAGGCGAGCTACTTGGCTGTTTTATACCTGCCTCAATATAGCATCAGGGAAACCTTGGGCAACAGAGGTAAACGGAAGTCAAAACTCTAATTTTCACCAGTTTTCAAGAAATGGAATGTACGGAGTTAAAAGAAAAGCAGATTGTATTTGGTCTGCGAAAGGATTAACAACTGGGCTTGATTATTTTTTTGCTGTGTTCCATGCTTTCCCTTGTTCAGTATTTTAATGAGGAGTCATCCTGGGACCAGGAGGCCGGTTCTAGGTTTGCCCAGCGGAACCATCATGTTAGGTCTAATTTCTTGCAAACGTGGTTTGGTAATTTTGTGAAAAGGTTTCCTCCTGTGTGCTGAGCAGAAGGAAATGGCAACCACATTTACCAAGAGCTGGTTTGTGATTTCACATTTTCCATATGCGGCAGAGCAAGTTTCTACCTGTGTGTTGCCCCCAATGAAGCATTGATATTGTGGAACAGGCTAAGTAGCACATTCCAAATGGTGAACAGAGCTGTAGATGTGGGAGTTTAATTACCCCAGGCACAAGAACCCTGTTTTTGGCAGGTCGGGAGAATAGACTTGGTTAAGTGATGGGTAGAGTGACAATAATACTCACTGGTGACCAGGACTTGCGCAACCATCCAATCAGTTAAAGAGTTAACACCTCGTTTAAAAGCACGGCAGCAAAATCTGCAAAGAACTGAGGCTAAAATGCAGCATTTGCCGCTACTAAGAAGCTTTAGTGTCTCCTACAACAACCATGTTTTAAAATTCATAAATGCTAATCCCTTCATAATTTACAGTTTAAGCAGCAGTCCCACTCACACACCCTGTGGCTAGAGCTCTGTCAGAGTAATTATACAGTGAAGCTGAAGACTGTGACTGCTAACTGTGACTTTAAAGGTGACAGGAAATCCTCCACATTGGCAAACCGCCAAAAATCTCCCTCCAAAGATGCACATTATCAAGTACTTTTACAGTCTGATCTCGTTAGAAAGTTGCAGCTTCATATTTTAAACATCTTGATTGCAGGAAGACATGAGTGAGCTGTTCAGTTGTTTTTATACCCCAATTATTATAGATCATGTTGCTTCGCACACTAAAATCTTCCATCCTACTAGACTTTGCCTAAAAGGTAAAGCCACCATAGTCCCAGATGACCATAAACTGCTTGAGGGGGAGGGTTGACTGGTGACAATGTAACCTGAGGATCACCACACCTCAGGCGAGGGGCAAGGTTGAGAAGGCAGGACCTTCATGAATAATCTCAGCCAGTACAGGAATTGAACCCACGCTGTTGGCATCGCTCCGCATCACAAACCAACCGTCCAGCCAACTGAGCTAACTGGCTCCCCAAGGCTCCCCTAGGTTCCACTTGCCCCCTTTGTTCCAAAGGTACTGATTGATGACAGGGTATCATTCTGTGGGTGATGTCTGTATTGATACATCAACTTGGAAATGGGGATTTGTAGATGTTCCCACAATGTCATTGAGCTCCCATGTTTCAATTCAGCAAAGGGAATTTGTCACTGTTTCTTCAATTGTTTAAGTTAGGCACGATGGGTTGGAATTAAATTGGAAGGGTGACTTTAAAGCAAAAAAAAAGCTGGAACTCTGAAACAAAAACAGAAAATGCTGAAAACAGTCAGTAGGTCAGCCAACATCTGCGGAAATAGCAGATGAGTTAATCAGGCCTATACGCTCTACAGGCCTTGCCTGATCATGAGCAGCGTCTCTGCAAGATTTTCCATTTTTGTCTTGGTAAAGTAAATTGTCTGTAAGTTATGCTTCTCAAGCACAGACTGAGCTGCTAAATGTAAAGCCAACCATAATCGAACAGATTGTTATTGCTCCAGCGTTCCATCAGCACAACGTGCGGACAATTCAACAGCAAGTTTCTGGTGTTTTTCACAAGGCCCCATCTGAGATGCATGTGCCCCCCCAAAAAAATCCTTGCCTTTTATTCTTTTGGATTCCAAGTTAAATTGATGCTTTCGTAGTGACTTACTAACCAGTGAAAATTAGTTTGTCTATTTAACGGATAAAACTTCTTTATTCTCTTGAACACATCAGCCGAATCTTATCTGAACTTTCACTATTCCAATAGAAACAATCCATTTTTCCACTCATAACCACTCCTCCAATTCCTGACATCATTTCAGTAAATCTCTTTTTGTCCTTGCTTGACATCCTATTAACCCCCGTGCCAAGTTATGGCAATGTAATGCCCATTTACCCACTATACGCTCTTTACTGAACCAATGGATCATTTAGTAACACTAAGATGTGTGAAAAAGCTTGGTTTTTTAAAAGTCATTAATTCATAACTTACTGCTTTCTTAAAAATGTCCTTTTACTATAGCCCTATAAAAGTGTCAGTCATACTTTAAAGTATTAATAGCAGGAAATGCAAGCACTTGAAACCTCATTTTCTTGTGTAAAGTAACATTCTTCAATTGTGATATTAGATCAGAGACCCAGACCTGACAATCAAGCAATATTTTCCCAATGCTGCAGCTGTCCCAACAGTCTAATGGATGTCTAGGCACTCAGGGCTTGTGCTCCATGCAGCCACACCAGCAAGGCCTCAACAATCCTAATAATGTGCTGGAGCACAGATTGCTGAAATGCTGTGAAAGCCTGAAAGCCCTCTTTGAGCATTGGCATCCACAGCCAGCAAAATACACATGACTTCTTTAATGCATGGCACAGTGATGCAGTGGTTAACACTGCTGCCTCACAGTGCCAGGGGCCCGGGTCCTATTCCTGGCTTGGGTCACTGTCTGTTTAGAGTCTGCACGTTCTCCTTGTGTCTGCACGGGTTTCCTCTGGGTGCTTTGGTTTCCTCCCACAGTCTGAAAGACATGCTGGTTAGGTGCAATGGCCATGCTAAATTCTCCCTCAGTGTACCTGAACAGGCACCAGAGTGTGGCGACTAGGGGATTTTCACAGTAACTTCATTGCGGTGTTAATGTAAGCCTACTTGTGACGCTAATAAAAGTAAAATAATGTACACTAGCATTCATTTTAATTGCCAATCTTCAGCTCAGATGCATTGCGACTTCTTTAACAAATACAATCTTACATTAAATTTGGGCGTTGTCCCTCAAGACTCCATTTGGCCACATTGGAACACCTGAAGTATCGGAAGAACATTACCTATGTCAGGGAGCAAACTTGATGTAATATAATCTATTTCCTGATTTGACTTGTCTTCTGCTTTATTTTATTGACCATGAAGTTCCATGTACCAAGTGTGCTTGAGGGTATTTGTGTTCCTCAATCAGAAAAAAGACTTCTGGATTTTATGTGATATAAACTTTCTTGTCCCTCCCATTTTTCCCACTTTCTCTGCTAAAGGCAATATGGGCTGTTGCAGAAGTCTTGGAGTATGGGGAGAGCACATTGACCTGTCTGACTAGAATATAATAAGGAGCAGGTAGGATGACAAACTTGGAGTTTGGAAGATGTTGCAGCCTGGCGTTTTTTTTTCAATCCTTCTTTAGTCTTGATTTTTCAACTCCAGTATCTTGAATCTGTACATTGCAAGTTTGTTTTTTGCTCTCTAGTTACATGTATAGGAATGCGCCTGAGAAGTTGAAGAGAAGATTGGTAATTATTTTAAATTATAGAATCCCAACAGTGCAGAAGAAGGCCATTCAGCCCATGGAGTCTGACTGAGTATCTTACCCAGGCCCTCTCCCTGGTCCTATCCAAGTTACCCCATGCATTTCCCAGGGCTAATCCACCTACCCTACATATCCTTGAACACTAAGGGGCACTTTGGCATGGCCAATCCACCTAACCTGCACATCTTTGCAATGTGGGAGGAAACCGGAGCACCAACCCATGCGGACACGAAGAGAACATGCAAAATCCGCAGATAGTCACCCAAGGCCAGAATCAAACCCAGGTGTCTGGCACTGAGAGGTAGCAGTGCTAACCACTGTACCACCATGCAGCCTTGGAAACTATTGGAATTATTATTATCCTCATTCTAGTCATCTGCAGTCTAAGACACAGTAAGAAGACACATAGTTGGAGGCAGCAATGGCAATAAAGAAGTGAAAATTCCACATGAGATTGGAAAAGTTAGGAAAGGTTGACAGGTTAACGATGAGGAAGGATTAAGGATGGAGTCATCAAACATAAGAAATGATGGCCATTGGATAAGTTTGTGAAAGACATGAAGAAACTGGGTAAGGAATTGAAATAAGCAAGATTTTCACTGGCTAATGGAATAGTGCAGGGGAAATTGAAATATAGTGATTGAGCCTTGCATGGCAAGAGTGTAGGACATTGTGAGCCATAAGAAACAAGAATGGTCAATACTTGAAAGAATTTAAGTATAAATAACCTTGCAGTTGCCCGAAGCACTGTTCTCTACAAAATAAAGACTTCATTCTGTAATTTTAAAATGCACATGAATTAACCTGTACTCAGTTTGGCTTATGCAAAGAAATTTATTGCTTTAAGTCAGAATGAGCTCTACTAGAAATGGGCAACTATCTGAGGATGGGAAGAGAAAATCGATACTTCCGATACAGCAGTGAAATGTATATTGAAGGAAATATTCCAGATGAGTTGGCAGGACTGAATCACAATGAGTGTGGAACTCACTGGTTTGCAGCAAGGGCAGCCTTATGTGACCTTCTGAGGCTGTCCTAATGAATTATTCATAGCCCGCTCCTGGTCTGGGTTGGACCTGGTGCTGGGAGCTTGCCTAATGCAGAGATGGGGTTTCTTGTACATCTCTTAATGCCAGACTGTTAATATGAAAGCAATGTGCTGCCTGGTAATCTCTAGATCTGGGCTATTTCAGCTCAATAACTTGGAGGAAATACGAACAGGGACGGCCCAATTTTCAGATGTAACACTCTTAGTGCTGCAACACTAGTGCTCCTGGTGTGTGCAGTGCAAACAATAAAGCCATACAACTACGGGTGCAAATAGCACCCTGATAGCCCCCGTTGTTTGGATGCTGTAGGTGAAATAGAGACTGAAATGGTCTCCGATGCACAATACTACCTTGGACTGCATGAGAGGTCATCTTAGTGAGGATGTTAGCATGGATGTGCAGTTGCAGTTTTGAAAGTGCTGTCGAAGGAACCTTAGTGAGTTGTTGCAGTGCATCTTGTACTTGGTACACATTGCTGCCACTGGTGGTGGAGTGAGTTGATGTTGAAAGTGGTGGATGTGGTGTCAATCAAGCAAGCTGCTTTGTCCTGGATAGTGTCCAACTTCTTGAATGTTGTGGGAACTGCAGAAATACAGAATAGAAAAGGTCAAAAGCCTGCATGGAAGGAAAGTCTGCAACACTTAACCAGGAGGCCAAGGGAGGGAGAAAGTAAACCAAAGGTCTGTGCCAGAGGTTAAAATAAGTAACATTTCTTTTTCTATCATTCTTTCTTACTTTCCTCACTTTTGGCACACTTACTGTCACACAGACATGTACCACGCACAACACTAAACCACAGTATATTGCTATGCAATTTCTGTTTGAATAAATGGCTTGCAGTCACCAAAATGAGGAACGTTCCACTTCTCTTCCTCAAGCTGATGCATCCAGTATGACAGGATGAGCACTCTCGATATCTTAATTGCAATACTAAGTTGTAAGCAGCACAGAAACATTCTTTTTGGGGAATTTAACTAGTTAATTTGAGGAGGAAATTCGGGAACAACACCAAGCATGAGTGAGAAGGGATGAGTTTGCAACAAGTGGAGGAGTAGGGTACTGTTCGCTGCAAATCCTCTCTACTGGGGACATGGTTTGGCACTACATTCATCTGCATGTAACAGAAAACTGGTACCGGAGCACTAATACTTGATGCAGCCACCTGAAGGTGTGTAAAGCAGGTAGTGGAGATCACGGAGGACCTATTTCTCCCATGTCTGAAGCGATACATGTTCATTTGAACTATGGAGCCTGTGGTCAGGGCCAGTTTCAAACAAAATCTCAGTGACAGATGTGGTCAGAATGTCTCAGGAACGCTGAGACGACTCTTATAGATACCTTAGGGTGTAATCTACAGACGATCCTCTTATGCAGCTTCAGCATTCTGGGGAAATTGACTGCAAGGAATCTTCAAGTCGGGCTTCACTGACAGCATTTCAGTTCTTGAGACTGCTTCTGTACAGATCAATGGGCTCGCTAAGGATACCCTTGTCAGCAGGACACAGTGAGGGTAGACCTGAACGACACAGCTATTTCTTCAGGCAATTTCATATTCATCCCACCAAATGATGATCTCTTGGACAGTAATGGGTGAATAAAGATGTTGTGAGGTCCAGAGAGACACCATGTGATCCAACACAAGGAATTTACAAGATCATTTCATAGAATCATAGAGTTTCTACAGTGCAGAAGGAGGCCATTTGGCCCATAAATTCTGCATTGACTTTCTATCTTACCCAGGCCCTCTCCCACACCAATCCTCATAATCCCACACATTTTACCATCGCTAATCCCCCTAACCTATGCATCTTGGGAAGCTAAGGTGCAATTTGGCATGGCCAATCCACCTGGCCTGCATATCAATGGACTGTGGGAGGAAACCGGAGCATCCAGAGGAAACCCACACAGACACAGGGAGAACGTGCAAACTTCACACAGACAGTCACCCAAGGCCGGAATTGAACCTGGGTCCCTGGCGCTGTGAGGCAGCAGTGCTAACCACTGTGTCACTGTGCCGCCTGTCTTCTGTCCAATTCTTGTCAAAATAAATCAAAAGCAGATTAATCTGTCAACACTGTTAATGTGTGCCAATTAGATGCTACACTTGCATTTCAAAAGGGCCTTATGTGGAGTGCTTTGAGACTTTTCTGAGTGATAATTGATGTAAGTCTATCAGTCTTCTGGTGAATCTGGTGCATGGCATCATCCAGATGTCAGCACTGGCCATTTGTGAACATAAACAGTGAAGTTTTGAATGTCAGATCAGCATAAACCAGATGAACCTCATTGGAAAATTCACTGGTGATCCATTATGGTGCGTCTCTGCTCGGCTTTCACAGTCCATTTGCAAGTCTGGGCAAAACAGGAGTAAGCATTGGCTACCTGAAGCATTATTAAAATATTTAGAGGAGGCACTGAATCCTAATTCCCAACATCTGTGCTTGCACATTGCTCAATGATGTATATATCCATGAATAATAGGCAACTCAGGTTGCTGGGGAATCAACTGTGAGCATCAGTTCATTTCAAGGGTACAGTAAGTAAATTGATTCGACAGTTTTAAAGCCATTTCTGGATCATTTTTCCTCTTTTGTTTTTTGCTGGCACTTAAGTTCTTGTGGGCCTTTGTGTCAATTGTTCTAAATGTCACTTGGTGTAGCGAACTTTAATATTGCAGAGATATGCTGCCGAAACTTTTCATCTTGCACTCATCAGGACAAACACAAGAATACCAAATTTCAAACAATCTTAACAATTTATACCACAGGAGAAAAGGATGCTGATTGGTTGGCAAGTTGACTCTGATTAGCTGATGCATTGCTATTGAGAAAGCAACAGGGAACTATAGCCTCCCCAACTTCCTGGGTAATTCAAACAGGGTGAAAGCTTGAACACAATCCTTTTGTGAATCCCCGTATATGAATGCATGTTCTAAATGGATTTATTTTTTAGCTTCCACTTGAAGAAGGAAAAGGAGAACATACATTCGTATGATGCCTTTCATGATCTCAGGACATCCCAACTTTTGTCTGCCATGTAACAGCATCAACTTCATCATAAGGCAGATACAGCCATCGAAGGGCCATCACTGTTGGGAGTCCCAGAGGGGATCTCCCAATCCGAGATATTTGGAAGAATAGAACAGCTAATAGAGAGATCTAGACAAATTTATGCCCATCCATCAATTCCTATAGACAAAGCTTAACATGCTTTTCAACAGAACCTTCCAGATAGCAGTCAGGAGCAGAAACTCTGCTAAACTTGTTTTTCACCATATTCAACATAGCATTCTACCCTTTTGGCTAAGATCAAGTGTAGTATCTGTTCTTATCAGTCGCTTCTCGGCCTTTTGGCGAAGATCAAGTGTAGTATGAAGAGGATGCTGCGCTTGGTTAAGGTCATTAGGTTACATTGAAGCTTCATATGTTTCATATGAAGCAATTTTTAAAAAGCGGTATCTCGGCCTTTTGGCTAAGGTGCAAATGAGCTCAAGTCTTGGAGGAGGTATTGCTTTCCCTCCTCCAATCAGCTTGGCTCATGTAGATCAGGCCCAGGACAGGGTAATTTGGTCGCTTGCCCTGTCTTGCCAGCCTGGATCGGAAATGTCTCAACCTGTTGAGACTCTGAATTGGACTTGATTTGATTGAATTGGAAAAGTATTAAAAAAACATAGCATTCTAATTGTGGACTTGGTAGCAATCAGCAAAATGAGGTTGAACCTTAAACTTTCTAGTCTATATAGCTTGATGCTTCACTGGGAAGTACATGTTTTTCTTAAGAAGAATTCAAAATTAATATTTTTATCTCACTTTTTAAACTCCCAAACCTTGAGGAAAATGGCTTACAAGCTTACATCCAAATAGCCACAGTATTTGGAACTGTGCTACAAATACAGTTCTGGGATTAAAAAAAATAACTAAAATACATGGGAAATTTCATATCTCATCACTGCACAATTCTTGGTGATTCTCATATGGGCAAAAAGACTTTCTGGCAAAAGTGGAATACCTATTATTAATAACAAGCAATATTAATGGGCAGGATTTTAAAGGACTCTGTGTTGGGTTTGCAGGTAGGATGAGGACCTAAACATTTCCCGGCAGTCTTCTGGCCACCTTCCTGCCTGCCACCAACATATCTACAATTTTATGGGGGTGAGAGGTGGGCAAGGTCTGGAGAAGCCCGGACTCCCCCTTCCCCCAGCCTTATTTGTCACTCAAGTACCATTCCCCATCAGCCCTAAATTTAGAGGTTGGTGGCAGGAATTCAGGGGCAGCGAGGAAGCCCGGTATGTCACCTTGCTTGGGCTTTGGGCAGGATATGAGGAGGTGCCTCCTTCAAGGGTCCCCGTTCCACATCCTTTATGTCTGCCTCCTACGTTCTGGCTTCACCACCACCCCACCCCTCCAGCGTCTCCATCAAAACCCCATTGCTCTCTCCCCAACCCCACCAGGCCTCACCCTTCTTCCTCGCATGAAAGCCCCCTTACTTTCCTGGTCTTTTACTTCCTGGGACCTCAAATCTGGGGACTGTTGTAATCCTAGTCATGCTCGCTAATCTCACTGGCCCTGCTGGGACTACAGAGCGGCCAGCCAATCAGATTGGCCAGCAGATCTCTGATGTGGAACTGCCACCCCTGTGAGGGACAGAAATCCTATCTCCAGTTTACACTCCTCAGAGCATTAAATGGCTGCAGGGAAACCCAGTCACCCATAAAATCCTACTCATTGTGGAACAGGTAAAATATTTTCAATCTCAGGTAGAAAGTTCATGATCCTTTCCAGACCTTAACCTTTCAAAGGATACTTTCTCACCAACTACCCAACCCTACCCAAACATCTCTCTGTACCTTTCTGAAGGATGAATCCTGCAGGTATAAGACAGGTATATTTGACCTTGTCTCTAATTTAATTACCATCTCTCTCTCTTCCAATATCAAGGTTGTGGTTAATTCCTTTTACCTTTAACTGACTGAGGATCTCTCAAAACACTTGGAGACTTTCTCTCTTCCCTTAACCTGTCCTGGAATCTCTCTGTCCATGTTTCACCACTGTATGAGCAGGTAACATGTCCTCATACCTCTGCCAATCCAATGAAATGGGTGGTCTTCCACTTTGACTTCTTTCCAGTTTGGAGGAGCAACTAATATCCACTTAACATGTTATGTTGAAGAAATCGGGAGTAGATGATTGTGGCATTGAACATGCATCTTAACATACATACACACATACATGGCACAGTGTTTAGTACTGCTGCCTCCTAGCGCCAGGGACCTGGGTTCAATTCCGGCCTTGGGTGACTGTCAGTGTGGAGTTTGTCCATTCTCCCCTGTATCTGCATGGGTTTCCTTTAGGTGCTCCAGTTTCCTCCCACACTCCAAAGATGTGCAGGTTGGGTGGATTGGCCATACTAACTTGCTCCTTAGTGTCAGGGGGATGAGTGGGGTGAATACGTGGAGTTATGGGGATAGGGTCTGGGTGGGATAGTTGTCGGTGCAGGCTTGATGGCCCCTTCTGCACTGTAGGGAATCTATGATTCTATAATTTGCACAGTCTACTGTGCAACTCTATCTATAAGGGAATAAAATATTTGAGTTGATTGCCAGAACTTATGACAGCATGGATGTTTCCAAACAGAGGTTTGACTTTCATTTTTGAGACAATTGCAAACTGTGACAGATAGTCAACATCAATGTGGAAATAAAAATCTTAAGGGAAGATTACTTCCTCATCAAAGCAGCCTGTTATCCTTGTCGGAAAATGTAAGGACAGTTATAGGCGTCTCATGATACAAAATACCATTGAATTTGTTACCTTCGACAGATCCACCAGCTCAGAATTCCTCCCCTCCTTAACTACCCTGGTGACATAAGTTATTGGGAGGAGCCAATTTCATAACAGAAAATCTTTTATTTATTTATTTGTGGGACATGGGCGTCGTTGGCTGGCCAGCATTCATTGCCCATTCCTAGTTGCCCTTGAGAAGTTGGTGGTGAGCTGCCTTCTTGAATCGCTGCAGTCCATTTTCCGTGGGTTGACCCACAATGCTGTAAGGGTGGGAATTCCAGGATTTTGACCCAACGACTGCGAAGGAACGGCGATATATTTCCAAGTCAGGATGGTGAGTGGCTTAGAGGGGAACTTGCAGTCTCCCGCAATAGGAGCCATAATTCTGTTTGGCCCTGAAGGAAAATGTGCCATCAGCCTGGTCAGGTTTAAGTTTATTTATTGGTGTCACAAGTAGGCTAACATTAAAGCTAAAATTAAGTTACTGTGAAAATCCCCGAGTCTCCACACTCCGGGGCCTGTTTGGGTACACTGAGGGAGAAGTTAGCATGCTGATGCACCTAACCAGCACATCTTTCAGACTGTGGGAGGAAACCGGAGGAGCCCCATGCTGACACAGGGAGAATGTGCAAACTCCACACAGACAGTGACCCAAGCCGGGAATCAAACGTGGATCCTTGGCATTGTGAGGCAGCGGTGCTAACCACTGTGCCACCGTGCTGTCCTACTTTGTACATGATGTGGAGATGCCGGCGTTGGACTGGCGTAAACACAGTAAGAGTTTTAACAACACCAGGTTAAAGTCCAACAGGTTTATTTGGTAGCAAATGCCATTAGCTTTTGGAGCGCTGCTCCTTCGTCAGATGGAGTGGATATCTGCTCTCAAAACTGCATGTGAGAGTGTGAGAGCAGATATCCACTCCATCTGACGAAGGAGCAGCGCTCCGAAAGCTAATGGCATTTGCTACCAAATAAACCTGTTGGACTTTAACCTGGTGTTGTTAAAACTCTTACTATTTTGTACATCCAGACATTCTGGATTCAGTAAAGGATATCGCAATTTGTGATGATATGCTGGAGTTTTCATCCATTTACCTTTGGGAAACAGTATTAATACTGAAATTATAAACCTTTTGGCTAGAAATGTTTTCTGTTCTTACTTTTGTGAAGAGATTAAATAAATTGAAAAGAAAGCATATGGCAAAAACATTGTCTATGGTCCATTGATCTGAATGGTCTTCTCATGCATAATACATTCTTCTGGACATTACTTAGATCCTTTCATGTGAAATTTTCATTCAGTAGCTGAAGATTGAGTATCATTTCTATCTTGCAGACGTAAGAATATTGTAATAACCTTATTCCACAGGCTGATCTGTCTGATAACTTTCACATGTTTGCCTGAGAACCATTCACATTGTTCATTCGTTCAATATTTTCCATTTTTCTGTTATTTTGCCTCTTCTAAAGTTTCTTTCTCGTGAAGATTTTACTCAACTGAATGAGGTAAGAACCACCTCCCAGGCTTCTGACAAAGCTGCATGTATCAGTTTGCCCCTCGCCCAGGAAGACTTTGATGAAAGAATATACCAACTGCTTGGTCAAGATGAGAACTTTGCCAGCTGAGAAACTGCAGATGTGAGCACATTTTCCACCATTCTGTTACAGGCATAGAAACCCGTGACAACAATACGTCATGTAACAAGCATTCATTTACAACCTTGACTCACGCAACTTAACGCGATGGGATTGTGAAAAGTATTCTGAAGTCCATGCATTCACTTTTACCCTGATGATTGTTATAATGTAACCAATGGCAAAATGATGTGATGATCAGCTGACCAGCTGATCCAGTATAAATAGGAAGAAGATGGGGCTTGTGGGGAGCTTGTGTGGCCCAGGGTGTGGCCTGAGTGTTGGTGTAATGATGTTTCTTTATTAAATCTTTTTCTTTGATTTACTTTGTGAAGTTAGTTCATTAGTTAGTTGTAATTAGTTCTTCTCTTATTTGCCATTTATATAAATGACTATGTGGGGGGTAGGATTAGTAAGTTTACAGATGACACAAAGATTGGCCAGATGGTTAACAGTGAGACGGAGTGCCTTGGGCTACAAGAAGATATAGACGGAATGGTCAAATGGCCAGATCAGTGGCAGATAGAATTTAACCCCGAAAAGTGTGAGGTGGTACACTTTGGAAGGAGTAATTTGACAAGGAAATACTCAATGAATGTCAACTAGGAAGTTTTGTGGAACAAAGGAACCTTGATGTGTTTGTTCACAGATCTCTAAAGGCAGAGATGTTAGTAGGGTGGTGAAAAAGTCATATGGGGCACTTGCCTTTATCAATTTAGGCATAGATTACAAAAGCAGGGAAGTCATGTTGGAGTTGTATAAAACTTTGGTGAGGCCACAGCTGGAGTACTGTGTGCAGTTCTGGTCACCACATCATAGGAAGGATGTGATTGCACTGGAGGGGGTGCAGAGGAGATTCATCAGGAAGCTGGGATGGAACATTTAAGTTATGAAGAGAGGTTGGGTAGGCTTGGGTTGTTTTCATTGGAGCAGAGAAGACTGAGAGCGACCTGATTGAGGTGTACAAGATTATGAGGGACATGGACAGAGTGGATAAGGTGCAGCTGTTCCTCTTAGTTGAAGGGTCAGTCAAGGGGGGACATAGGTTCAAGTTGAGGGGAAGGAAGTTTAGGGGGGATGTGAGGAAAAACTTTTTTACCCAGAGGGTGGTGACAATCTGGAATGCGCTGCTTGGGAGAGTGGTAGAGGCAGGTTGCCTCACATCCTTTAAAAAGTATCTGGATGAGAGCTTGGCACATCATACTTCAGGGCTATGGGGTTAGGTGGGAGTTCAGCTGTTTCAAATGTGTCAGTGCAGACTTGATGGGCCGATGGGTCTCTTCTGTGCTGTATGATTCTATGACTCTTTTATTGCTTACGACTGAAGTATCCTTACTCCCGGATGAACAATGATTAACCTGTAATGTCTAATTGCATTGAATTGAAATTTAAAAGTTCCATTTTCTGTCTGACCTGACGCCATTTATGGAAATCAGCTAGTACCATTCATCCAGGTGGATACACTCAGAAATTATACTGCAAGGGTCCCTCAATGAGGACCTTCTGACAAGCACTTTTATTCTCTATGTTAGTGCCAGAGCTCTGAGCCCAAACTGCTACATGCTGCTGCCAATGCCCTGGGGTATCAGGGGTCGGTACCTGGGTGGGAGGGACTCCTACAACTGAAACTTGCTGGCAAAGTTCTAATCTTGACCAAGCAGTTGGTATATTCTTTCTTAAAAGCCTTCCTGGCCGAGGGGCAAACTGTTACATGTGGCTTTGTAATTTCAACTCGTGTCTAATGGATGTTTTCTCAGATTAAACTCTCACTGAATGAGAATTACTGCAGACCACTGGCGTGTTTATTCTGTGGTGATTCTCTGGCAGGGAGTAATGTCCCTTGTTAAGTGGTTGAAGTTGCAGGTTTGGGAGGTAGTGTTGACGGAGCATTGACGAGCTGCTTCAGTGCATCTTGTAGATCGTACAGACTACAGCCATTGTGCACCAGTGATAATCTTATTGGAAACAAGTGGGGCAGCTGTGGAACTACGCAGGCAACATAAACCAGCCCTGACCCCAATCGTAAGTGTCCTTTTACCCTGGTTAGTAGATAAATTAAAAACGTGATATCTGTGAATAATCACTTGGTTACAAACTGTGATTGTAATTTCCAAGTGATTATTCATGAGGTCACCAGAAGGTCATATAAGCAATGAAGCTTTAAATTGATTGGTTTATTTGCCTCCTATGAATTGGCAATGAAAGAAGTAAATCATTAAGATCGGGTCGAGTTTTAAACTCCTTTTAAAGGGACACATATTTCAAAGGAAGTCCATGTTTCTCATTAGTTTTGTGAATGAAACCATTATCAATATTATGTTACCGTAATAGTAGATTTAATTAACTTAAAGGAGACTTGTGATTACAGGTTGCTTCAACCCAGCATGTTCACAAGTACCGCCGCACATACTGAACCAAATCAATCACACATCTGTAATGCATTCCCCAAATACTCTATTAATTTTGTATTAAAGTTGTCTCTATTAAAGGTGTCAGCCACAGCCTAATGTGAGCACACTCGCTGCTGCATTGGAGACACATAATCTAAACCCACCATGCAGCGAAGTACTGAGGGAATGTTGTACTGTCAGATGAGAAGTTAAACTGAGGCCCTGACTGTCTTCTCGGGTGAATGAACATGGTACCAATTGAAGGAGAACAGGGAGTTCTCCAGGTGTCTTGACCAACATCTAACCCTGAACTTACATTCCTGGAACCCCTTAAAGTCACTTTTCACATTGAGGTTTGGGGTTTTTGCTGCATGGATTCCTGCTTTCCCTTCCAACGTTACAGTAACTTCACTTTAAACGTCACTAATTGTCTATGTGATGCTTTCAGATGCCCCCTGAGGCAAATTTTCTCCTTTCTTTATAATGTGCAAAAGAAATCCTTATTCATTACTTCTAATCACAGAGTATTATTGAAAAAACTTTAAGAAAGTGAGAAGGCACCAAGATGAACAATGAGTGTGCGGCACGGTGGCACGGTGGTTAGCACCGCTGCCTCACAGCACCAGGGACATGGGTTCAATTCCCGGCTTGGGTCACTGTCTGTGTGGAGTTTGCACGTTCTCCCTGTGTCTGCGTGGGTTTTCTCCGGGTGCTCCAGTTTCCTCCCACAGTCCGAAATATGTGCTGATTAGGTGCATTGGCCATGTTAAATTCTCCCTCAGTGTACCCGAACAGGCGCCAGAGTGTGGCAGCTAGGGGATTTTCACAGTAACTTCATTGCAGTGTTATTGTAAGCCTACTTGTGACACTAATAGATTAACTTTAAACCAACCGTGGAGTGATTATATTCAGAGGTGTATAAAATGTTAACTGCAAGTCCATTGTTCTCAAAGATTAAAAATACTTACTGTGGGTTGTGAATTGTTAACCATCGTTTTCCTGAAAGGAAGTTGGAGAGAAGAGCGAGAGAAGCTGGAATATAAGTTTTTAATGGAAGCTAATCCCTTTCTTGGTGTAAATTTAAAAATTCTAGTATGTTTTAAAATGTAATTTTATGTGTAACTGCATGCATCATGGGGTTATGCTGCAACTGTACAGGACCTTGGTGAGACCACATTTGGAATATTGTGTGCAGTTCTGGTCACCTCACTATAAGAAGGATGTGGAAGCGCTGGAAAGAGTGCAGAGGAGATTTACCAGGATGCTGCCTGGTTTGGAGGGTAGGTCTTATGAGGAAAGGTTGAGGGAGCTAGGGCTGTTCTCTCTGGAGCGGAGGAGGCTGAGGGGAGACTTAATAGAGGTTTATAAAATGATGAAGGGGATAGATAGAGTGAACATTCAAAGACTATTTCCTCGGGTGGATGGAGCTATTACAAGGGGGCATAACTATAGGGTTCGTGGTGGGAGATATAGGAAGGATATCAGAGGTAGGTTCTTTATGCAGCGAGTGGTTGGGGTGTGGAATGGACTGCCTGCAGTGATAGTGGAGTCAGACACTTTAGGAACATTTAAGCAGTTATTGGATAGGCACATGGAGCACACCAGGATGATAGGGAATGGGATAGCTTGATCTTGGTTTCAGATAAAGCTCGGCACAACATCGTGGGCCGAAGGGCCTGTTCTGTGCTGTACTGTTCTATGTTCTATCATCTATAGCTGGGTGTCCCACCTTTTGGAGCAGGTATTTGTCAGTAATAGGACTGTGCACAATTACACCATACAGTTTAACTCCTGTACAGAAAATAAATTTAAACCCACCGTGCATAAACTATCCAAGCCCATGTACACAATAGACATTCAGCTCCTGTATGCAGTAGAAGCCCAAAGACTACTGTATGTTTATTTTTAAAGCACTCTAATGGTAGTTGACTATCGATATTTCATTTACCATTTTTCTTTTCACCTTGCTGCTTGCTATGATCTGCTATATCCCAATATACAGTTCTTCTTCTGCCTGGCTTGGTCTGGCTCACAGACATCTACTGTCTTCCTCGGTTTCTGGCTCCCACTTTGATCTTCTCCACTGTTGTCTCTGTGTCTGCTGACACCCAAGTTTGGAAAATGTTGAAGGATTCAAACTCACCTGGTTGGATTTCCTCTTGAGATTGAGCACCTTTAATGGATGTCCTCTCAATCCCGCAATCGGGGACAAAGCCTATTTTAATCCTAAAGACACATGAATTCTGAAGAGCTGTGGCTGAATATTGGTGTTGAACAGAGAAGTAAAGTGTATTTATTAGTCACAAGTAGGCTTACATTAACACTGCAATGAAGTTACTGTGAAAATCCCCTAGTCGCCACACTCGGGCGCCTGTTCGGGTACACTGAGGGATAATTTAGCATGGCCAATCCACCTAACCTGCAAATCTTTGAACTGTGGGAGGAAATCGGAGCACCTGGAGAAAACACACGCAGACACAGGGAGAACGTGCAAACTCCACACAGATAGTGATCCAAGCAGGGAATCGAGTCCCTGGTGCTGTGAGGCAGCAGTGCTAACGACTGTGCCACCGTGCTGCCCAAAGCATAAGAAGAAATGAAAGATCTTAGTTTAGTATAAGGGGAAGTGCAACGCGACCTGGGTGTCATGGTGGAACAGTCGCTGAAGGTTGGCATGTAGGTACAGCAGGCAGTGAGGAAAGCTAATGGCATGCTGGCCTTCATAGCAAGAGGACTTGAGTATAGGAGTAAGGATGTCTTTCTGCAGTTACACAGAGCCTTGGTGAGGACACATCTTGAGTATTGTGTGCAGTTTTGGCCTCCTAGTCTGAGGAAGGACATTTGATTGAGGGAGTCCAGTGAAGGTTCACCAGACTGATTCCTGGAATGGCAGGACTGACATATGAAGAGAGACTGGATTGACTGGGCTTGTACTCACTGGAATTTAGAAGAGTTAGAGGGGATCTCATAGAAACATATAAAACCCTGATGGGACTGGACAGTCTAGATGCGGGAAGAATGATTCCAGTGTTGGGGGAATCCAGAACTAGGGATCACAGTCTAAAAATAAGGGCTAAGCCATTCAGGACTGAGATGCAGAAGAACTCTTTCATGCAGAGTTGTGAACCTGTGGAATTCTCTACCACAGAACGTTGTTGGGGCCAATTTGTTAAATATATTCAAGAGAGAGCTGGACGTGGTCCTTGTGGCTAAAGGGATCAAGGGGTAAGGAGAGAAAGTGGGAGTGGGATACTGAAAGTGCATGATCAGCCATGATCATATTGAATGGTGGTGCAGGCTCGAAGGGCCGAATGGCCTACTCCTGCACCTATTTTCTATGTTTCTATGTTTCTATGATCTTCGCTCGATTAAAGGGGCTTGTGATTTTGTATGTCTTGGAAATTTGTGGATGACATGGATATCATTTCTGATCTACAGCATTTTTAAGGACACAGCCCGTGCACAATTCCCATCAAGCTAAAATTGATTTGAATATCATTGCAGACAACGTATTTATGAATGCTATTACAAGTAGGAGACAACCATTATCTATATCCTGCTAGAAAGCCGTTATCTCAAAGTCAATACCGTGACGTAAAATGTTCTTTTTCTGTAAAAGCCCTGAGACAGCTATTCATCCTCAACTTACATTCTTCAACCAATAAACAGTCGGATGGAAATCTGCCCAAGCTTCAATTAAAGAACCCTGGAAAAAAAATGGAACAACAGTTAGAAACACTTTGTTATGGTCTTTGTTAAAGAATCACATTTCATTAAGTTTAATATCTCCATCTTACCTGCTGATTTATCTGTATTTTTATATAGCTTTATGTTCTACAATAGATTTGTTTTACTGATTTGAACTTGGCACATATTACTGGACTAGTCGTCCAATGACCTAATCCCAATTGTTGTGAGATGACCTTTAAGCAGGCACATCTTAAACTGATGTTAATCACTATCACCTCATCAGGGATGTGATGTATTAGTCCCATGACTTGTACTCGGTCTACAAGCGGTAGCAGCTGAGATCTGATGTGCTATTCATTGATCGGGATTCTCCAGCCGTTCATGCCAGCGGGATCCTCCGATCCCACTGCAGTGAATGGAGATTTAGCTGAGTGCCAGATTCTCCATCCTATTTGTGGCAGGGCGTAGAACTCCAGCCATTGTCTCCCACTTCAGTTAAGCTTTTTTTTAAAGTTTATTTATTAGTCACAAGTAAGGCTTACATTAACACTGCAATGAAGTTACTGTGAAATTCCCCTAACTCTTTCTATAAAATTTTATCTTCAAATGAAGAATGCACATTATTGTTTCACCAACTTTGTTGTGTGATTAGTATGTTCAAGTCAAATAGAAGAACACAACATGGTGGCAGCCTGGCTTTGAAGATTTGACCTTTTAATTACTGTTCTGAGTGCAGTACTTCGAGTTAACTTGAATGAGAAGAAACAGACTCATTAGCACCACCATTGCAGTTGAGCAATAAGCCACAAAAAGCTAAGGCAGTGGCTACTGCAAGTACTGCAATTCAAAGCTAAATTGATTTTTGGAAGAACTGTTGACAGCCTGCATATTAATCCAGCTGTAGACAGTTCCAGATTGCATTGAAAATCCTGAACACAACTAAAAAGTGACCACAGAATTTCCAGTACCTTATTGGAAGGCAACAGATCTCCTACCTGAGTCTACATTGTCCTGACAATGCGTTGAGCTGTGTTTTCTGGGCTTCAATATTTCCAAACCTGATAAACAAGTCATTAAAATTGCTGTAGGTAATCAAACCTCTATAGACTGAAGTTGTTGGGTATGTCTGACGACCGTCTTAAAAATCCAATTAAAATACGGTCAAAAGGGATCAATAAAGAGTGCGACTAAACTTCCAAATGCACTTTCTGGAATTCATGTCTTTTAAGCAGCAACCAGCAGAGACCAATGACCAATTCATAGGTCAATGCAGAGACAAGGGGCATGATTATGACTTCTGCTGGCTAGCCAGCAGAATAGTCAAGCCCGTGATATCATTTATCCCATTAGAAGCATTCCAGAAAAGATCTCTTGGACCAACCCAAAAAAGCTACTGCAAAACAGATGCAAGTATGAAGCCATATTACTGGTTGAACAGAGTCTACAGGCTATGGGCGGAATTTTCCCATTCCGCACGGGAATCATAATAGGCAGGACATTGACCATGCAAAGGTCCGTTGACCTCAGGCAGGATTTTCTGACCTGGAGACACAATGTTATTTTGGTTTGCTGTCATACAAATTGTTTGATTCTTTGAAGGTAAACCTTTAGTTTAGAAAAAAGGGGGATGTTGCATTATGAGACATATGCATCTTTAAGGATGGTATATTTTAAACTGCTGTCAATCACTGCCACCTCGACAGGATGCGATGTATTAGTCCCACAGCTTGTATTCAGTCTATAAGCAGATGTACTGTCCACAGTCTCCCAGTTAACTGTTTTTGTACATGGGCTTATCTTGAAATAAAAAAACCCACATTATTGTTTCATCAGTCCTTGCTGTGTTATTGGTATATTTACGGTGAACAGAAGAACATAGCACCAATAACCCAGAGAATGCAGGTATATTTACAGTGAACAGAAGAACATAGCACCAATAACCCAGAGAATGCAGGTATATTTACAGTGAACAGAAGAACATAGCACCAATAACCCAGAGAATGCAACTTCAAATGCAATGATGGTAATCTGAGTATTGGAATTCAGTTTAAAGAAAACACGGAAATTCAAAATCTGATTGTCAATAAAACCTATTAGTTCACTAATGTCTTTCAGGAAAGGAAACCTGTCATCTTTTCTCAGTCTGACTTGCTTACAAATCTAGTCTTTCACGAATGTTTTTGACTCTTAAGTTCCTTCTAAAGTGGTCTAGCAAGCCACTCAGTTGTATCAAGTTGTTTGTGGCCCACTACGGTTACAGATGGAGATCCCCAGTACTACCTTCTCAAGGCATGAGTGATGGACAATAATTGGTGGACTTACAGGGATGCCCACAACTTGAGAGAATTTTAAAAATTTTAATCAACAATATTTATTTCCATTTATTAACAGAAATCATGAACATACAGTGATCGTCCTACATTATTTATCTTGCAACCTAGCAGGGAAAGGGTAGATTTTTAATCCTTGGGTGTATAATATATCACTCAGCATGTGCAGCGATCGGATCAGATTTTGTAAGGCCTGCCTTTGAATGCTGCTTTGATTATTGGCAAAAGTCCCAAATTGTAACACAGGTATTTCAGCTTGCTCTTGAACCCTTGGGTTATGTAGGGCTCAGAACTGAGACAAAGGGGGAAACAAGGAAAGGAAAGAAATACAGAAGAGATTTATAAGGCTATCACTAGAGATAAGACCATAAGACATAGGAGCAGAATTAGGCCACTCGGCCCATCGAATCTGCTCCGCCATTCAATCATGGCTGATTTTCTTTCTCATCCCCATTCTCCTGCCTTTTCCCCATAACCCCTGATCCCCTTATTAACCAAGAAGCTATCTATCTCTGTCTTAAAGACACTCAATGACTTGGCCTCCACAGCCTTCTGCAGCAAAGAGTTCCACAGGTTCACCACTCTCTGGCTGAAGAAATGCCTTCTTATCTCTGTTTTAAAGGATCGTCCCTTTAGCCTGACGTTGTGCCCTCTGGTTCTAGTTTTTCCTACTAGTGGAAACATCCTCTCCACGTCCACTCTATCCAGGCCTCGCAGTATCCTGTAAGTTTCAATAAGATCCCCCCTCATCCTTCTAAACTCCGAGTACAGACCCAGAGTCCTCAACCATCCCTCATACGACATGAGGGACCTCAGTTGTGAGGAGAGGATGAAAAAGTTTGCACTGTTCTCCTTAGCACAGGAAAGGTTAAGGATGACTTATTAGTAGTTTTCAAGATGGAGAGGTTTTAATAGAGTAAGTAAACCTGCCTGGTGAGTGGATCAATAACGATCATAGATTTAAAATCATTGGCAAAAGATTTTGATCAGGGAGATGAGGAGAACATTTTCTCTCAGAACATTTGAGGACTGGGAACGCTATTCCTGAAACTATGTTGCAAGTTGATTCTCTAAATAATTTAAAAAGTGTCGGCCAGATAGTTGAGGGAGAGGAGCTTATGGACAAAAAACAATGGTGAGGAACTAATCATGATTGTTCTTTCATAAGACTCAGCACAGGCAAGGTGGGCAGTCGGTTACACTGCATAACCATGGCTGGATTTTGCGTTCACATGCTTTCTCTGCCTTTGGCCTTGGTGAATTTGTGGGATCAGTCTTACGTAAATATGTTTGGTCATATCTTCCCCTGTCTTGCGAAGGTCACTAAAAGAGGAAGTGAGCGTGTAGTGTGAAGGCAGCATAGCAGAAAAAGTCAGATGCTGTAGGGATCTGATGCCTGGAGAAATGTAAAGGGTTTACCTGTCTCCCTTGAGAAAGATATCTGGCCACATTTAAAATGCCCTCAAATTCGACCAGTGTGCAAGAAAACATTAATTTCCTTTGAGGAACACTGAAGTAAGCTGTCCCCTTGAAACAGGGGGGAGCTTCAATAAGGCATGGGCATGCTGCAAGCCATTTCCCAAAGTTTAGATGTACAGGGCATCCAGGTAAAATGTGTTTCCAGAGTTGTACAGCAATAATGTGACTTCCGTAGATATTGGAAAGGAAACAGTAACATTTAAAGAGAAATTCAAACAGCCGGTGATGAGTTGATAGACATTACGCCACAAGATTCCATGGTTTAAACAAATGAATTTTACTACACAGTAAAGCAAGCACTACGAAACAAACACTGGTCTGGATCTTCCACGGAGCAGTAATCATTGGAGGATTTGTTGCTTTACTTGAACTTGCCACGTTGCGAAGCTGCTCCACGCTCGTTGCTGAGTCTTCCACAAATGTGGTACACAGCATTCATTGAATCACAGCATTGTAATGTCAGGGTATGGGGAGGGACAACACAGCCACCTAGCTGACAGCACTAGCTGTCATATGGTAAGTTTAAATGTCTAACATGAATATTAATGAATAGGTAAATAGATGAATGGGTAGGGTGGGTGAGGTGAGTGTGTAACTGGATAGGGTGGCAGGTGAGTGAGGTGGCAGATGGGTGAGGTGGTTAGGTAGGTGAGATAGGTAGTTGGGTGATATGGGTAGATGAATGAGATGGGTAGGTGGATCGGAATAGTCTGGTCAGGCTGGGTAGGAAGGTTGGAGACTAATCAGGTTGAGTCGGAGATCTGGATGTCAGGGGCTAGCTGAAGGGGATCGGGGATAGTTGGGGTTCAAGGAGGGTAGTCAGGTCAAGGGTAGTCAGGAGGATCAGGGGTTGGGGTGGTCGGGTGCGGAGATGGTGAGTGGTTCAAGGCTATCAGTGTGAGTAAATGAGGGGTCAGGTCTATAGTTACGCAGGGGTTAGATTAGCTTTGACTGTGTCTAATATTTCCTGGATATCTATCTAGGTAAATACCATGGAACTGTCTGAAGTCTCAAATTCTAATTCAGGGTCAAAGGCATTCACTGAGGGTCTTGGGGAGCTGGGGAATCACCAATCAGAGGTTGAAACTTGCCAGGCAATTCCCAGAGATCAGGATGTCAGGATTTCCACGGGATTCCTTTATGCATCTTGGGTCATATGTTTAGTCTCTGACAATCTGGAAACTGGTAGATTTACATCATTGTCTCAAATGAATACTTACAGTTTACATTGAAAAGCATGATACAACACAATTACATGTATTTAGACTAAAAAATTCACCTGTACTTTTCCCTTTCCCTTTTGACTTCCCCAGAAAGTTGCTTATCAAGTTCTTGAAGGTTCCTTCACTTTTTGGGACCAAACCAAGGTGCCACAGCTTTCAGGAATTAACTTTATTTCCTCACCAGTTTCCCAGTTTATATCTGAGATATGAAATGCCATTCTTCCAGTAGTTTTTGACTAAGCATTCCTCCAATTTCTCTTCAAAGCTTCAAGACTGTGGACATCTCAGCTCAGACTGAGCCTTTACTGCATTCTTGCTTTGTGCCTTCACCTCAGAAATATCTCAGATTTATTTCAGCCCTTTTGTTTCTAGTTTTTCAATTCCTAGCAGACTCTTTCTTTCTCTGGATAAAAGCAAATTACTGCAGATGCTAGAATCTGAAACCAAAAGAGAAAATGCTGGAAAATCTCAGCAGATCTGGCAGCATCTGTAAGGAGAGAAAAGAGCTGACGTTTCGAGTCCAGATGACCCTTTGTCAAAGCTGATGACTTCTTTCTTTCCCTGCCTGCTGAACTTGGAGCTCACACCTACCAACGTGGAGGCTATCAGCTCCAACCCCAAATGTCTTTTGGAAAAGTCCCATACATATCTTTCCAGAATCCCAATGAAGGCTCCGCCCTGAATTACTCATCTCTATGGCAACAGAGGTTAATTGAGATGTCCAAAGATTTTTAGATTAATGAATTTTTAGCTTCAAAGTCAAACCTTTAGATTTGGGATCCAGTTGAAATCTTTTGAATTTCTAACGAAGGGCGCAATCTTACCTGCCATTCATGCCACGCTTGCACTGCAGCGAGGCTGGAGAATTTGGCACCCAGCCAAATCTCCATTCACTGCGGCAGAATGGGAAAATCCCACCGGTATGAACGATGGTAACATTTCAGCATAAGTCCGGGCAATTCTTCTCAGACTTATTGTTTGAAGTTCCCCAGCTAACTGAAGGCCACCTGCTGCTTTTAATGCTTTCACCTCTGACCTCAAAGTACACATGAAACCCTTTGAACTGTCATTATTCAAGGTCTTCTGGCATTTTCTAAAGTCCAGCATCTTAATTGCTTTACCCTTACAAATTTAATCATCTCAAAACTCTCTAAAATATTAACATGAGCCATGAACTCGATGAATGTGACCGCAGGAATATCAAGGTAAGAATATAATAGCAATCTCCTAACTGTCTGCTTTGCTTTAATTTTGCTTCTGATCCAGGTGCCAGCTCTTCCATCTATTTTGTCCTCAGCACCATTACCATGGGAATCTCCCTACTTCAGGTGTTTGGGAGACGAAGAGGGTGAGTGGACAAGCGCCAGGCAGGTCACTCTATACAAAAACAGATATCCTCTGTTGGCTCATTTATATCCACAATTCCCACATCTAAACAGAATCAATCAATAAACCTACCTATGCACCTGCAGGTCCTGATATTTTCTCTGGCAATGACCTTAGAGAAATGGTTTTATACAGTCTGAGTCATCAAAGCACCAAATTTAGAGCTGTACTGAAAGAAACCATGTAGCATGGGCCGAGCATATCCTGTGGCAGTAAAGGTCCACTGGGACTCCGCCTTTATGGACTAATACTATCCACCTGGGCATGTGCTTCGTTTAACTTCTCATCCCAAAGCTGAGCACCCAAGCATCCCCACAGTCCTTCTTGCTACGCTGATTTCTTTAAAATCTTATTATTTCATGGGATCTGAGCATCGTTGACAAGGCAATATGCATTGCTCATCTTTATTGCCCTTGAGAAGGTGGTGGTGAGCCGCTTTCCTGAACTGCTGCGGTCCATCTGGTGTAGGTCTACCCACAGTGCTGTTAGGAAAGGAGTTCCTGCATTTTGACTTAGCAATAGTGAAGGAATGATGATACAAAGTTTGTTTATTAGTGCCACAAGTAGGCTTACATTAACACTGCAATGAAGTTACTATGAAAATCCCCTAGTCACCACTCCGGCACCTGTTGGGGTACACTGAGGGAGAATTTAGCATGGCCAATGCACCTAACCAGCATTTCTTTCAGACTGTGGGAGGAAATCAGAGCACCTGGAGGAAATCCACGCAGACACGAGGAGAATGTGCACACAGACATGACCCAGCAGGGAATTGAACCCAGGTCTCTGGCGCTGTGAGGCAGCAGTGCTAACCACTGTGCCAATATATTTCCAAGTTAGGTTGGTGTATGATTTGCAGGAGAACTTACAGGTGGTAATGTTTCCGTTCTGCTTTTATATTTCCAGGTGGTAGAAGTTGCGAGCTTGGAATGTGCTGTTGAAGGAGCCTTGATGAATTGCTGCACTGTATCTTGTGTATGATAGACACTGCTACTAATATGCACCGGTGTTGGAGGGAGTGAATGTTTAATGTGGTACTTGGGTGCCAATCAGTCAGGCTGCTTTGCCCTGGATGGCTTTGAGCTTCTTGAGTCTCGTTGGAGCTGCACTCATCCAGGCAACTGGAGATTATTCCACCACCCTCCTGACATGCCTTGTAGATGGTGGACAGGCTTAGGGGAGTCAGGAGATGAATTGCTCAATGCAGAATTTCCATTCCGACCTACTCTTGTAGCCACAGGATTTATATGATTTGTCCAGCTCACTTTCTGGTCGATGGTAACCGCCAGGATGTTAATGCTGGGTCGTTCGGTGATGCTGGGTCATAAAGCTAAATGTCAAGGGGAGATGATTAAATTCTCCCTTGCTGGAGATGTTCATTGCCTGGCAGTTGTGCCATGAATGTCACTTATCAGCTCAAGCCTAAATGTTGTGCAGGCCTGGCTGCATATGGACATGGACTGATTCAATGTCTGAGGAATTGTGTCTGATGTTGAATATTGTGCAATCTTCAACGAACATCCTCATTTTTGCTCTTCTGAAGGGAAGATCATTGATAAAGCAGCTAAGATAGTTCTGCCTAGGATACTATCCTGAGGAACTCCTGCAGCAATGTCTTGGGAATGAGATGATTCACCTCCAACAACAACAACCACCTTCCTTTGGGCTCGATATGTCTCTAACCTGTGGCGAGTTCTCCCGCTGATTCTCATTGCCTTCAGTTTTGTTATGTCTCCTTGATCTTGCCATCGGTCAAATGCAGCCTTTATGTCACAGACAGTCAGTCTCATCTTTTGAGTTCAGCTTTTTTGTCCATGTTTGGACCAAGGCTGGAACATGGTTTGGAGTTAATTGGAAGTGATGGAACACAAACTAAACATCAGTGAGTGGGTTATTACTGTGTGAGTGCCGCTTGAGTGCACTGTGCAGCACTGTTGAAGGCACCTTCCACCACTTCTGATGATTGAGAATATACTGATAGGGAGTAATTGCCTGGGTTGGATTTGTCCTGCTTTTGGTGCACAGAGCATACCTGGGCATTTTTCCACATTGCCAGGTAGATGCCAGTGTTGGAGCTGTACTAGAACAGCTTGGCTAGAGCCACAGCTGGTTCTGGAGCACAGGACTTCAGTACTATTGCCGGAATGTTCTCAGGGTCCATATTCTTTCCTTCAGGCATTTCTTGATATTACATGGAGGGAATGGAATTGGCTGAAGGCTGGCCTCTGCGATGCTCAAGAGGAGGCCAGAGATGACTCACCCGCTCAGCACTGCTGGCTGAAGATTGTTGTGAATGTTTTGGCCTTGCCCTTTGACCTGATGAGGCGCGCTCCTCCATCATTGAGGATGGGACATTTGTGGAGCTTCCTCCTCCGGTTCTTTAATTGTTCACTGCCATTCATGACTGGATACGGAAGACCTGTAGAACCTTGATCTTATCCATTTTTTGTGGGATCACTTAGCTCTGCCTCTTGCATGTTGTTTCTGCTGTTTGGCACGCAAGTAGTCCTGTGTTGTAGCTTCATCAGTCTGGCACCTCATTTTTAGGTATGCCTGGTGTGGTTCTTGTCATGCTGTCTTGCATTCCTCACTGAACCAAGGTTAGCTCCCTAGCTGGATGGTAACGGTAGAGTGGGCATGTGAGGTTACAGATTGTGATTAGATACAATTCTGCAGCTATTGCTGCCCCACAGTGCCTCATGGATGAGTTTTGAACTGTTACAGCTGTTCTAAATGTCAACCTAAATTATGGGCTCAACGACTGGAGGAAGGCTTGAATCCTACAGCCTTCTTCATCAAAGCAAGAGTGTTACCAACTGAGCCAAACTGGCATTACAGCATCTTTAATTTAGATAGAGACCAATGTGTTCTTGTTGTATTTATGTTCCCAGATATTGGAGAGATCGGAAAATCTTTGGGTGAAATTCTCCACCCTCCCAGCCGGGTGTTTCCTGTCAGTGGGAGGTGGCACGTTGTTTGCTAGCGGCGGGATTCTCTGGTCCCGCAGCTGTCAATGAGAATTCCCTTGACGTCACCCCATGCCGGCGGGAAACCCTTGGGCGGGAGTGCACTGCCGGTGGGACCAGAGAATCCCGCTGGCGTGAATGGCCGAGGAATTCCGGCCTTATTTTTAATTTTGCCGTGCTGTCTGGTGCAATAGAAGGACTGGATTAAATTGTTTCTGTACACATCACACAAGTCTCTAATGTAGCCACAAAATGTGGCCTCCAGAATACTTACACACAACAATTAGTTCCTAGCTAATTAGTTCCTAGGTTTTTACAACAATATGTAACAGGAACCAAATATATTGCCTAGATTCACATTGAAATATAATGTGAACCAAACAGACTGAATGTTTCTTCCAACAATGAACATTTCACAGTGAATTCATAATCATCCACACAAGTATTACACAAAAAAGAAATTGAGTTTCACTTCAATAAAAGTATATTTTGAGTTTTATTTATTTAAAAGCATGTAGAACATCACTACAAGGTTAATTTGTAACAAAAAAGTGCATTGTTATTATGCCTCCAAGGCTGTTATGTTCCCATTTCTGCCAGTGACACATGTAAATAATGAAAGTTCACTTCATAGAGGTTTGCAGTGATATAACAGTCTTTATGATGCTCAGATCTTGCTCTACGTTTAAAATGGGATTCAATTCTTGTATAACATCTAATGGCAGTGCCCACTGACTGAGGCAATGCATGAAATGGTCTGATGTTCAAATAAGTTCTAAGCTTATCCTGGTGGCACCGGAGCCTTGAATTTTAACCTTAAAAGCAATAAGACTAAAAGAGAAATCCTTCTATATTGTTTCGCTTATTTCAATAAAGGTTTAAATTCGGTAGCTATTTCAAAGAAGACTATAAACAATCCATCCATTACATTGCATCCTTTATTCCCATTCATGCTCAGTAAACTGCAAAGGAAATCAGTGCAGGAGCAGTACATAAAGAGATAATGCATTACTTAGAACTATCTAGTGACCCAGGCACTAACATTGAAATAAATGTCTTTCTACATGACAAAAAAAAAGTGGATTCTTAAATTTACCAATGGACACGACAGTCGATTTTACCTGACATTTTCATTGCTTTGTTTTAAATTTTGCCACAAAGCCAGACGATTTTAGTGACAAACTAGTAAAATGATCAGTTTTGTATGCTGGTTTTCCAGGTTTTTAAAAATATATATATATTATTTTAAATATCAAGTTATTGCCTCCAGCCGTGATATTTTGCTTCAATTTGCCTTTCCTTCATTTAACATTGTGCTGCATTCACTCTGCTTTTATGTGTCGATTGCTGTTCGCTGTCAAATAATTAGTGTAGGTTGAATTTTTTGCTTTTCACCCATTATTACAGACAATTTCCCGAGCAAGATTTAACAACCTGAACAGACTTTATTGGGGGAAAAAAATTGCAATATGTTTTGCTCTGGGTTAAAAAAAAAATTGATAGTTTAATGCGACTTCAAGGGTTTTGTTCTTTGGGAAGGTATGTAGATGCCTAATGGCAAGTACAAACGAGGGAGGTCAAAAATACTTTTAAAATATAGCTGAAAAATGATTTAACAGTATTCCAAAGTGCTTCAGCAATGACACCGAAAACAATGGACATCAAGCATTATAATTCCAATAATTGTGGGATGAAGCTAGCTACACAGAGTTAATGAATACCTGGGCTGACTATGGCACTGTCAATTCACTTTTCATGGACTGCAGTGTAGTAATTCTGTTGATGGGTTCAGATATATAGAGAATAATACAGCCCTGGGAGTGAATGCATTATGCATGGCAAGATAATGTCACTCCCAGTTCTTTTATTAATGCATATTTACCTTATTTCCCAACATTTAGAATGTTTGCAGTTTAATAGTAAATGAAGTTTAGAGCTGTTAAGACTGGAAAAGGCTATTCCCTCCTGTGCTTTATTTTAAAGCTTTAAAATTTATTTATTAGTGTCACAAGTAGGCTTACATTAACACTGGAATGAAGTTACTGTGAAAATCCCCTAGTCGCCACACTGCGGCGCCTGTTTGGGTACAGAGAGGGAGAATTTAACATGGCCAATGCACTTAACCAGCACCTCTTTCAGACTGTGGGAGGAAACTGGAGCATCTGGAGGAAACCCACGCAGACATGGGGAGAAAGTGCAGATTCCACACAGGCAGTGACCTAAGCCGAGAATCGAACCCGGGTCCCTGGCGTTGTGAGGAGGAGCAGTGCCAACCACTTTGAAACAATATTGCATGCTTTCCACAGCAAACGAAGCACTCTGTTTCCATGTCCCCCACTCCCCCGCTCCCCCAATCTCAGGAAAGTAAAAAGCGTTGCGCGAAGTTCAGTTCCAAGTTTCAGGTAATGGAAATATTCCATTGGCTCAAACTGGTAATAGTGAGGAAGATGCTGATTCCTTGCTCGCAATTCAGGGACTTTTTGCAGAGGGAAGGGATTAATTAAAACAAACACCCAAGCAGGCAAGAAAATCTATTGGTTGTGCGTGCAAATGAAAATTTTGGGTGGCACTGCTGCCTCACAGCGCCAGGGACTTGGGTTCAATTCCCGGCTTGGGTCACTATCCGTGTGGAGTTTGCACATTCTCCCCATGTCTGCATGGGTTTTCTCCAATTGCTCTGCTTTCTTCCCACAGTCTGAACGACGTGCTGGTTAGGTGCATTGGCCATGCTAAATTCTACCTGAACAGGTGCCGGAGTGTGGCGACTAGGAGATTTTCACATTTCATAATTTCATTTCAGCGTTAATGCAAGCCTATGTGTAACACTAATAAATTTAAACTTTAAAAAATAAATTATCTACAAGTTGTTAACTGGGTCGACCAAAAGAAGCTTTTCCCTCTGCCCTTAACTGATAGTATAATCGAGCCTTCGCAATTATGTTCTGTAGCTGAACTGTGTTAATGCAATGTGTGGTTCCCCTTCTAAAAAAGTGTTTGCAGCCACACATGCACACTTGTGCTGTGACCAGCAGCAAACTTCATTTTGGTGGGTTATTAGATTGCATGGAGTGTCTGCTGTAAGCATGCAGAGCAGGGACATTCAGCGTACAACACTGATTTGATATCGGTGCTGCCATTTTGTATCTCAGTGTTCTAGTCAATGGCCTCTCTGAACCTCGCACAGTTGAACATGCATGCAGCAGCGGGAAGGATACCCAACCAGCACGGTTCAAAGGGATTACCAACCATTATCAGGATAGCTGCTGATTGATTTCTAATGACTGTTACTGTGATTTTAGGAATGTTTGGTGGTTTCTAAAGTTCCTAAAGGTTGCTAAAGTCGACAGGGAGTTGTGTGGCATGTGGTGAAGGACTTTGTTCTGACTTCAGGGATTCTGCACTAACCACTTACTCCCAGGCATGGGTCGAGTTGTTTGCATGTCCCTTGGGTTAAAGAGTAATAGGGAGAATGAGCAGAGGCAGCACAGAGCCAGACAAGCTGTTGGAGTAGGGGAGAGAAGGAGGCGGTGATGGGAGCTCTCAGCAGAGAACCAGATCTGCCCGGAGTGTTCAGAACCACAGATCTGAACAGTCTGCCAAACATCTGCATTCCTGTAAGAACATTCTCACTGGAATCTGCTATCTGCCGCAGCCACAACTGGGTAGGAACAGCATTGCCAGTGGCAATGAAATTGTATGTGGCAGTCTCGTTCTGAATGGGAACCAGTGGTACTTCCAACATCTGCCAATTTGTTGTCCACTGATGCTTAAGAGAGATTATTGGTGAGATTCTGAATTTCAAGAGAGCTGAATACATTTGAGAGCTGAATACTCTGCTTGCCAGAGAGAAGCGGGCAGAATGAGGACACAGATTTCTAAGGATTGCCACCTTCTCCATAGTGCAGGGTGTCTTTGATTGCCCGCTCATGCTTTGTGGGCACCACATGTCAACTCTGAGATCCACCTCAACCAAAAGAGGTTCCAGTCCCTCAACGTCCGGTTGTTGTGAGACCATATGCAGTGTATCATGAAGGTCCATACCCAGTACCCTGGTATCTTCATTCTGTGGCATTCCTCAGAGGCATCTGCACTTAAGCCACGATGACAACCCAAAGGGTGACCCTTTGACAACATGAACTGGTGGTTGCAGCCATGATAGCAAATTCCATTGCTTCCCTGCACCCATGTCTTCCTGCTCTTCCACCACTTTCTCTTCGAACGCTGTCTGGCCAGGTTGCAGTTCTTGGGTATCTGAAATGAAAAAAAGCTGCAAGGTTAGTGTTGCTCACGCCATCAGCAACTTGTAAACCAGAAAATGTTATGGGATGAGAGATAATTGAGATGTGAAAAGGAAGATTAGGTCTGAGAACACACAGGCTTTCAGCCTCAGTACTCTAACGATATTATTTACCATTGGGTTAAGAACATGCTGCTATACCCGTCCTGTACCAGTTAGCTGTTAGCCTCTTGCTATGCACCACTTTGCCCTGGAGGACACAGGAAAGTTTGTCAGTGAACCTGATGCAATGTGTGTGAGGGGATATGACAGTCATGTTTGGATAATGTGTAGCAGCTGTGAGATGTGTGCATGAGGCTTACAATAGTGGGAAATATATGAGGATGAGTTGAAGCTATGAATGTTAGGTATGAGTTATCATTGAGAGGTTGTTGGATGGGGTGTGATACATTGAGCAGTGTATGAGGTTAACGGTGCAGTTGATGGGATATGACTTTTGGGTGTTTCACATGTTAATGTCTCTTTTGAAATGCTCCCAGCACCTGCTGCAGTCATGGTACACCTCCCCTTTAAGTGGCACAGGTTAACTTTAAGCAATACAGGCTAGCTTTAACTCCTACCGGCTTCTCATGATTCTGAAGCCTTGCGTACAGCCACTCAGCAGGACCTTTAGTGCTGGCTGCAAGCTGCAATCATTTAAATGAGCTGAATCTTACTGTCTGTGTCGCGACAGATGGATGTTCATTTTTTGAACCAGAATCCACGGTGTTATTGATGAATGACATCTAGAATCATGAGATGGTGGATGCGTAACTCATCTAAGTGAAATTTTTATTCCATCATATCTGATATCCCTTATATAAACTTCTCAGGCTAATGAATCTTGGTACAGAAAGATGTCTCCATCATCATCACTCCTCTTTGCTGATGAAACCCATAAGGCCTGAATCATCCAAACTGTCAAATTCTGTCTGGAGCTTTTGATTCCAGTTCACATTGTTGCGTCTTCAACTGCATCTGATATCGAAGATGTGGAGATGCCGGCGTCGGACTGGGGTGGGTACAGTGAGAAGTCTCACAACACCAGGTTACATTCTAACAGGTTTATTTGGAATCATGAGCTTTCGGAGCACCGCTCCTTCCTCAGGTGAGTCTGACTCACCTGAGGAAGGAATAGTGTTCCAAAAGCTCGTGATTCCAAATAAACCTATTGGACTTTAACCTGGTGTTGTGAGACTTCCCACTGCATCTGATATTGTTAAATTGTGTAGCATCCCTATTGATTGACCACTGGCTCATTTCCCTTGGGGCTTCCAGCTCCAGGCTTACTTTGAGATCCTTGGGCTATTTTTTTCAACATTGTCAGGGCCCCTCAACATGGAAGCCTTGATTTGATTTGATTTGATTTATTATTATTACATGTATTAGTATGCGGTGAAAAGTATTGTTTCTTGCGCGCTATACAGACAAAGCATACCATTCATAGGAAAGGAAAGGAGAGATTGCAGGGTGCAGTGTTACAGTCATAGCTAGGGTGTGGACAAAAATCAACTTAATGCGAGTAGGTCCATTCAAAAGTCTGACGGCAGCAGGGAAGAAGCTGTTCTTGAGTCGGTTGGTACATGTCCTCAGACTTTTGTGTCTTTTTCCCAATGGAAGGTGGTGGAAGAGAATATGTCCGGATGTCAAGGATATGCTGGCTGCTTTTCTGAGGCAGCATATCATATTAATGATATGTTAAAATGTGCTCAGAGGTCCATTAATGTGGATGGGAAATCACTACACTGGAAGATTCATGGCTAAAGCTGTGACCTCCACACTTCCACTGACACTTGATGCAACCAGTGAGATAATGTCCCGATGGTCCTATGGCAGTACTGGGCAACCTGCAGCCTGGGGGCCACATGCGGCCTTTTCTAAGCTCTGAGTGCGGCCCGTGAGACATTTTGTTCATTGTTGCCCACCCATAGAGTTGCCACATTCCACTGATTTACATCCGGGTAGTTTTTTCCTACCGGTGTGACTGAAGTAATATGCACATAAAGTAAGGGCAAGTGAAGTGAGGTGTATGCTGTTGGACACAATATTGATTGTGAGAGCTGTGCGCTCCCTCCGCATCCAATCAAGTGTAAATAATACTTCTGTGTTTACCACTTGAAGTTGATGACACTTCTATTAATATATGAATGGTTAAGCATTTTCATTTGTTATGAAATATTTGGCGTGTATTATATGTATTTAATCTTATTAAAGTCACCTACAAGGTGCTGCCAGCCTCAGTGGGTCACCGGTCTGATGGTGGGAAAATCCTAGCTCCCAAGTGTGGTATTAATTGGGCTAATTGCCTGCCCCCCACCCCCACACTCTGCTGGGTGGCTGTCCTTCCTGAGAAGCTCCATCTGGAAAATATTTACGGAGGTGGCAATGCACAGAGAACGCAGCAGACCACGCTGCAATGCGAATTTGCTGCTCGTCTGCCTTCTAACCCACCTCTACCTCCATGACAAGATCCAGCCCCTTGTGTCAGGTCTTGGCAGAATGTGACCAAAGTAAGTCCATCTTCTTTCCTGGACTATCACAGTCAATGGTAGCAACTGTGTACTTTGTTAAGTCATCTGATGTGAATGAAAGAATCATTGCCAACATCCACACTGGAAAATGTTGCATGTCTTTTGCATGGCTTAATTGAAGCACCACAGCAAAGCAACAGCTGTATTCTCACTGTTACTTATCACAGAATCATACAGTGCAGAAGAGGCCTTTCAGCCCATCAAGTCTGCACTGGACAATCACCTAACCTACCGACCGAATCCCATTTACCAGCATTTAACCCATAGCCTTGAATGTTATGATGTGCCAGGTACTCATCCAAGTTTAACGTTTGTTTATTTATTAGTGTCACAAGTAGGCTTACATGAACACTGCAATGAAATTACTGTGAAAATCCCCTAGTTACGACACTCCACCGCCTGTTCGGGTATGCTGAGGGAGAATTTAGCATGGCCAATGCACCTAACCAGCATGTCTTTCGGACTGTGGGAGGAAACTGCAGCTCCCGGAGGAAACCCTCACAGACACGAGGAGAACGTGCAGACTCTGCAAAGACAGTGACCAAGTTGGGAATCGAACCCGGGTCCCTGGCACTGTGAGGCAGCAGTGCTAACCACTGTGTCACCGTGCCAGTATGTATTACCTCAACCCATCTCCGCCGCCCTCCCAGGCAATGATTTCCCGATCGTCCCCATCCCCTGTGTAAAAAATATCCCCCTAAACTTTCTGTCCCTCACCTTGAAACTATGTCCCCTCGTGACTGGCTCTTCAACTAAGGGGAACAGTGCTCCCTCTCCACCCTGTCTATACCCCTTATAAACTTGTAAACCTCAATCAGGTCGCCCCTCAGCCTTCCCTGCTCCAAGCCTACCCAACCTCTCTTCATAACTTAAATGTTCCATCCCAGGCAGCATCCTGGTGAATCTCCTCTGTGTAAAAAATCTGCCTCTTACATCTCTTTTAAAACTTGCCCCTTGCACCTTAAACCTATGCCCCCTAGTAATTGACTCTTCCACCCTGGGAAAAAGCTTCTGACTATCCACTCTGTCCATGCCCCTTATAACCTTGTAGACTTCTATCAGGTCTCCCCTCAACTTCCGTCGCTCCAGTGAGAACAAACCAAGTTTCTCCAACCTCTCCTCATAGCTAATGCCCTTCATACCAGGCAACATCCTGGTAAATCTTTTCTGTACCCTCTCCAAAGCCTCCACATCCTTCTGGTAGTGTGGCGACCAGAATTGAACACTGTTATTCCAAGTGCGGCCTCACTAAGGTTCTATAAAGCGTCAACATGACTTGCCAATTTTTAAACTCAATACCCCAGCCGATGAAGGCAAGCATGCCGTATGCCTTCTTGACTACCTTCTCCATCTGCATTGCCACTTTCAGTGACCTGTGTACCTGTAAACCCAGATCGCTTTGCCTATCAATACTCCTAAGGGTCCTGTCATTTACTGTATATTTCCTATCTGTATTAGACCTTCCAAAATGCATTACCTCACATTTGTCCAGATTAAACTCCATCTGCCATCTCTCCGCCCAAGTCTCCAACTGATCTATATCCTGCTGTATCCTCTGATGGTCCTCATCGCTATCCGCAAATCCACCAACCTTTGTGTCATCCGCAAACTTACTAATCAATCCAGTTACATTTTCCTCCAAATCATTTATATATATTACAAACAGCAAAGGTCCCAGCACTGATCCTTGAGGAACACCACTTGTCACAGCCCTCCATTCAGAAACGCACCCTTCCAGTGCTACCCTCTGTCTTCTTTGACCGAGCCAGTTTTGTATCCACCTTGCCAGCTCACCTCTGATCCCATGCGACTTCACCTTCTGCACCAGTCTGCCATGAGGGACCTTGTCAAAGGCCTTACTGAAGTCCATGTAGACAACATCCACTGCTCTACCCTCATCAATCATCTTCGTCACTTCCTCGAAAAACTTGATTAAGTTCGTGAGACACGACCTCCTCTTCACAAAACCTAAGAGGATTGGGGGATGTTTCATTGGGAGAGTATTTAGGGAGCAATAATCACAATATTTTCAGGTTTAGAATAGTTACAACAAAAGAAAAGGGGGAATCAAATATAAAAGTACAGACACTGTATAACTAACAACTTAACTTCAGTGAATCTAAGCAGAATCTGACCTAGGGAACTGGAATTTAAAAAGAAAACGGTCATTTGTAGTTGAACGATGAGAGGACTTCAGAGAGGATATGGTTTTGGTCCAGAGTAAACACATTCTCACACAAAGAGGAGAGGAAGAGCATTCAAAATTTCAACTCCCTCGAATACAAAAGATATTGAAGTTAAAATGAATCAGAAAAAGAAGGCTTTTGACAAATTTAAGTTAAATAATAGTTAAGAACCAAGCTGAATACCGAAAGTACAAAGAGATCTAAAAAAAAAGAGTGAAGAGCGAACGTGAGAATTGATTAGTGGGTAAGATAAAAGGGAAGCTGTAAGTTTTATGGACATATATGACGGAATTCCCCTGTCGCACTGGTCTAAAAGCCACAAATTCCCACCCGACTGTCAACAGGGGTTTCACATTGTCCGTGATGTGTCCACTAAAATTCCAGTGGCGGGTGGGATGGGAGAATTCCAGCCATAATTAGGAAAAGGGTAGTCAAAGCAAAGGGACAGGGCTGATTATGGATCAACAAAGGAGACCTTCTGGAGGAGGCAGAAGGTTAAGATACCAAATGAATATTTTGAATCTGTCTTCGTGAGGATTCTGCCAACGTAGCTGCAAAAGAGAAGGCAGCAGTAATGTTGTATAGGATAAAAATCAAAAAAGAGGAAATACTTTGATACGGTCTAACAGTCCCAATGATTGGCTGATTGAATTAAACTGCATGTTCCTTTGGTTGTTCATTATAGACAAAGTATAGACCAGCCTGCCCCTGCAAAACACAAAACAAAATGTCAACTGTTAGATGTGATTCTGCAATTGGGGAATTGTTGAACAATCCTGAGTGCGCTAATAGCTACACCAACAACCAATTTAAGATCTTCAGTTGAACTCATAACGTGGATCTTTAAGCTTGCTAGAAGTGGCATACATTCATATGCATGGGCATGTTCTCTGTAAACAAAAGGAGTATGTCCAAGTTTTGTACCTGTTTTTAGTTCATTAAAGTTTATTTATTAGTCACAAGTAGGCTTATATTAACACCGCAATGTAGTTACAGTGAAAATCCCCTAGTCACCCACAATCCGGCCCTGTTCAGGTACACTGAGGGGCAATTTAGCATGGCCAATGCACCTAACCAGCATGTCTTTCAGACTGTGGGAGGAAACTGGAGCACCTGAAGGAAACCCACGCAGACACGAGGAGAACGTGCAGACTCCACTCAGACTGTGACCCAAGCCGGGAATCAAACCCAGGTCCCTGACGCTGTGAGGCAGCAGTGCTAGCCCGGCAGTTTGGGAGCCTGTTGTTTTCTCCATGGTAATACCTCAGCCAAACAGAGTTGACTTGTCAACAAATGGGCAGCCTTTTCGTCTGTGGTACAAATTGTCATGATTGTTTGAAGTGTGGCATTCTTGCAGTTGTCCTGATGAGTGCAAGACGAAAAGCTTTGACAAAATATCTTCCCTTTTCAGCAATATTCAAATCATATTTTTATTACATGAGTTATTTTTACTGATGGTATCCCAGAATTCCATTTCTATTTCCATGAAGGCAGGAAAACAATTGCTACAGCTACCATGTACAAAGGAGTTGCTGTTCTCTAAAATGGAGGTGAACATTGTAAATCAAATTCTCTTTCTATTGTATGGGAATCTGGAATTTCTAACGTGCATTTTGCAGATGACATTTCAACCATTTTTCTCTGAAAGGTGAAAACCAGGAGCCTCGCAAATGAATGTTGATGCCTGCAGTATGGAGATCTGCTCCAGTGAACTGTATCGGAAGTGTCAACTCTATCTTGCCCCACAGTGACTCACACAGTTGCTGTACTCAGTGAAAGAAAGCTGTATCTTTTCAAACATGCCTCGGTTGCCAAAAGGTAAAAGTGTGAAATCCTCACCGGCCTCTTTGCAAGCGCCACGATCTGAAATAGTACATTGTAGTCAACAAGAGTGTTTGCCTTCAGGAAGGTGTCATTTATTTCCTGGGTACGAAAGGAATGGAATCAGTCAGCCTGAATATGTTCCAATACAACAAATTATTCAGCGGTAATGCAATCAAGCGTGATTAGGGTTGGCTGCAACTTCCAGCCTTGTGTGTTTTATATTTGCCAAAGCACTAACCACAAAAAAAGAAGAGTACGGTTGTAAGATGTTACAGGAAAACATACATTAGGGAGTCAATCAATTCAGAACTCCTTAAAGTGGTTCCTATGATTTCAATGTTGGTCTGTATTATATTCTATGTAAGATTTTTTAAGTGTAATTTTTTTATTCCATTGCACAGAAACTGAATATGACTGACATATTCCTGATATCCATTTTAATTGGACCTACAATATCTTGCTCCCACACCCTTAGAGGGTTTCCTTATATCCTCTTATGACATCATGATAATTACATTTCAGATTAATGATATGAACTTAAAATTGAACTGTTCTTTTGATCATAGAACCTTGGTATGTTACGGCACAGAAGGTGCCCATTCAACTCATTGTGCATGCATCCACTCTTTATTTCAGCTATCTAATTAGTCCCACTCCCCTGCTCTTTTACTCCAGTCCCTATCAGTGTTGTCCCTCCAAGCATTCATCCAGTTCTCCTTTGGATGTTTCGACTGAATCTGATTCTGCCATGCTTTCAGGCAGTGCATTCCAGATCACAACAACCTGCTGTGTAGAAAAAAAACTTTCCTCATCTCACCTCTGGCATGTTTGCCAATCACCTTAGATCCATATCCTCTGGTTACCGACACTTGCACCATCGGAAACAATTGCTTTCTCCTTATTTAACATTCAGATTTTTGATCTCCTCTTAATCTTCTCTGCTCTGAGGAGAATAACCCCAGCATCTCCAGTCTCAATTAATAATGTAAGTCCCTCATGAGAACATAAGAACTCGGAGTAGGAGTAGGCCATTTGGCCCCTCGAGCCTCCTCCACCGTTCAATAAGATCATGGCTGATCCTTTTGTGGACCCAGCTCCAGTTACCCGCCCACTCATTACAACCCTTAATTTCTTTACTGCTCAAAAATCTATCTATCTTCGGCTTAAAAACACTCAAGGAGGTAGCCTCAACTGCTTCACTCGGCAGGGAATTCCACCGATTTGCAACCCTTTGTGTGAAGAAGTTCCTCCTCAACTCAGTCCTAAATCTGCTCCCCCTTATTTTGAGGCTATGACCTCTAGTTCTATTTTCACCCGCCAGGGGAAACAACCTCCCTGCTTCTATCTTATCTATTCCCTCCATAACTTTTGTATGTTTCTATAAGATCCCCCCTCATTCTTCTGAATTCCAATGAGTATAGCCCGAGTCTACTCAGTCCCTCCTCATAAGCCAACCCTCTCAACTCCGGAATCAACCTAGTGAATCTCCTCTGCACCCCCTCCAGTGCCAGTACATCCATCACAAGTCAGGAGACCAAAACTCTACTCCAGGTGTGGTCTCACCAGCACCTTATACAAGTGCAGCATTACCTCCCTGTTTTTAAACTTCATCCCTCTAGCAATGAAGGACAAAATTCTATTTGCCTTCTTAATTACTTGCTGCACCTGCAAACCAACTTTTTGCGATTCATGCACAAGGACACCCAGGTCGAGTTGTTAAGATGTATGAGTCATGAAAGTTCCCTGGGGAGCGAATGCAGACCTGCATCGTTCCCTTCTGGTGGTCACACAATGCAACTGGCTGTTCCCTGGGAGCCCCAGTGTCCCTGTGTGTGCAGTCAATTACACCCTGTGCCTGTCCTCGGAATAGCTGCGATGTCCCAAAGGAGGGGCAAGGCCACAGAGCACAAATTACAGAAGCTGCACCATCAAAAAGAGAATGTGTCTCCCCTTAGCAACTTCTGATTCAGAGGGCAAATACGGCGGAACAAAGCAAATGCACCCGACTCTGTATCCTTCAAAAGTACAATCAGTGGGCAGCATAGAAGATTAATTTCTGTAATGGCACTCAAAACATATAATTTAGCAAAGCTGGATTGTAAATATTTATGATGTGGAGATGCCGGCGTTGGACTGGGGTGAACACAGTAAGAAGTCTCACAACACCAGGTTAAAGTCCAACAGGTTTATTTGGTAGCAAATACCATAAGCTTTCGGAGTGCTGCTCCTTCGTCAGATGGTGTTGTGAGACTTCTTATTGTAAATATTTAGCAACGTTGGCAGCAGTATTGTTATGCAAATGGTTTTTTTAAAATTACGGAGTGAACAGCATTATGAGTGAGATTCTCCAGCCTCATAACTGCGTCTCCTGCTGGTGGGAGGTGGCACATTGTTTGCTAGTGGTGGGATTCTCTGGTCCCTCCGCTGTCGATGGGAATTCATATTGGCATTACCCCACGGTTTTGTAGCCAGCTTGCTATCCAACCTGCTACCTTTCCCTGACTCCACATGTTCTGACCTTTGCCTTAAGTTTACTATGTGGTACTTTAATGTGGTACCACGACGGGACTGGAAAATCCCGCCGGCGGGAACAGCCGGAGAATTCCGACCTATATGCAAAAAATGTAAAGAATCTTGTTCATCTAAGCAACTGGCAGCAACAAATAAAACTGAAGATCTTTTTGGGTCCATAGGCTGTGTTGCATTTTTCTTTCGTCTATAACTGAACTTTACTGATTTTCCTTTTCCAATAAACATTTTTGGATCTGATGGCTCCAAAGTTTTTGATGATATGTTCACAGTAAACAGTTCAGTTGCTGAGATTTTCCATATAATTTTTGTGTAATAATAATTAAACAAACTTGAATGAGATAAATGCACTAATTGTATTAATTAAGTATATGATTAAAACCAAGATTAGCTGAAATTAAATTTTTAATTGATGGATTAGTTGAAATTATGTTTTTAAATTGTTGAATAGCTCCAATCATTTTTGTTTCAAATAAACTGGCTGAATAGCTATTAGAGAATATGCAGTGGTCTAATGGTGTACATTTTTTTAAATAGTAAAGTGTCTAAAGAATGGAGTGGGTAACTCACATATTCACCAGTCAGCAATTTAGAGCAATTCAGGGTTAAGCTGTAGATCTGGGCAATCTTAACACATATTCTGTATATAGTAATAATGGAGATTTCAGATCATGAGAGAACTGGGGCTGCTATGGAAATTGATCCAACTGTGTTGGAAAAGGCCTGAATGCCATTGTCTCCTGTGGCATTTTTAGCCATCTTAGCAACAATTCCATGCAACTATAGACAATTTAGCTTAACATCAATGATAGAAAGATAATTGAATCTTTATTCAAAGGTGTAACAAGAACTTGAAGCCAAAATACAATAAACAGTGGTTAGCCAGGATTTTCAGCCGAGAAGGTTATACTTGGCCAACCTTGTTGGGTTCTTTGGTGAAGTGAGAGAAAGGCTGGACAAGGGTAATATAGTAGATGTAATATATTTGGATTTTTAAAAGACCTTCAATAAGGTATCACCTGGTAAACTTAAGACGAAGGTCAGAACATGTGGAGTCAGGGAAAGATAGCGGGTTGGATAGCCAGCTGGCTACAAAATCGAAACCAGAGAGCTGGGGAAGGAGGACGGGGTGGTAAAGGATAGCTACTCGACAAAAGGTAGGAAGTCATGTTGCACAGAGATTGGATTTGGAACTACTGTTGCTCACAATTTACATTAATAATTTGGATCCAGGGATTAGAAGTACAATTTCAACATCTGCAGACAACACCAAGAAGTGTAGTTAATACAAAGGAAAAATAACAAAGCAGAAGAAGACATTAATAATACTTGCAGAATGGATGCGGAATTGGCAAATTAATTTCAATATAGATAAGTATGAAGTATACATTTTGGTAGGAAGACTAAGGAAAGGCTGCATACTGCTTGGAAAACAAGTGTTTAAATGGGGTAGAAAGACCTGTGAATATAGATATACGAATCACAAAAAACTAGCAGCATTGCTTTTTTTTATTAATGTCACAAGCAGGCTTACATTAACACTGCAATGAAGATACTGTGAAAATCCCCCAGTTGCCACACTCCGGTACCTGTTCGGGTACACTGCGGGAGAATTTAGCATGGTCAGTGCACCTAACCAGCATGTCTTTCGAACTGTGGGAGGAAACCGGAGCACCCGGAGGAAACCCACGCAGGCACAGGGAGAACGTGCAAACTCCACACAGACAGTGACCCAAGCCTGGAATCGAACCCAGGTCCCTGGCACTGTGATGCAGCAGTGATAACCACTGTGCCACCATGCCGTCCTGATAAGGCCCTAAAAATAGACAAAACAAACACTGGGATTCATTTCTAGAGGGAGAGAACTAAAAAAGCAGTGATGCTATGTTGAACTTGTATAGAACCACACTAGAAGTATCATGAAGAACTCTGGTGACCATGGTCTGGATTTTTCACATGTCGTGCACACTGCATTCCTCTGCATCCAGGGTCACCAATCCTTGAATGTGACCAGAAGATCCCATTGTGGACTATCACCTGCCGGAGGCAAAGTGTGCCCAGGGCAATGGCAATCGGAGAGCTGGACACCAGAACCATGTTGAGTTTGAGGCAGATGATGAGCCTTTGGACTCATCCGCTAGGCCGCAGATACTGGATATCCATCCGGATGCATGGGAAAATCTGCCGGAGATCCCTGAGAGTCTGCGTTCCATGGTCTCTGGCGATTCTCCTGGAGAGGTCACTCCAGGAACAGAATCTGAGGTTCCTGGTGTCATGCTTCAACCTTCGACCTCAGAAGGTCACTGCCAGTGCGAGGGGTGGATGAGGCACCTAGCCACTCTGCCAGGTGCCCGTCCACCAATGATGAATTGGGAGGTCCAGACGTACCTCACGCTGGTAGATGTCATCTCTGTGGGCTCCTCTCAGGGTGCTCCGGACTAGGGCTCCTGCAAGGGCTCCTGCACTCCCTGTGCCTAACCCTCCCCACCGACATGTCTTTCCCTGCGACACTGCCTACAGACATCTGGCCTCCACTCTCTTTGGCCCTCTCTTCCTCCTCAGAGGAGATGCCCCCAGTGAAGTACACAATCACCACCTGCTGAAATGCAGATGCCACTGCCCCATGAATTGAGGACCGCAGTGGGCAGAAATGCTCCAACAGAGCTGACAAAACAAAAGGGTCCTCAGAACATGGTGAACAAAGCAAATTCTTCAGAAGAAAACAGAGGAACAAGTCTGAAATCTCAAGACTAAAGCAAACTCACACCTGAACTCCGAACAACTCACAGAACCAAAACTTCAGCCCACTTTTATTCCACAATTGGATGAGAAAAGTGAAAAAACAGAATGACCATCTGCTCAAGTTGCTCATGTGCTGACCTAGAAATTGCATTGGAAACGTAAAATTCCAGTCAATTTCCCTTTCGATTGCCTTAACTGGCTGATCATCGTAAATAGGCTCGCTGTCCAAAATATTCTGCAAGTGTGCGATGATGTCAGGATGTGTGTCCAATGGTGGACGTGTGATCTCATGTTCTTCTGGGTCGTCCGTGCATCCACAAGTAACACATAAAATTCTGGCCCATATTATTAAAAGAATAAATAAGGGCTGGGGAAGGTACAAAAATGATTTAGTGGAATGGAACCAGGACTGAAAGGTCATACTTTCGAGGAAGGATTGACCTAACTGGAGATATTTTCTCTAGAAAAGAAATGATGAAGAGATGACCTGATAGAAATCTATAAGATAAAGAAAGGGCTCGATTAAATACAGTAAGGAGTCTAACAACACCAGGTAAGTCCAACAGGTCCAACTTTAAAGTCCAACTTTAACCTGGTTTTGTTAGACTCCTTACTGTGTTTACCCCAGTCCAACGCCGGCATCTCCACATCTCGATTGAATAGACAGAGTTGTTTCCACTTCTGGGGAGACCAGAACTAGGAGACAAATATCAATAGTCATCAATGAATCCAAAGGGAAATTCGAGAAAAGTATCTTCACCCAACGACTGTATAGAATGTGGAACTGATGATATAGGTAGTTGAGATAATTAAAATAGATGCAAGTAAAGGAATCTATAGAAAGGTGGCTCTGTTAATGGAGTTAGATGAAGAAGTTGGGAGGAGGCTTGTGTGGATCATAAAGTTTAAAGTTTTTAAGTTTAAAGTTTATTTGTTAGTGTCACAAGTAGGCATACATTAACACTGCAACGAAGATACTGTGAAAATCCCCCAGTCGCCATGCTCCGGCACCTGCTCGGGTACACTGCAGGAGAATTTAGCATGGCCAGTGCACCTAACCAGCAAGTCTTTCAAACTGTAGGAGGAAACCGGAGCACCCGGAAGAGACCCACGCAGACATGGGGAAAACGTACAGACACAGTACAGACAGTGACCCAAGCCGGGAATCAAACTTGGGTCCTTGGCGCTGTGAGGCAGCGGTGCTAACCACTGTGCCACCGTGCAGCCCTATACACCAGCATGGGCCAAATGGCCTGTTTCTGTGCTGTAAATGCTGTGTAACACAATGCAATGGTACAATCCTTTTACTATGCCACAAAGTGCCTATCAATCAGCAATCTTCCCATCTTCGATTACAATCTGATTGACCACAGGCTGTGGTTACCTGCAGTAATTAGACTTTGTGGCATTAACAAGATGGGTCCTTTAGCAAAACACTGAACAAAGCAGCAGAATAATACATTGATACTTATAGTGTAATGCTGCATGTTTTAAAAGCAGCAGACTGTACATTTGAAATCACGGTGGGTGACACCAGAGCAGACCTGTTGGTTCATTTTTTTTTTTAAATTGGTAATAATTTTGAAAATGTTGGGGGTGATTCTCCCAGCCTGCTACACTGCAAGAACAGCATGGCGGGCCAGGAGACATCAGCGGAGGCCATTTAGTGGGCTCCAACTGGGCGCCATGGCCTCCACACATCTCCCAGACAAACATTTGTAGTGTCATCAGCTCCGCGCCGAGCAGATATAAATATTAAAATTTGAATTTGAATTGCATTAGTGGACCGGAGACTGAATTCTATTAGCATCTACCACCCCGCCCCCCACACCCCCTCCCCCTGACCCCCCCGCCCCTACCAGGAGTGGTTCACTCCAGTAGGGTTTACAACTGCTCTCCGCTAACAGGGAACTGGCAACCGACCCTGCTGGAGTGAACAGGGGCCCCCCTAGGAGGTTGGGGGGTAAAGGGGTGCCCCCTGGGCAGTGCCAGCCTGGCATTGTCAGCCTATCCTCCTGGCACTGCCCAAAGGGCAAACTGGCAATGCCCAAGAGGCACCTTGGCATTGCCCACTGAGCATTGGGCAGTGCCAAGGGATGGCCAGTGATGGGAGGTGGGGCCCAAAGGGTGGTGAGGGAAGGGGGGTCGATGGCAGAGGGAGGGAAGAGGGTGTTTGGGGCTGGCCATCTGAGTGAGTGGGGGTCTGGCTGCGGTGGACATGGTTGAGGCTGCCGCAGGGGTAGGTGGGGGGAGACATCTGCACTTGCCTGGAGAGGTCCAGAGGCCAGCGATTGTGGGGGGAGGGACATTCAGAGGCACAGCGATGCGGGCCCTGGGGTTGGCCAGCAATCAAGCTGGCCAGCAAGCGGGAGGCCAGCAGTGCTGGGCTACTGCACATGTGCCAATCTCGCCGCTGACAGATCGGCGCATGCGCAGTGGCCCACTCAGCGCTATGCTGTCAGCCTCTCGGACAGGAATAAGCCCCGCACACTGATTTTCAATGTGAATCTCGCTGGGACACTCTACAGTGCTCAGAGTGTGGCGGGTTCATTTGCTAAAAACTGACAGTATTTACTTCAGTTTTCACGTGAATTCGGCACTTAGAATTTCTTTGGGAGAATCGCCCCTGTTGTTAGTCAGATCAAAGATTTCATTTTTCCAGTGATATTTGGGTGGGGGGGCATTGTGCATACCAAGTTCAAGATCAGAAAAGAAGCATTGAGGTTTTGGAAAGTATGCAGAGAAGAGCCATTAGGCCAAGTCCCAGTTTAAAGCACCTTAATTATCAAGGTAGGCTCAAAGACTTTACAGAAGTAGAGATTTAGGGATGATTTGATCAAAATTTATAAGATTAATAGATGTTTACAGCAGGGAAAGTGGCCATTCAGCCCATCTTGGTCATGCTGGTCAACAAAGGTCTAATTACACTAATTCATTTTCCAATGCTTGGCCCATAGCCCTGGAGATTATAACATAACGTTTATTAACACTGCAATGAAGTTACTGTGAAACTCCCCTAGTCATCACACTCTGGCGCCTGCTCGGGTACACTGAGGGAGAATTTAGCATGGCCAATGCACCTAAGCAGCACGGCTTTCAGACTGTGGGAGGAAACCGGGGCACCCAGAGGAAACGCACACAGGCACGGGGAGAACATGCAGACTCCACACGGACAGTGACCCAAGCCGGGAATCAAACCCGGGTCCCTGGCGCTGTGAGGCAGCAGTGCTGACCACTGTGCCACCGTGCCGTTGTGGCAGCGCAAGTGATCATCTAAGTACTATTAAATGTTACATGAGTTTCTGACTTAACTGCCCTTTCAGGCAATGAGTTCCAGACTACCTCCACCCTCTGGATGAAAATATTTCTCCTCAACTCCCCTCTATCTCTTATCTTAAATCTATGCCCCCTGGTTATTGGCCCCACTAATAATGGAAAAAAGTGCATTCCTATCCACCCTATCTATGCCTCTCATAATCTTATACACTTCTATCAGGTCCCACAGCGAAAAACCGCACCGACCTCCTCAGAAGACAAACACGGGACACGGTGGACAGAGTACCCTTCGTCGTCCAGTACTTCCCCAGAGCGGAGAAGCTACGGCATCTCCTCCGGAGCCTTCAACATGTCATTGATGAAGACGAACATCTCACCAAGGCCATCCCCACACCCCCACTTCTTGCCTTCAAACAACCGCACAACCTCAAACAGACCATTGTCCGCAGCAAACTACCCAGCCTTCAGGAGAACAGTGACCATGACACCACACAACCCTGCCACAGCAACCTCTGCAAGACGTGCCGGATCATCGACACAGATGCCATCATCTCACGTGAGAACACCATCCACCAGGTACACGGTACATACTCTTGCAACTCGGCCAACGTTGTCTACTTGATACGCTGCAAGAAAGGATGTCCCGAGGCATGGTACATTGGGGAAACTATGCAGACGCTGCGACAACGGATGAATGAACACTGCTCGACAATCACCAGGCAAGACTGTTCTCTTCCTGTTGGGGAGCACTTCAGCGGTCACGGGCATTCGGCCTCTGATATTCAGGTAAGCGTTCTCCAAGGCGGCCTTCGCGACACACGACGGCGCAGAGTCGCTGAGCAGAAACTGATAGCCAAGTTCCGCACACACGAGGACGGCCTCAACCGGGATATTGGGTTCATGTCACACTATTTGTAACCCCCACAGAGTTTCACTGGCTGTCTTGTCTGGAGACAATACACATCTTTTTAGCCTGTCTTGATGCTCTCTCCACTCACATTGTTTTGTTTCTTAAAGACTTGATTAGTTGTAAGTATTCACATTCCAACCATTATTCATGTAAATTGAGTTTGTGTCTTTATAAGCTCTGTTTGTGAACAGAATTCCCACTCACCTGAAGAAGGGGCTTGGAGCTCCGAAAGCTTTTGTATTCAATACCTTGCCCAATAAAGGAAAACATTCCAAATGTGTTCTTGACCAACTTGTCCACCTGTCCTGTCACCTTCAAGCACCTGAGGACATGCACTCCAAGGTCTCTTCCCTTTTGTTGAGTATTCTCTTGCTTTCTTTGCCCTCCACCTCACACTTTTCTGGATTGAATTCCATTTGCCTCTTCTGTGCGCACTCAACCAAACTATTGATATCTTGATGGAGCTGACAGCTATCCTCTTCACTATCAACTACACAGCCAATCTTTGTTTCACCTGCAAATTCCCCAAACATGCTGCCGACATTCAAGCCTAAATCATTAATATATACAACAAACAGCAATGGCCCCAACACTGAGCCCTGGGGAACACCATTGCAAACTGTTTTCCATTCACAAAAACACTCATCAACCGTTACCCTCTGTTTCCTGTCACTGAGCCAATTTTGGATTCAACCTGCCGCTTTCACTTGTAATCCATGAGGTCTCTCTTTTCTGATCAGTCTGTTTGTCAAATGTTTTACTGTAATCCATATAGACAATATCCACTACACTACTCTCATCAATCCTCCTTGTTACATCCTCAAAAAGATAGTAAGACATAATCTTCCCTTTACAAAACCACGCTGACTATCCCTGATCAATTCGTGCCTTTCTAAATGATAATTTATCCTATCTCTCAGAATCTTTACCAATAAATTCCCCACCAGTGAAATCAGACTTACCAAAATGTTCCCCCACTGCCACTTCACCCACTTGCCCAGCTTCATTTCCCAGGACTAAATCTAGAATTACCTGTAATTTTCTGGTCTATCTCTCACGTCCTTTTTAAATAATTGTACAATGTTTGCAGACTTCCAATCCTCTGGTACTTTATTTGTATCTCGTGAGGATTGGAAAATGATCCCCAGAGCATCTGTTGTTTCCTCCCTAGCTTCCTTCAACAGCCTGGGATACAATCCATCTGGCCCTGGTAATTTATCCACCTTCAAGGATGCCAGTTCCACCAGTACTTCCTCTCTCACTATGCTTATTGTGTCTAATATTTCACACTCCTCTTTAACAAGAATGTCTAAATCATCCCTCTCCTTAGAAATCTTAGAAATCTTAGAAACCCTACAGCACAGAAAGAGGCCATTCGGCCCATCGAGTCTGCACCACCACAATCCCACCCAGACCCTATCCCCATATCCCTACATATTTTACCCACTAATCCCTCTAACCTACGCATCCCAGGATACTAAGGGCAATTTTAGCATGGCCAATCAACCTAACCCGCACATCTTTGGACTGTGGGAGGAAACCGGAGCACCCGGAGGAAACCCACGCAGACACGAGGAGAATGTGCAAACTCCACACAGACAATGACCCAAGCCGGGAATCGAACCAGGTCCCTGGAGCTGTGAAGCAGCAGTGCTAACCACTGTGCTACCGTGCCGTCTTTAGTGAAGGCAGAGGCAAAGTACTCATTAAGAACCCACCACATCTTCTGAATCAATCCAGAAATTACCATGTAAGTCTCTGGTAGGCCCTACCTTTTTCTTAGTTATTCTCTTGCTCTTAATGTATTGGTAAAACATCACAGGATTTTCCAATATTTGCCAATATTTTTTGTATTTTTTTTATTCATTCGTGGGACATGTGCTTCTCTGGCTGGCCAGCATTTATTGCCCATCCCTAGCTGCCTGAGGGTAGCTGAGAGCCAACCACATTGCTGTGGCTCTGGGGCCACATGTAGGCCAGACCAGATAAGGACGGCAGATTTCCTTCCCTAAAGGACATTAGTGAGCCAGATGGGTTTTTCTGACATTCGACCATGGTTTCATGGTCATCAGTAGATTCTTAATTCCAGATTTTCTTTTACTGAATTCAAATTCCACCATCTGCTGTGGTGGGATTCGAACCCGGGTCCCTCAAACATTAGCTGAGTTTCTGGATTAATAGTCCAGCAATAATATCACTTGACAATCGCCTCCCATGTATCCACTTTTTGTTTTCCTAATTTCTATTTTTCTTCAGCCCTGTACTTCCTATACACCTCAAGGCTTTCCACAGTATTAAGACTTTTTTGACTGTCATGAGCTTTCTTTTTCTGGCTGTATGTTTCTGGAGAGAGCACAGTAAGAAGTCTCACAACACCAGGTTAAAGTCCAACAGGTTTATTTGGTAGCAAATACCATAAGCTTTCGGAGCAATGCTCCTTCATCAGATGGAGTGGTCTCTGTGAACAGAGACCACTCCATCTGACGAAGGAGCATTGCTCCAAAAGCTTATGGTATTTGCTACCAAATAAACCTGTTGGACTTTAACCTGGTGTTGTGAGACTTCTTACTGTGCTTACCCCAGTCCAACGCCGGCATCTCCACATCGTTTCTGGAGAACCAGGGACTCAAGATTTAGCAGTACCACCCTTTTCTTTGTGGGGACTTGTCTGCACAGTGTCTGTAGAATTTCGCCTTTGAATGCCTCTTTTGCTTTGATACAGGTTTCCTTCGAATAGCTGTATCCAGTCTACTCTGGCCAGCTCATCTCCCAGCTTTGTAAAATATATCTACCTCCAATTTAGAACATTTACTCCTATCTTTGTCCTTTTCCATAATAATGTGAAATCTAACTCTATGGTGACTATCTCCATAATGGTCTGCCAATGCTACTTCATCCACTTTCCCAGCTTCATTTCCTAAGTCTAGAATTGTGCTCCATCTCATTGGGCTTGTTACATGCTGGCCAAAAAAGTTTTCTTAAATGCTGTTCAAGAATTCTGTGCCCTATGTGCCCTTCATGTTGCTTGTATCCCAGTTGATATTAGGGTAGCTGAAGTCCCCAACGATTACTGCCCTATTGTTTTTGAACTCAGAAATAGGTCAACATATTCGGGGCGGTGCAGTGGTTAGGACTGCTGCCTTACAGCTCCAGGGACCCGGGTTCAATTCCGGCCTTGAGTGACTGTCTGTGTGGAGTTTGCACATTCTCCCCGTGTCTGCATGGGTTTCCTCCAGGTGCTCCGGTTTGTTCCCACTGTCCAAAGATGTGCAGGTTAGGTTAGCATTAGACATGCTAAATTGCCCCCTAGGGCGGGATTTTCCAGCCACGCTCACCCCAAGGCCGGAAAGTCCCGCCCAAGATCAATGGACCTTTGCACGGTCCTCCCCCACCTGCTATGATTCCCCTGGAGAGCGGGATGGGAAAATTGCACTCTTGTGTCCCAAGATGTTTAGGTTAGATGGGAATGGCCATGGTAAATGTGTGTGGGATTACAGGGAGAGGGCCTGGGGAAGATACTCTGTCAGGGAATCGGTGCAGACACGATGGGCCAAATGGCCTCTTCTGCACTGTACAGATTCTACGATTTGCTCTTCCTGTTCTTGTTCATCACTGTCAGTATAGTCTATTTATGATACCCCTTTACCTGCTTCAACAATGCTCATCAAAAGAATAAAAACTGCTCGATTTGAAAAATACAAGTCAATTCCATCCCCAATATCACAAATGTCAAAAACCCTTCTTTCAAAAAAGTATTGAAGGAATACAATATGGGAGAAAAGAAAGAAAAAATATCCACGTGCAGCATTGCTACTGCTTTGATAGCTGGATCCCTTTCGAAAGAGTCCGGCACAATCAGAAAAAAATATGGAAAAGAAATATTTTAATTAAAACAGTAATGCAGGCCAATAGGCTGGAACGGACGATAAGCTATTTGATTGAAAGATGAGATCAATAGGTCAAGGTCTTCAATCAAGCAACCCCTAACGTTCCAGTGTGCTGTATGACCACAAGTTTTTTTTTATTGCTATTCAATCATATTATCTTTAAAAACCTTTTGAAAATGTAATGTTCACAGCAGTTATAGAAGGTGTTTTCTTTTATTGAAATCTGCTTCTTTCCCATAGAGTTAAATCATTTTTCTGCACCCCTGCACAATCCTATTGTGTTGTGGCTCAGGAATGTGTGAGATTTCATTTAAAAAAGGATTAGGAGATTTTTTTTTGTGCAATTACTTAACAATGATTTTACAGATAGCTGATTCATTTGAGAGGTGAATCAATACATAGATTTTAATTGTGTCACGGAAGCATTTTATATTGTGTGCTGCATGCAGGGCATTTTGAATTTCACCGAGCATCAATTCTTTGTTACTGGATTTGCTGTTTTACCTCATGTGGCAATACGTGTTTGTACCACCATTTCTCAGCAAGCTCCTTAAGATCTCTGTGCTCGACTCCTGCCTAAAGGAGACATGATGGCTCAAGACACAGAGCCATCAAAACAACAAGAACAATTGATTTAGCATCTTTAACGCAGTAAAACATCTCAAGGTGCTTCACAGGAGTGATATCAAATGAATTTTGACACAAAGCCACATAAGGAAATATTATAACGGTTGGCCAAAAATAAGGTTGATGGTGAAATTTGAGTTCAGTACAAAATCTGGAATTAAAAGTCTAATGATGACCATGAAACCATTGTCAATTGTTGTAAAAACCCATCTGGTCCACTAATGTCCTTTACGGGAGGAAATCTGCCATCCTTACCTGGTCTGGCCTACATGTGACTCCAGATCCACAGCAATGTGGTTGACTCTTAAATGTCCTCAGTTCACGGGTAATTCGGGTTGGAAAATGCTGGTCCAGCCAGTGACGTTGACTTGTCTGACAGGATACGTAACAAAGCCCTCTCCCCCATCCTATCCCTGTAATCCCACACATTTACCATGGCTAATCCCATCTAACCTACACATTGAACACAGAGGGGAAAATTAGCATGTCCAATCCACCTAACCTACACATCTTTCGATTGTGGGAGGAAACCGGAGCAGTATTTTGCTCTTATAATGAGGGGAATGGATGGGATTTCCAAGTGACTCTACCCCACATCGCTGGGAAATCCGCGGCAGGGGTGCATCGTCAGTGGGAGCAGAAGACCCCGCTGGCATGAACAGCTAGAAAGTTCCAGCCAATGGTTCTGGTCTTCCCAAGATTTAGGTGGAGAAAATATCTGTTTGTTCAGAACTGGGTGTCAGACAAGCAGTCTGACAAATCAGAAATAGAGGAGGGATTGAGGAATATCATGGTGATCTAGAGCTAGGCATCATCAGTGTACATGTCAAACCTGTGAAATCCACACCCCCACCATGTGGGGGTGTGGATTTTCTGCCCCCCCCCCACCCCACCCCACCCCCCCCCACCCCCACCCCCCCCCACCCCCACCCCCCCCCCCACCCACCCCCCCCCCCCACCCCCCCTCCCCACCCCCCCCCTGTGGTTCTCGGTGGTGGGGAGTGGCCAGCCCGTTGCCCGGTGGCAGAATCTTCTGGTTCCACTGATGTCAATGGGCTTTCCCATTGATTCCACTCCCCACCACTGGGAAACGGTGAATTTCATGCTCTCCCACAGGCAGGGGGAGTGATTTAATACTGGGGAGGGTGAGGCCTCAGATAGGATGCCTGCTCCTGTCCCAATTGAGGCGCTTTAGTGGCCAAACCATTTCCCACCCAGCCTCCATTTATAGGCTAGCAAGAGGATTTCCCAGGTGTGGGTGAAGCCCAAAAATGATCAGGTTTAGGCCTCGGGTGGGAAGGGGTTGTTGGGGGACCCTCAATCAGAAAAGCCCTTCTAACTCCATCAGACAAACGAGTGGACGCTCGAGAACGCTGGTGCTAAGAGGACCTTGTTTGAGGCAATGATATCCAAGGAGACTCACATATTTTGAACATATAATACCAACAGGAGGGGAGTGTTTGGAAAAAGAGATAACGCAGAGTAAAAACCTGGAAAATACGCACAAAGAAGACCCAAGATGGCATGGATGGATAATATCAGAACATTGCCTGGCTTCTTGATGGGACAGGCAGTGAGGGCAGCAGAGAATAGAAATCAGTGGGGAACGATTTTTTTATTGTGCAGACAACCCTTGGAACGAGGTTGGATGAAACAAGATAAGACGCAGATACAGAATATTATTATAAAGGCTAGATATGCGCCACTGTGTGCAGCTCTGAGCACTTAGCTTTAGAAAGAATACAATGGCCTTGAAATGTGCGCAATGCAAATTCAACAGAATGGCTACAGCTCCAAGGGTGAGGTTATGGCAAGTGCTCACGTAAAAGAGGCTTGTAGTCTCTGGAATATAGAAGATTTGAGACATGATTTAGTTACGGTTTTTAGGATTTTTAGTGGAATTGATAGATTTGGTAGAGACAAACATTAACCACTAATGGGAGAGTCTAGGATCAAGGGATTTAAATTTAAAACCAGAGTCAGGTCACAATCTTGTTGAAAGGTGGAACAGGTTTGAGGGGTTGAATAGCCCAGTCTTATTCTTATGTTCATAATGGAATTATGTCCTTTATTTTAAAGGGAATGAAATTGAAAAGAGAGGAAATTATTCTTCAGTTGTACATAGTTTTGGTCAGATCCCATATGGAGTATTACATTCATACCTCAGGAAAGATGTAATGGCCGTGGAAGGGATATGATGCAAATTTACCAGAATAATACTAGGCTTAAAGGATTAAGTTATCTGGATAAGATACGTAAACTTGCCTTGCATTCCCTTGAGTTTAGAAGATTGAGAAATTATGTTAATTGAGGTCAAATCAATTAAGGGATTTAATAGGATACAGAGGTGTTTCCTATGATATAGAAATCCAGAAACATAGAAACTAGAAGCAGGAGGAGGCCATTCAGCCCTTTGAGCCTGCTCCGCCATTCATTTTGATCATGGCAGATCATCGAATTTAATATCCTGATTCCCCCCTTCCCCCATATCCCTTGATCCCATTAGCCCCAAGAGCTATATCTAATTTCTTCTTGAATTCAGGCACATTTTGGCCTCAACTACTTTCTGTGGTAGTGAATTCCACACATACACCACCCCGTGGGTGAAGAAATTTCTCCTCACCTCAGCTGTAAAAGGGTTACCTCTTATCCTCAAACTATGCCCCCTAATTCTGAACACCCCCACCATTAGGAACATTCTTTTTGAATCTACCCTCTCTAACCCTGTTAGAATTTTATAAGTTTCTATGAGATCCCCTCTCACTCTTCTAAACTCCAGTGAATATAATGTTAACTGACTTAACTCATATGACAGACCTGCCATCCCAGGAATCAGCCTGGTAAACCTTCGCTGTACTCCCTCTATAGCAAGCACATCTTTCCTCAGTTAAGGACACCAAAACTGCATACAATATTCCAGATTTGGCTTCACCATCGCCGCATACAATTGCAGCAAAACATCCCTATCCCTATACTCAAATCCTTTCACTATGAAGGCCAACATGCCATTTGCCTTCTTTACTGCTTGCTGTACCTGTGCGTTTACTTTCAGCGACTGATGCACGGGGACTCCAAGGTCTTGTTGAGTATCCACCTCTCTCAATTTACACCCATTCAAGTAATAATCTGTCTTCCTATTATTTCTACCAAAATGGATAACCTCACATTTATCCACATTATACTGCATCTGCCATGCAGATGCCCACACACTCAGCCTGTCCAAATCACGCTGAAGCATCTCTGCATCCTCCTCACAGCTCACCCTCCCACCCAACTTTGTATCATCTGCAAATTTGGAAATAATGCATTCAGTTCCCTCTTTCAAATCATTAATATATAATGTGAACAGTTGGGGTCCTAGCACAGATCCCTGAGGTATCCCACTAGTCTCTGACTGCCAATCAGAAAAAGACCCATTTCTGCCAACTCTTTGCTTCCTATCTGCTAACCAGAACAAAAGGGAATAAGTGGAAATTTAGAACGCACTATCCTCAACAAGGATCTGGATGTTGGATAATATAATAAACATTGGGTGGAATTGTCCCATCTTGGACTAAGTCCCATGACAGGGGCAGGAAGCATGAGTCCTGCCATCATGTCTGGGTGACAAATTGAATAGGCGATGAAAATCACTGACCCACCATTAAAGAAAGAAGATGGACCTCTTGAAAAAGGAGATGGATCTCTTGGAACACTCTGGAGGAAGATGGAGCTCCTCAATGACACTGAATCTGGAAAATCCACCTGATAGATGCTCGCTCCAGCCACCGTTGGAGGTTGCCAGGGTTCCAGGGCTGGCAGAACTCTGGAGGCATCCCGGTTGTTCAGGTGAGTCCAGACCTCTCTGCACGCCATATTGTTCGAGATGCGTTCTGGATCGGCATATTGCCATACTATGGCTGTGATTCTCCCATCCTGATCCACTACATTTTTGGCGGGTCAGGCTGGGAGAATCCCGCGTGCGCCGATTCGCGGGATTTGCACATGCGCACACATTTCCCAGCAACGGATATCCGGCACGGTCAAGGCCACACTGGAAATTGGCGGGAAATGCAGGTAAGTTATTTTAATCTTATTTGAATGTAATTTAAATGTGATTATCGGGCCTGGGACTGAATTCTCTGGGCCCAATAGCATCTCCCACCCCATCAGTACAATTTCACTCCGGTGGGGCTTAGAGTAGCTCCCCACTTTCGGGGAACTAGTAGGAGACCCCACCCTAGAGTGAAGGGGGGGCAATTGGGGTCCCCAGGGGATTGGGTGGCAGGGGGTGGCGCTCCCTGGGCATGGGCACCTTTGTGGTGCCAGCCTGTGCCCCCGGCACTGCCAAGGGGTATTACCCACCGGGCATGGGGCAGTTCAAAGGGGACGGGCTTTAGGGGGTGAGGCTTAGGGGGTGGGGCCAAGGGGGCAAAGCCTCGGGGTAGGGCCTAGGGGGTGATTGGTGGGTGTGGGGGGGTCCTGCTGCTACTCTACATTAGGGTCGATCGGGGCTGGAGGGAGGCCAACGATCGGGATGGGCTCGGGGGGAGGGGTGCATCATCACTATTGTGGGTGGGGAGGCTGGAGATTGGGACGCAGGGAGGTCGGAGCTGGCCTGGGAATGCTTGTGGGGGCCGCGATTGGGCCATGGGGGGGCTGGGGGGTTCAACATTGAGGGTCCTGGTCTGACCAGTGATCGAACTGGCCAGCAAATGGGAGGCTGACAGTTCTGGGCCACTGCACATGCTCAGAGTTCCGGAACTGTCAGACTCTGGCGTGAATAAGCCCCGTCCCCCGAGCACTTAATGATAATCACGATTGTGACCTCTGCATTGTGGGAGATTCGAGTCTGAACTCCCACTGAAAAAAACAATCGTGATTTACACCAGTTTTCCCGTGAATTCAGCACTTCAAATTTTTTTTGGGAGAATCGCCCCCTATATCTGATTGCTGACCAGAAATCCCTGTTAGAAATGTGTTTCTCTCTGGACCTCGAGTGAAAGTACTGTCAGGCTTGCCCGCATTAGCCCTGCAGTTAAATAGTGCACTCAGACTACCAAAGACCACCACATAAATCATGGCTACTTGACTGAGATAACGGAGAAGATGCTAAAGCCATGTGAGCAAAGTACTGCGGCGAGTCACCGACCTCGGGAGAGGAAGGAAGCGAAGCGGTGGGAACAGTGAAAGTGGATCAAAGAACAACACCTTTGACCGGCCAATATACCCCTAAAGCTATATTTGTGTTTGTCACTTTACATTGGTGTAAATTCACACCCCAGTTGCACTGCAATTGCCCAGGTTGGCTGAGGTGCAACGTCACAGTTGCATCCGCACAGCTTAGAGGTAACACTGGTCACAACAGTGAAACAGTAGAGTTAGATTTTCCCTTTAGATTGGAGTCTGCACCCGTACTCATAGGCACGAGGTTGAAAAAATACTAAATAGTAATCGAAGGTCCTTTATCGTTAACTAAGGGCCCGATTTTACCATTTCCATTCTAAGTGCTGAATCTGGGCGTAATGCAGATCCGACTTGGAAATCTGCTTTCAGGCGCCCCCATACGCACTCAGCCATCTCCAGTCCCATTCACGCTGTGGGCGGGGCTTAGCGCGGCCGAAACGATCGGAGCTCTGAACTGCGCATGCGCAGTTTGAAAAGAATTTTAAAAAGCGCGCCCATGTCAGATCGCTCCCAGGCCACAGAAGGCGGAGAAAGCGGCCCGGGAGTGAAAAGCGGGAGCAATGGTGCACACACACATCACTGACCCCCTTTTCCACCCCCCCCCACTACCCACACACATCACTGTCCCCCTTATCCACCCCCCCTCCCACTACACACACACATCACTGACCCCCTTATCCACCCCCCCACTACCCACACACATCACTGTCCCTCTTATCCACCCCCCCACTACCCACACAAATCACTGTCCCCCTTATTCACCCCCCCACTACACACACACATCACTGTCCCCCTGATCCACCCCCCACTACCCACACACATCACTGTCCCCCCTATCCACCCACCCCCGCCCGCTACCCAGACCAATGACCACTCCTGCAACCGTCCCCCCCCCCCCCACCGATCGTCCGCAGAGTGGCAGCAGACCCCCCTGCCCCACCCCCACCACCAGAGGTCCATCTGCCTCCTTCCCCCACCAGTGAGCGATCGGGCCTCCCCCCCACCAGACAATGATCTGGCCTCACTCCCCCCCACCAGAACATCTGACCCGCCTCCTCTTCCCTCCCCACCAGACAACAATCAGTCCTCCCCCCCCACCACCAGACAACTATCGGCCCTCCCCACCCCCCCTTCCCACCAGAGATACATCTGACCCGCCTCCTCCTCCTCCCCCCCACAACCAGACAACGATCTGGGGTCTCTCCCCTCCCCCAATTCCAACCAGAGAATGATCTGACCTGCCTCCCTCCTCCCCCCACCACTGATCTGAGTCAGGGAGCCGTTGGAAACACTGAACGCGCTCTTCGGAAGCTGGAGCGCCCGATTCAGACCTTTATTTAGCAGGTCCATCACGGCGCGGTTCCGAATTGGCAAACGCGGTGGTAAAGGGGGAAATGCTGATAAAGTTGGGCGGGCAGTTCATTAATTCAATTTAAATGCATGCATTCCCGGGTTTCGGTAAAGTGGCAATCTGCGCAGACGCGGGCGCGGATCGCATTAATGGCCTCACACCCGACTTTACCATGTTTTCGCACCCGAAAACGGGCACGACGCAATGGTAAAATCGGGCCCTAAGTCTCTAAAAAGTGGCTCATTGCTGCTTATATGCTGCATTGGATCAGGTGGCATATATTTACTGGCACAGAGACTAGTGAGTGATAAAAACAAATGCGAAGCTGTCAACATCAAAGAAACTGAAGAGCAAAACTGATAATCGCAACTAATGAGAGGTTCAAAACCCATTTAATCAAATGGAGCGGTGCTTATTCTTGAGAGCGACAAGCATCCAAATAGGATATGTTTTTAAACCAAAATGAGTGACACTTGATAGATTTATACATAATGTACACCAGCACCAAACAATATTAAATTAGACTCATTGTATTGACAAAGCAATACACTTTGGGGCAACTACAAATCAGGATGTGTTATAAAAAGAACATTGATTTATGTGTTGGAGTATTAAAGAAACTTGAACATGCTAAAGGTGGATTGAATGGAAAGCTGCCAGACTTTTGTGCATCGGAAAATGCTGCTCTGGCCAATAATCCGAACGTAACAATGCAAGTCATATGGAGTTCTCATTTCGCTGTAAAATTTCTGTGACTAAAAGGATTTATAAAAAGAGTAATGGAAACCTGGGACTGATTACAAGGCAGTAATCTAATGGAAGGGTTCAGATGACATCATAAACCGCAAGAATGAAGCCTGAGCAGTTTATAACAGTCATCTAAACCTGAAGGTTAAATTACTGACTTGAATCGTTCCACAGTTTTGCTACACAATATGTACGGTGAACATGATATGATAGTTTTATTTAGGGTTGATCTTCTTGCCACCAGAAGCCGACATGAAAAGTCCGTGAATGTAAGTTCACTGATTACTGTACAAATCAGTACAACAGGATTCACCCTGCAGGGGGAACAAGTTCCAATTATGTTTTGAGAATTCCAATGGGTTGTATAGATAATTTTAAAACAACACTTATCTATCGACATGGTGAATTTGCAGCATTGGCGAAAGTCTTTCTGGACGTGCTGAATGAAGAAGAGCTATGTCCGAAGGAAGGAATGAAGAACCTCAGTCAGTATTCGTAGAATCACAGAATCCCTACAGTGCAGACGGAGGCCATTCGGCCCATCGGGCCTGCACCGACAACAATCCCACACAGGCCCTATCCCCGTAACCCCACGTATTTACCCTGCTAATCTCCCGACACTAAGGGAGAATTTAGCATGGCCAATCCACTTAACCTGCACATCTTTGGAGTGTGGAAGAAAACCGGAGCACCCAGAGGAAACCCATGCAGACACGGGGAGAATGTGCAAACTCCACACAGACAGTTACCTGAGGCCGGAATTGAACCCAGGTCCCTGGCGCTGTGAGGCAGCAGTGCTAACCACTGTGCTACCGTGCCGCCCACAGACATTTTGTCTAATGTCATAATTGCAATCTTTGACTAAAGAACCATTTGCAAGAATGTTATACACATTGCATCAAATGTAATGAATACAGGTTTGTGACTGCAACTAATTTATTCTTTATCTGAATGAACTCTTTATTTCTTTCATGCAGCATTGGCTAATGTTTTTGGTTTGATTTGATTTATTATTGTCACATGTATTAGTCTTCAGTGAAAAGTATTGTTTCTTGCACACTATACAAAATATACTGTACATAGAGAAGGAAAGGAGAAAATGCAGAATGTAGTGTTACACAGTCATAGCTAGGGTGTAGAGTAAGATCAACTTAATACGAGGTAGGTCCATTCAAAAGTCTGATGGCAGCAGGGAAGAAGCTGTTCTTGAGTCGGTTGGTACATGTCCTCAGACTTTTGTATCTTTTTCCCGAAGAAAGGTGGTGGAAGAGAGAATGTCCGGGGTGCGTGGGGTCCTTAATTATGGTGGCTGCTTTTCCGAGGCAGTGGGAAGTGTAGACAGTGTCAGTGGGTGGGAGGCTGGTTTTAGTGATGGACTGGGCTTTGTTCGCGACCCTTTGTAATTTCTTGCGGTCTTGGACAGAGCAGGAGCCATACTGATTACTGGTTGTAATACAACCAGAAAGAATGATTTTTATGGTGCATCTGTAAAAGCTGGTGAAGTTGTAGTGGACATGCCGAATTTCCTTAGTTCTCTGAGAAAGTAGAGACGTTGGTGGGCTTTCTTAACTATAGCGTCGGCATGGGGGGACCAGGACAGGTTGCTGGTGATCTGGACACCTAAAATCTTGAAACTCTCTACCATTTCTACTTCGTCCCCATTGATGTAGACAAAGGCATGTCCTCCACTATACTTCCTGAAGTCGATGACAATCTCCTTCATTTTGTTGACATTGAGGGAGAGATTATTGTCGTCGCATCAGTTCACCAGATTCTCTATCTCTTTCCTGTACTCCAAGTCATCATTGTTTGAGATCCGACCCACTATGGTGGAGTATTCAACAAACTTGAAAAGCAAGTTGGAGGGGAATTTGGCCGCACAGTCATAGGTGTATAAGGAGTCTAGTAAGGGGCTGAGAACACAGCCTTGTGGGCACCGGTGTTGAGGATAATCATGCAGGTGGTGTTGTTGCCTATCCTTACTGATTGCAGTCTGTGGGTTAGGAAGTTCAGGATCCAGTCATAGAGGGAGGAGCAGAGCCCCACGGAGATTGGAGATGAGTTTCATAGGAATAATGGTGCTGAAGGCTGAGCTGTAGTCGATAAATAGGAGTCTGACATAGGTGTCTTTGTTATCTAGGTGCGCAGGGCTAGGGAGATGGCACCTGCTGTGGACCTGTTGTGACGGTAGGCAAACTGTAGTGGATCCAGGTAGTCCGGGAGGCCGGAATTGATTCATGCCATGACTAACCTTTTGAAGCACTTCACAATGATGGATGTCAGAACCACCGGACGATAGTCATTAAGGCACGCTGCTTGCCTTTTATTTGGTACTGGGATGATGGTTGTCTTCTTGAACCAGATAGGGAGCTCAGATTGTTGTAAAGAGATGTCTGCGAATACCCCCGCCAGCTGGTCTGCGCAGGATCTGAGTGCTCGTCCGGGTACCCCATCCGGGCCAGTCGCTTACTGTGGGTTGACCTTCGAGAAGGCTGTTCTGACATTTGCAATGGTGACCTCGGATGAAATTCTGTTAAAGAACCAGTAGTTCTACTTTTGTCAGGACTTTCACATTTCCACATGATCTTGGGAAAGGCCTGTCTATTAAGGTTCCTTTGCCTATGTTGACTGAAGAGCAAGAGAAAGTACAAGGACAACTTGAAGCAAAGTTTGATTAACAACCCACAGCAAAACACATAATGGATGAAAATCCAGAGGGAAATGAGAAGCAGATGTGTGGAGCAACCCCCATATAAAGGAAAAGAGACTATAAATGCTGCTTTGGATGCATTAGCAATATGACTTCAACTCAACTTACACTCACTCTAACAGGTGACAGAATCCCAGTTCCATCCCCAATGAAGCCAGGAACAATGGCACCGGGAAGCTATGGTCTGGAGACAAAATAAAAATAATAGTTACAAACCCCATGCATCATCAGTTGGGGCGATTCATAAGACTTATGTTAGATCATAATGGAGATCAGAGTCAATTATCCTCAACAAAGTGCATTCCCAGCAAAATAAGTCTCTGAACAAACCCATGAACCCAAAAGCATTGACAAATACAATAGATATTGATGAGAATTGATCAACTTTTATAGTTATTAATTAAGAGAAGAGAATAACAACTGTAAATCGAACAAAACAAACGGAAGGAATTTCAAACATACTTGTTTAAAATGAATACAGATAATTATTTTATATTTTTAATGATTGTAAAATATAAAATATGCAGATAAAATGGTTACTTAACCTGTTGAGTCAAATGTTCCTTCAGCTAAAAAACACAAGTGAGAAAAGGTTATTCCGCTCATCTAGCTCTGAGCTTTGTCTGATTTGCTTTTAGATTTTCTGCTCAGTCATCAAATCATCATTTTGCGGCACAGTGGTTAGCACTGCTGCCTCACAGCGCCAGGGACCGGCGTTCGATTCCCGGCTTGGGTCACTGTCTGTGTGGAGTTTGCACGTTCTCCCCGTGTCTGCATGGGTTTCCTCCGGGTGCTCCGGTTTCCTCCCACAGTCCAAAAGATATGTTGGTTAGCTGGATTGGCCATGCTAAACTCTCCTTCAGTGTACCCGAACAGGCGACTCGGGGATTTTCACAGTAACTTCATTGCAGTGTTAATGTAAGCCTACTTGTGTGGCTAATAAATAAAACTTTAAACTATTATGCTTTATTAATCTGGGTTAATTTTCTTCCTGCATTAATTCCAGTTTTGCTTGTTCTGCTGCTGCTGTGTCTTTCCACCAACCATCAGCATAATGGCATTGTTCAGTCACTTCATCTTTTTACTAATCCTCCATCTTTCACAACGTCCCATCTTTCATGTGATCAAAGAGAGTCTTCAATAGCACAGTCAAGGTACCAGCTCAGAAATCTGAGGTACCTCTTGCCTTTCCTTAGCTATGCAATTCCTCTGTTCTGATAAGGGATCAGGTACAGTGGCATTAAAAACCAGGAGAAAATTCACAGATGTTAGCTCACAGATACTGGTTTTCCTAGAATCAAACTTACTACCAGTATAAAAATCCCTGCTTCTACAACTCAGTCTGACTGCCTGCATTATCGTTTAATAATCGCTTACCAGACAAAGGAGTAAAATTAAAGTGATACGGATGCACCTGAAATAGCCGACTGGCCGAAGAAGCACAACGGCCCATTCCAATTTCTAAGGGGGGATTTTGTTGAGGAGATGGTGGTCCCAGCTACCAGCCGGAGGGCCAGTGAGAGATCTGCACTGCCTCCCCACCG